>NC_135766.1:3651021-3761021 GCF_052425735.1 Oculina patagonica | reverse complement strand
TCCGCCCCCCCTCCGTAACTTCCAGAATATTTAAGCAATCACAATGAAACTTACAGGATATATAGTATGTCCCAAATTCTATCTTTTGCTATATGTCACGTGGGATGATGACGTCACATCACGTGACAATGACATCATAATGTCAAAACAGCCGCCATCTTGGATCCGCCATCTTGGATTTCGAATTTTTTCAAAACGTCAGAAAACCGCCCAAAATTACTGGAAAATACTCAAAACCAATAAAAATGTGCTTAAAACCCGTAAACAGATGAAAATAATTGCTTTAAAGTTATTTTTCATTAATAGAAACAGGAAAATTACAAATTTGGGAAAACATGCCTGTCAAAATGCCGTTGCCATGGTGACGTCAAGTTCCTGAAAAAACAACCTACCCTACCAAATTATTCCCAGATAAATTTTAGATAAAGTCTCAAAGTTTGGCAGCGTTTGGTTGAATATTAAAAAAGTTATAAGCGTTCAAAGTCGGCGCGGGCACTTTCCGCCCCCCCCCCCCCGGTCTGGATAGGGTTAAGCAGATTTGACAGCAAAAAGACGGCAACTGATCGGCCGTGCAAAGTTTGAATATAAGATTAATTTGTAGCATATAGCTTCGTTTGCTTTGACCTATAATTGTTCTCTACTAAATAATGTCTTATATAGAATTTTTTTGTAGTACTTAAATGCATTTGAAAAATGTTTACTGCGTATTTTGTTGCATATTTTGTCGTTCGCTTGAGCTCTCTCCACGAGCTCGTCTAGCGCTCACGATCATCGAAGCAGGCAAAACGCTTTGGTTCTTCTTTTTTTTGCTTTTTTTTCCACGGGCTAACATAGGAAGAGAAAGCCGGAACACATATCAAAATTTGGTATTGTTTTCCATTTCTTTAATACTTATACTTGACATTACTTTACAAGACTTTTTGGCAGTTTTTATATGTTTTTAAATCGTGCCGGAAAACACAGAAGCCGTGACGTCACAACCGTGTTTACATAGTCTCATCTAAACACACCTATCGACCAATGAGAGCGCGCGTAGTATCGTAATTATTTTATAAATATTCATATTTATCACCATGGCTTAAGTGAACGTAAACTGTAAATTCATCCAAAAGGTTTTGTGCTTTTTATGACATCTGTTTGAAGGGATAGGACAGAAGAGGTAATACGACAGACAGGGATCGAGAAAAGTTGTCAGTGGCCGTTTTACAAAGAGCTTCTAAGCCTCTGAATAATGCAGATAAATACTCTCATCAGGCAATGTCTAAATTAACCCTATTCAGACCGAGCTTTTTTGGACCTTCTCAGACCGGGGGAGGGGGGGCTTCGGAAGCCCCCCCCCCCCCTATGTAACTTCCAGAATATTTAAGCAATAACCGTGAAACTTACAGGATGTATTGTACGTCCGAAACTTTTTCTTTTGGTATACGTCACGTGGGATGGTGACGTCACATCACGTGACAATTACATCATGATGTGAAAACAGCCGCCATCTTGGATCCGCCATCTTGGATTTAAAATTTTTTTCAAAATGCCAGAAAACCACCCAAAATCACTGCAAAGTACCCAAAATGAATAAAAATGTGCTTTAAATCCGTAAAAATGTAAAAATAATTCCATTTAAGCTGATTTTTATTAACAGAAACACTCAAAATTACAAATTTGGGAAAACATGCCTGTCAAAATGCCGTTGCTATGGTGATATCAAGTTCCTGACACATCACCCAACCCCACCAAAGTGTTGCCAGATAAATTTCAGGAAAACTCAGAAAGTTTGGCAGCGTTTGGTTAAATCTTAAAAAAGTTATAAAAGTTCAAAGTCAGCGCGGGCCTCAAAAGCCCCCCCCCCCCCGGTCTGAATAGGGTTAAGGTGTCTCGATACAGTTTTTTTTTTTTTTACCATCCCCGGTCAACAATTTTCGATTGACTTTTTTAGTGAGTTTTCCTTACTAGAATAGATATGAAAATTGCACAGGATATATAGTCCATCAGCTAGTGGGGTTGTATGGCTCACTTAAGGGGAACAAACGAAACTTGTCTAATATTACTCTTTGACTATTAAGCATCATAAAAATGTGTGATAGCAAGGATAAAACGGTAGCTTTCACCGTGTAAATCGAATTTGAAATTTGCTCTCATATCCTTCTTTTGGCCGCCATCTTGGATTTTAAAACAAAAATCTTTAATTTTTTTATTCGTTCTTAAATACTTACTGATTTTTTGCTTAGATATATATTTGAGAGGTACTACATATTCGGGACATTATTTTATCATTGTTTACGGTAATAAAAGCAAAGTACGCAATAAATGAGGTCGCAATGTCCGCCATTTTGTTTTTCAGCTCGTTTTCCTTTTGCTCCTCAATCATCTAAAATAACAAAATTACCATAAAGGCGTTCCATCGCAATGCTACGTTTTTTCAAGTATACTACACCATTAATCAGTATACCCCAAATCAGATTACATAGCTACGTCCACGCATAAGGTTAGAATAGGGCTCAGTTAAGAGATTGTTGAGTACAGAACAGACAGAATCGCCACACTCGTATAAATTAAGTCCTCCTTCACTGCTGCCATGCTTCTGTCAACTCTTCTGGAGCGGTGAAGGAATTACCGGAAGGGAATCAGTAGCTCTTCTCTAGATTATGGCTTGAAAATTTCCTCTTGTAACATTGAGTTCGGTTAGTGGAGATGCCTCGCGTGGTGGGAGAACCTCTGGCTTTACTTTCCCGGGCGCCGTTCACTTTTCTCTGGCTTCACTTTCCCTGGCGCCTTGAATCTCATAGCACAGCACATCCACACTCTGACACGTCTTCTCGTACAGCTGATACACTTATGCTTTCGTATCTTTAATGATCACCTCGGATACTGCAACTCCTCCCCGCTAATCGCCATAGCTCGGACGTACGTTTCGTACGTTGGCAAAGCTCCACTTTTCTGGTCTTCGCACCTCTTCCCTCTTTTTTAAAGTACTTTGCATGTCCGTGGGACGATATGTTTGAAATAAAGGGCTGGGTTGGAAAATGACGATTGTTTTTTAGGGGGATTTATTCAAGACACTTGAATGGCAATGGTATTTTATCTACGCGCTCTCTTTTCTTCGTGAAATAATTTTTAAAATCTGAACTTTTTGCTTTATTTTATGGTACAAACAGTCATATTGTGAACAATAATCAGCCGTGGCGACGTCACATATGACATCACGTTGTTGTTTTTGAAACACTAGAATGAACGAAATCATGTTGTTAGTTCCAATAAGTTTTAAATTTGCGTTTGAAAGCGATTCGTTTACGTTAAAAGAATGCAGGCAGCTTTGTAGCTTTTTCACCCCAAAAATCCAAGATGGCGGCCAAATTAAGAAGCGTATAGGGGAGCCAATTTAAAATTCGATTTATAAGTGAAAGCTACCGTTCCAACCTTGCTATCATACATTTTTGTGATGCTCAATAGGCAAGGATTAAGATAAGACATGTTTCGTTTGTTCCCCGAAAGTGAGCCATGAACCCAAATTTTCGGATCTCAGCTGATGGACTAATAGGTTTAAGGTTGAAGTTTGATTTCACATATTTTTTAAGGTAATCGATATTTCCATGGCAACGATAAACAGAAACCCGCCACATTTTTTCATATATCTGAAGAGTTTGTCGCAATGGATATCACGTACATCAACCAGCTTAGCTTTCTGCATTTTTTTTAACAATTAAAGTGACCGATAAGTTGCATACAGCAAAGTGTTTTTGCAATTGTTTACCGCTTGTAATATATTTGGTAAACCCGTTGCAATATATAAAGATCTAAATAAATGTATTTTGAACGTACCTATTACCGTAATGTAATATCTGTCTGGGCTTGAAGCAAAATATTCTGGTTTGGATTCTTTGGTGGCGTTATTCAGCTCACATATATTGTGCAGCATGACATAATTGAAGCTTTGACATCTGATATCGTCCTTACAAGCTCGAAGACACTCAAGTGAGCTAGAAGTCTTCATCATCTTAATGATATGCCTTTTAAGCATCATTCCTTTGATGGAATAAATGTCTCCACATTCTTGGGCAGCCACTTCAGAAAGCATTTGAGCCATGAGAAACGTCATCCCGAGGCAAAAACCAACTAAGCGGAACATTTTTCAACGTTGTTTGCTGGAAAACGAAGTAAATGAAAAAGAAAAATAATGATCATTAATTAGTAAGCCCAGATACAAGGGGTTATTTTAATTAGTGAGCCCATCAATTGTTTAGGATTAAACAAAAGCCGTTGTATAAATAATTGGTGCCATATTTTAGCCTGCCGAAAGTAATTACTTGCAACCTTATTGTTGCGGAAAATGTCTAATTAAGGAATCGCTGGAAAGTATAATCAGTGAAAACCACAATATTGGGCAAGGTGGTATAGATTTTTGGATGTACTAACTGCTGTATATATAGAGTGATTTTATTTAACCCGTGAAACAACATCTAACAATTAGTGCTAAATAGTGAAAACTAAACAAAAGAAAACAATGGAATAAGTGTCTAATAGTATCTATTTGAGTAGTAACGATTTCACGGTTGAAGTAAAATCACTCTAAGATCATAATATTGTCAAAATATTGTTAAAAAACTGCGTAGCGCAGTCATACGATCGCATAATAAAATTAGAGTTTCGTTTATGCGCTAATTTTTGTAAATGATCCCAGACGTTTCGGGACTTTTGTCCCTTCATCAGTGGAAAATTGCCGTTAAAGTCAGCGCGCGTCACTGTATTTGAATGTGGCAACATTGCGTGCGCGCGCGCTAACTGAGTCCATTGAAATAAAAGCAAAGTCAATGTTTATGCCGCGCGGCTGTAGAGTACGGCATTTGGAGATCAGGCGGTCTTCCGCGCTGCGTCTTTCTCTGATGTTTGTGAGACCTGATCGCATAACAGACACCATCATGTCATTTGTTGTGTGACCAGGCGAGGAGAAGTAGTCTTCAATTCGGCGCTAACACAGGGGATGAACCCCATGGAACCTTTCCGTGCCACCGCCCACGATGCAGGACCTGCGCCCATGCCAATCCAGCCTCCCAGATCAACACCCCTGGTGGACCGTTGACAATACGACATAGGTTCTCGTGCACGACCAGTAACATCGTTTATATTATCACTTGTCGTGCATGCACCATGTCGTACATTGGCGAAACAGGACGTAGGCTCGGTGACAGGTTCTGCGAACATTTAAGATCTGTCGAGAGGAAAGCTGACCTACCCGTAGCAAAACATTTCTCCTCGCCTGGTCACACAACAGATGACATGATGGTGTCTGTTGTGCGATCAGGTCTCACAAACATCAGAGAAAGACGCAGCGCGGAAGGCCGCCTGATCTTCAAATGCCGTACTCTACAGCCGCGCGGCATAAACATTGACTTTGCTTTTATTTAAGGACGTTCGCGCGAAAATTTTCTAGTCGATAGTTTTTTTTAAAATTTTTACAGCAGTCAGATAATCACTTACTTGTGTCGGAAATGCAAAAAAAAGTGGGGGTCACCGACTTCGTTTCAGAGATAAAGCGCGTGGAAAACTACCCTGATTCTGAAAAATTGTCGAACGCAATTCAACATGGTTTACAGGATTTATGGTTAAAAATATTGAAGATGAGAAAAAAGAGGCAAATGATCTTAGTCATATTTTGTAGAGGTGGGTCTGTTGCGTAAAAAAATTCTAGTGTTGCCAACTTTTTGTAAGACTTGACCCTGAAAGCGGTATTTGAAACCGTCGTACAGTAAATCGAAAAGCTCAAAAAGAGGCATTCGAACGTACGTGGGTCCAAAAAAAGTCGAACTTTGAATCGATAGATTTTTTTCATTTTTACGCAAAACGTAGATAATCGTCAACAAAAGTGATCCGTTCAAAAAAATGTGGGGGTCACCGACTATCGAAGAGAGTTAATTTCAATTAAAGTTCACGCGACGACTACCAGCACTATATTTGCTTAGAAAATTTCTTCAGCGCGCGTGCTCGTGAATGGCGTGGCGTGGCGTTGCGACATGAATTACGTGCGCAGTAAGGATGCGCATAAACAATTAGCGCGAACGTCCTTAAATGGACTCAGTTAGCGCGCGGGCACGCAATGTTGCCACATTAAAAATACAGTGACGCGTGCTGACTTTAACAGCAATTTTCCACTGATGAAGGGACAGAAGTCCCGAAACGTCTGGTATCATTTACAAAAATTAGCGCATAAACGAAACTCTAATTTTATTAATGAATGTGTGTCCAGTAGTGTAGTGTAAGGCCGCATTTGCATTATCATATATCTTATTTTTATTATGCTGTATATAAATATTTATTTGTTTTTCATCTTAAGATTCAAAGTGTTTTAAGAGTTTTGGTAATCTCACCTAAAAACCTTCAACGAGATATATATTAAGGACTTCTAATAGCCAGTGAAGGATAAAAACTCAGGCTTTATGCGATTCAGGGTTTTGGAATTTTGATAACGTCACGTGAAAACCAAGAATTAACGGGCTTGAATTGCTTTAGCATAAACCTTGCAAAAGGCCTATGGCGAGATTTCTTGTTACAAATCATAAAATCTGATCGTTATCGTGACCAATAGTTCCAAGGAGATTACAAGGTGGACCTTCTCACCCCACCCGATCCTGTGAGCCTCACAAGAACATGAAACATTTATCCTGTGATTTAGTTATTTTGACTGGTAAAGATTACACGAGGGCAAGGGGAAGTGTGTGATTGTGTCTTCCTTTGTTTTGTTTGTTGTTGTTTTTGATGTTTCTTTTATTTGTCTCAATGCTCATTTTTTCTGCTTTGAAATCGAACTCCGCTTGGGTCGCTATTGGGAAATCTGAGAAAGTAAGCGTCGTAAGGCTAAATCGAGAACGATGCTTAACCTAACGCAGCCAGTATAGTTAAATTACACCCTCCCTTGACCGCGAAAAAAGTACAAGAGTAACACACCATTTCCCAACACCTTTATTTTTTTCTTCTATTTTTTGATTTTGATATTTTTTTTATACCGACGAAAAATAAAATGTGGGTATAAAATACGTTATCTAATAATATTATCTATCAGCTTTTAAAATAAGATGGAAAAATTATAACGTTTCAGCGATTAAGGTAAAAAAATAACTCGTGCTATCCAAAATAACGTCTGTGCCCATTACGCCCGGCTGTTATTAAAAATATGAAATGAAACGTGGCTCGTTCCATCGTCTTTCCATAGGAAACAGCCTAATACATCCCTTAAGGCTTAAGAGGCCATCACACGACAAACTAATGGCCAACTCGGGTTGGCAAACTTAAGTTGTTGTGTGTGAACGACATAACAACAGCAAAAAAGTTGGCCAACTGTTGGCGACACTAACAGTCTCGCTAATAGTTTGCCAACTTGTTTTCTTACTGTTGTTGTGTCGTCCACTCACACCAACTTGAGTTTTCCAACTTGAGTTTGCCAACATGAGTTTGCCAAATCTTGTTTGTCGTGTGAAGGCCGCTTTAAATTGAAACTCAATATCCCACAATGTAATTAATGCTCTCCGCTATGACCTGATCTTCATATTCCCTAGGTTGGATAAACAACCGAAGGATATGAGAAACGGCAGTAGACTTTTCTGTACAGTTTTTAGCTAAATGTTGCAGACAACACTTGCATCCTCGTGGTGACCACAGTTATGTATTCCCCAGCCAGTATGAGCACAGTCGAATAGCAAGGCCTCTCCTCCTTGACAGTTAACATTATCCATCCAGATAGGATCCGATCCCTGACCATATGCTGCCACTTGTGGAGCGGAGGAAGCACTGGGAAAGCCAAGCTGCTTGCACACTACATTTGCATCATTGATATCCCAGTCATCATCACACACTGTTCCCCACTGGCCGTTGTGATAAACTTCAACACGGCCATAGTTAGCTCCGCCATTCACCAAACGTACTAAGGCTGAAAATAAAAGAAGTTATCAACAATTTAAAAAAAGTGGGAGTCTGGGTCCTAGTGCGTATCTTGGCTATTTTTTAACACAGGGAAACAAAAGCTTGCATGTTGATATATATAGCGACTTGTGTCAATCTTTTTGCCGTGACATAATCGGCCACGTGATCAGAACACGTGGAATGTTTTATATCGCTTGAAACTTCATTCAAGTCTTTAAAGGAGAAGTTCACTCCAGAATGGCCATTTATTTTCTTTACGCCAATAAAAAGGTAATACCAAAATATGTTATTCACCAAAATTTCAGCTTCCAACGAGCGCTAAAACCCTAGGAAATCTTTCTCTAAAGTAGCCCAAAATTCGACAACTGAGCGCCGCCATCTTGGAGCTAGTAATGTATGCGTGACGTCAAAGAGCTCAGCCTGAAGTTTGAATACTCAAAACTCCTTGTTTTGTTTTGTTTGTCAAAATGCCTGTTTGTGCAGCTCCATGTTTCTCAAACAGAGCTCCAAGAGATACAAAAAAACCTTTAACCGTCTTTCAATATCTAAAAGAAAAAATGCTCACGAATGGATTATAAGAATGGGCAGAAACGAAAAATTCCTGGCAAAGCAGACATAAATATTTGTGTGTTCCGAAAACTATACGGAAGACTGCTTCGAAGAAGATCACAGATACAGTCTCCTGGGTGAAAATACCCACAAAAAAAGAAAAAGGCAGACTCAATACCAACCAATGTTACGATTAGGCTATTTCACTTTTTACTTTATTTCAGGAAGGATTTTAAATCAACCAGAAAAACTCTCTGTTGTTGTTGTTGTTGACTTCGTCGTATTTTCTCGATTCAACGCGGGTCCCCGATTAAACGCCGGCTTCGTATAAACGCCGGGTCAAAACTGCTTACTTTTAAATAAACCCTGGGGGCGTTTGATCGAGGTCCCGGCGATTATTTGTGGTCAAGCAAACAAGTAAATATATTCTTTTTAGTAGCACTGCTACGACAAACTGGTACGGTCTGCTACTTTGGTAATTTTTTATAATGTTCAAGGAAACGTCCGGCGTAAAATAACTAGAATGGATGCTGTAAACAAAACGAAACAGCAATGTTCGCGTTCATGTCGTCATGACTGACGCAGTGGAGGAGGACGTTTATTACCGCGAAGGACATTGGCGACATTGCCGTTTATGAACTTATTGGTTGTTTATGTTCTGTTTGTCACAAATCTTGATTGCAACATGCACGTACCGTATGCAATACTGCAACATTGGTAACATGATCATCCTCGGAGACCCAGAGACAGATTGTCGAGCGGGACGACGAGAAAAATCGAGGGTCTCGAAGGATAGGTAATAATAGATCAACCTGAAAAAGTTGCAGAAAATTGCACTTCGATAATGAACTCGATCGGACCCCGATTTAACGCCGGAAGACACAAATATTTGTGTCCGCTTTTGAGCAATTGTTCTTTAAATATTGAAAGACGGTGAAAACGGAAATACCTCTTTTTGTATTTCTTGAAGCTCTGTTTAAGCAAAATGGAGCTGCACAAACAGGAATTTTGACAAACAAAAGCCACTACAAAGAAACAAGGAGTTTGAAGTAATTAAAATTTTCCCGCTCAACTTCAGGCTGAGCTCTTTGACGTCACGCATACATTAACAGCTCCAAGATGGCGGCGTTCAGTTGTCGAGTTTTGGGCTACTTCAGAAAAGGATTTCGTAGGGTTTAAGCGCTCGTTAGAAGCTGAAATTTTGGTGAATAACATATTTTTGTATTAACTTTTTATTGGCGTAAAGAAAATAAATGGCCATTCTGGAGTGAACTTCTCCTTTAAATAAAGAACGTTTTCAGCCAAGTTGTTGAGTATTTAACGTACTTCTATAAGACAGTGATTGTTACTTTATCTGAAGAAGTACGTGGTCGCTTTCTGTTTATCGACTTTTCGTGTCGAACATAAAAGAACGATTTTACGGTCTTTGTCATAGCGTTAATATTCGCGGTTACAATGTCATTTTTAATAGGGTACATAGATAGATTGCATTCGCCGTGTCGAATTTAATAGGATCGCGAAGATTCGGGAGAACTGATTCAATTTCGGTATTATAAAGAAACAATTCATAAATTGCGATTTTTACAAAGAAAAATCGCCCGCACGCCATACATTTCTTTGTAACAATCGTGAAATTGAAACTGCTGTTTTTCTCTGCATTTTTACTTAATGTGGTATGGTGATTCTTTTCGTGAACTTGATTTAGGAATGTCACCTTAACCGCGAATTGTGCTGTTGTTCAGATTAAAAATTAACTTTCTTTGTACCCGAGTATTTTGAGATATTTGTAGGTAAAGAAATTTCGTTCACTGAGGGTGGGTGTGCAAAAAGTTTTGAGTTTTTTGTACCGCGGACTTCTGATCGATTCTGTCAATTCTTTACAAACTTCGGATTTCTTTAAATCACTCAGTACCAGCATCCTCATGCAGTCTTGCAGTCTCCGACTGCCTGTTATTTCATCTATGTGAAGAGTTTGTGCAAGGGAAATCACGTAGGTCAACCAGCTTAGCTTTGTGCATTTTTTCACGAATTTAATAAAGTGTTCGTAGCCGATAAGTTGCACACAGCTGAAGTGTTCTTGTAGTTGTTTACCGCTTAAAAAAATATTTGGTTAACCCGTCGCAATAAAAATCTAGAAAAAAATGTACTTAGAACGCACCTTTTACTGTTATGTAATATCTGTCGGGGCTTGGAGCGAAATATTCTGGTTTGGATTCTTTGGTGGCGTTATTCAGCTCACAGATATTGTGCAGCATGACATAATTGATGCTTTGACATCTGACCTCGTCCTTACAAGCTCGAAAACACTGAGGTGAGATAGAAGTCTTCATCGTCTTAATGATATGCCTTTTCAGCATCATTCCTTTGATAGAATACATGTCTTCATGATCACATTCTTGGGCAACTACTTCAGAAAGCATTTGAGCCAGAAAAACCGTCATCCCAAGGCAAAAATCAACTAAACGGAACATTTCTCAACGTCGTTTGTAGGAAAATAAAAGTAGATGAAAAAGAAAAGGAATGATCATCAATAAGTTAGCCCAGAGACGTAGGTTTATTTTAATTAATAATCACATCAATTGTTTAGAATTAAACAAAAGCCGTTGTCAAAATAATAGGTTCCTTATTTTAGCCTGCCGAGAGTAATTACTCGTGACCTCATTGTTGCGGAAAATGTTTAATTAAGGAACTGCTGGGAAACATAATCAGTGAAACTCACAATATTGAACAATGTTGTATATACTAACTGCTGTAGATATTTAAATTTGTTTTTCTTCTTAACATTCGACGTGTTTTAAGAGTTTTGGTCGTCTCACTCGGCATCTTACTTAAAGGAAGTGTGTCACGGCTGGTCGTGAGTTAAGTTTCTTTTATTAAGTTTTGGCAAATACTCGCTATGAAATTACCATTATTGATCTAAATGACAAAACCATAAACAAAACAAAAACGCATCGTAGCGCCCTGAAGACAGAATCCTTAAATAAGTAATGTGAATACTTTTAATTATAAATTACCAATACAAGGCGTAATAAAAGAATGACGTTTAAATCCTTTCAAACCTTTTGTAAACAAAATTTTAATCTTTAAGAGTAATAAAGTAAACAACATAAGGTCTTTAAAACAGTTATCGAGGAAAAAACCCCTTTACACGACAACCGGGGAATTGGGCTTATACCTAATGCATATAGCAAAGTGTTATCGGCCACATCACTGCAGTTAAATGCAGTTAAACATCACTCCAAATAAAAGGTGCCTTATTTTAGCCTGCCGAAAGTAATTACTCGTGACCTCATTGTTGTGGAAAATGTTTAATTAGGGAACTCCTGGGAAACATAATCAGTGAAACTCACAATATTGAACAGCGTTGTATATACTAACTGCATATACTAACTGCTGTAGATATTTAAATTTGTTTTTCTTCTTAAGGTGGCTCGATCGGATTTTTGAGTGACGATACCTTTCAACTTTGAGCAACTTGTATGCCACGGTAAAGAATACGACTAAAAATCGATCAGTACAGCTGTACTAAAGAAAGATGAAAGTTTCGAATGAGATAAGTTTCATCGAAATCGGAGTAACCATAGCAACATAATGACGTCACCACCCATTATTCTAATAGAGGGATAATTTTGAAAAAAAGGCTACTAGATCTTGGACTTGACATAGTTTACCCAAGATCTGCGAAATTTGAAGAATTTCTATAAGAGCGTTTTCGAGAAAATTTTGGATGAAGTTTTCAGGAGCTAAAATACAACAAAAACAACGCAGTATTAAAACATTATTGAGAAAACGTTTACAAGGCCCGATCAAGTAACATTTTGCCCTTAAGTGAATCTTGAACTATCTAATTACCTTGGAAGAAAATCTCAGAGAAAACGTTTCATTTGATTTCTTGAAACATCGCCTTGAATATGAACTGGTATGAAGTGTTATTTTGCTTAAATTTAACTGCCTTAACCCTCGGACGTACAAGGGAGGGTGGGGGAGTGGATGCCACCCCCCCCCCCCCCGTAAGGTTTTTCCAAATTTTGAAAAAAGCATTTACCCTACAATGCTGAAACTTTCGGTAGCTGTTCATTCATCCTTTGCGGATATTTTGATATGTCAACCATGTGCCCATGGTATTTGACGTTGCCATGGCAACGTCATAAATACAAGCAAGTCTTGCCAAAAATCGTCATTTTTAACATTTTTCTTGATTTTTTCCAGTTTTTTAAAACAGAAGTGCAAGATTTGTTTATTTTTACATTCCATAAGCATTCTAGCTTGATTTTGCATCAATTTCCGTTATTTTGTGACTTTCTAAGAAAATGTTGAAATCCAAGATGGCGGATCCAAGATGGCGGCTCTTATGACGTCACGTGACGTCATATGACGTCACAGCCAATTAAAATTATGTCATCTTGTAGAGTAAGCTAAGGGCTTTCTTGTAAGAGCAAAATAATTTCGCTACGCCTTAATATAACGAAAACTCCGGGGAGGGGTTCCATCCACCCCCCCCCCCCCTTTTAACGATGATGGGGGTATGAGTTTGCTTGTACGTCCGAGGGTTAAAATGTTTCTATTATTTTGAAAATCGGACATTTCATTACATATATATTCGTCTTTGTGACTGCTAAGTTTAAAAAAATTCTATCGAGCGCTTTTTTATTTTGCGATCATTTTAGTAAGCGAAGGCCCTTTTTCGGTAAAAGAGCGAAATAACACTTCATACCAGTTCATATTCAAGCCGATGTTTCAAAAAATCAAATAAAACGATTTCTCTGAGATTTTCTACCAAGGTAATTAGATAGTTCAAGATTCACTTAAGGCCAACATGTTACTTGATCGGGCCTTGTGAACGTTTTATCAATACTGTTTTAAGACTGCTTTGTTTCTGTTGTATTTTAGCTTCTAAAAACTTCATCCAAAAATTTCTCGAAAATGCTCTCATAGAAATTCTTCAAATTTCGCAGACCTCGAGAAAACTATGTCAAGTCCAAGATCTAGTAGCCTTTTTTTCCAAATTATCTCTCTATTAGAAGAAAATCGGTCTCGTGTAAAATGGGTGGTGACGCCATTATGTTGCTATGGTTACTCCGATTTCGACGAAACTTATCTCTTCGAAACTTTCATCTTTCTTTAGTACAGCTGTACTGATCGATTTTTAGTCGAATTCTTTACCGTCGCATACAAGTTGCTCAACGTTGAAAGGTATTGTTACTCAAAAATCCGATTGAGCCACCTTAACATTCGACGTGTTTTAAGAGTTTTGGTAATCTCACTTGGCATCTTACTTAAAGGAAGTGTGCCACGGCTGGTCGTGAGTTAAGTTTCTTTTATTAAGTTTTGGCAAATACTCGCTATGAAACGTAATGCTTGCAAATAAATTACTTCTATGGATCTAAATGACAAAACCATATAAACAAAAAAGCATCGTAGCGCCCTGAAGACAGAATCCTTAAAATAGTAATATGAATACTTTTAATTATAAACAAAATTTTAATCTTGAAAAGTTATAAAATAAACAACATAAGGTCTTTAAAACAGTTATCGAGGAAAAAAATCCTTTACACGGCAACCGGGGAATTGGGCTTATACCTATTGCATATAGCAAAGTGTTATCGACCACATCACTGCAGTTAAATGCAGTTAACATCACTGCCGTTTATTGACCACATCACTGCAGTTAACAATACTTTCGCAGGGTCCTGAAATTTGGAATGTCGGTCACTGACTCGACTAGCTTTTCTACTTTTAATTAAAAAAAAATGATTAAATGTTTAATTAATTAAGTCTGAATTGAGCTATTACCAACTGATACCAGTCTGAACTATTACCAATTCAGACTATCAAGAACATACTACCACCTTATTTGCACAACACCAGGGGGCCTGACACGGGAGGGTCTTTGGGATGTGTCGCACCATTGACATCACTCCGTATACTTCTGAGTATTCGTTTTGCCTTTGCCTCCTTATCCACGAAACAAAATCTTGAACGACCATTGTTTAATTGTATCCAATCAGAAAAAGGCTGGGAAATAGCGTTTTCCCATCGGCACCACTTGTTGGTGCTACGTATTCGGACGGCTAAAAAATTTTGAATACCCGTTTTCTTTCGAGGGCTGTTACTGGACCGTTTGGATAAATTTTCGATCAAATGGTACGAGAAGATTTGTCAATTCCTTTACTTTTTCTTCTTCGTAGTTTGAAATCTGTGCAATGGAATTTTCAGATTGAAAATTGCCTCGGTGCTAGAGCTGTTCCACTTTGGAACTGTTGGTGTTTCCACCCTTTCCATATAATTAGATGTCCAGTAAACAGTGAAAGCAAAATATCCTTCAATCTACTCAAATTCGCCATTTCAACCAAAAGAACAAGACTACGCAAAAGGGAGGAAAACATACTTTGATTCTGTACGTATTTGTCATGATTTGCTCAATTATACGCAATTCTACAAACCGTTCGGTAAAAATTCCATACATTTTCTAGAAATTTAAATGTGCACAGTCTGAACAAAAACAGTTTGTCTGGGCGCCCTGTCGCTAAACTGGGCATCTAAGATATTTTCCAAGTAAATGCATTGCAAATAGCCCAATTTATGCTTTATTAATCTCTCGATGCAATTTTTACTTCCTTCAATTGAACGAGAGCCCACAACGTACGTGATCTAAAAATAACTGCCTACAAAAATTGTCTGCTCGTGCGCATAAGCGTCTGACCGTGATTTTGCTTCAAATAATATTCTGTTCATGCGTAGTTGTGTCCACTTCCGAAAAAATGGCAGCTGGTTTTCCAGAGATAAAGAATAGCGGTTGGATTTGACTACTAGGTTCGAAAAAAACAGCGAAGCTACAAAGAAGGTAATGGAGTTTCCTCTTAATGTATTTCGGCAATTTCTGAAAGAAAGAGAATTGGATGAAGACCAGCTCGTATTATCGAAGGCGAATTTACGTTTTGGTCTACATTAATTCAGCAAGAAAAAGTGTGGTTTCCACGCAGTTCCCGAAGGTACTTTGAGCATAAAACAAATTCAGTGATCGAATGATAAAACAATTATTAGTAGTCAAGTAGTCAAATACACAGTTATGACACAGGAAGTGTTATCGAACATATCACTGTCGCACTAATATTAAGCAGTTAGCAATACTTTACCAGGGTCTTAATATTTAGAATTATCTCCCGATATCGATCACTCGCTCGGCTTTTTTTTTTTCTTTTAACAAAAAGAGGTTGAATTTTTAATGAATTGAGTTTGACCTATCCGCACATCCGTAACTAAATTTCTTACAAATTGATAACTGGACCTGCCTTATTATAAGCCTGAGGATTTCTTGGTGATTTCCTCGCCTTACCATGGTTATAAATGTAATATTCCAAGCTTTAGTGGTTAATAAATGATGATGATGATGATGATGAGGATGATGATGATGATGAGATAAACTCTTCAACAGTGTCACTGTGTTTGTTTATACTCAAGAAGCTTTTTTGTCTGAAATATATCAAGGTTCACTAAGCTTTATGTGCTCTAATCTTATTAACTGAGGTTTGTTTTACGAATGTAGGAACACTAGAAATGCAGTTTTGCTTCACTGTGGTTTGCGTGTAGCCTGGACTGTAAATTAAAATATCCGTGAGTGTCTGGAACTGTTATTGTAAGCCAACACGTAATAAAAGATTTGCGATTTGTCAAATGCACGTGCACTACCAAATATAATGAGTGCAAAAGTGTTTATTTATTTCATGAAAACGAGATTTATTGAAACCCAAAACGGAACAAAACGGAACTAGCTTGCAAATCACTACGACTTGTTGGCGGTTAGCGTTTACTCTAGATTGCTTGCGGTTAGCTCTCAGTGCATTTTGCTTGGGGTCAGCTTTCACTGTGGTTTGCTTGCCGTTAACTTTTATCTTATTGGGTAGGTTTCGTTTCGTTTCAGGTTTTAATACATGCTCATGAAGACATCTTCCAAGTTATTGTGTTAGCATTTTCACTTCAAGTTGTCTTCGCCTTGGGGCTAACTCGGTGTAAAAACCTGTGATTTTTTTTCTTTTTTGAGCAAACTAATTCCTTCCTTGTATTGCGTCACTCAAAACTTGGGATCTAAACTCAACAATCAAGAAATTGAAAAGTTTCTCGCGTGGTCTGCATCTTCTGCAACTTTTTGGGGTTTTCAAACTTTGTCATTAAACTATTATTTGTATTCTTCAAAGTCATTGGTTGTTGTACAAAAACCTTTTAACATCCTTCGTTCTCAATTAACATTAGGATTGGTCAAGATTGCTCCCATTTGTTTAGTTCGAGTAGTCGTACTGTAAAGCGGTATGTGATATAGCAGAGCTGCTAATTCGTCAAAAACACTCTGAAACACTCTCTCACTGTCATCTTCTCAATAAAAAAATAAGCTAAGGGTGAAAACGGAGATATATAGATGTAAATGTATATATGCTTATAATGGTCAGATTTTCAAACCACCGTCACGGTTATGGCTTCCCTTGTTTTAACTTAAGTAGATGAATTGCAGGAAATTTTCCCTTTTATATAAACAAAAAACGACAGCAACCGCATCACAAATGCACTATTTTGCATTTTTATCCTTTTTGACAGCTATTACAACACTAACAGAAACGAATGAAATGATCCTCGGAAGAAATTCAAAGGCTTCAACGAACTTCAACGGGATATGTCGTGGCCTCCGTGATATCGGTGCGTTGCTCTACCAACTGAGCTATGATGCCTTGATAGGTGGGTTCAAATCCTGTTAGGCCTTGATTTTTTTTTTTTCAGGCTAAAAAATGCAATTACTTAAATTGATTATACACTGTGAGGATCATTTAATTATTTATCTGCAGTCCAAATATACTTCATGTCACTGCAGGAACAACAACAAGTTTTTTTAGCGTATCATAAAATTTAATGTATTTACAATCATGCATAAGTTAATAAAGGAGGTAAAAGAGTGGTTATTAAAAACTGGCATGCAAATATGCCTGTACATGTTATTACTGAAGCGTCGATATATTGTAAATATTTTTGCTAGCCATGGCCATATTTGCATTTATTACAAACGGAATTGTGGTTGACACCATTGAAGTAAAATACTTTTGGAAACGGAGTCAGTATAGTGAAAGTATTGTCGGCAAGTTGGTGCTATTAATTTTCAACAAGACATGGAAGAGGGTCTCAATAGGGTGGTGGCTTATACGGTTAAAGATGAATTACAGTCCGTACTGCGCAATCTCGGCTGCAATGTATATGTGAGCCTCACAAACAAAGCAAAACTAAATATTACGTGAGAAACTTACCTGTTTCTTCATTATTAACGCCAGATATCCTTGCAGAACAAATAATAACAAGTAGAAGAACCTTGATGCTATTTCAAACCAACGTTTCAGCTCATCGGAAATTCTTGAACGAAGCGAACTGTAATGGCGGACTAAAAAACTTCATGTATGCTGTCACCGAAGTGTAACGTTTCAACGAATTCAAAACAAAAACGTAAACAAACCCCAAATCTGCGCAGTACGGACTGGAAATCAGCTTAAACGGTTAACAATTTCTCCTTTTTTACAGCTAACGGTTAAATTATTTCCATTACGATTGACAGAAGTTAAAAATTAATTTCCATTATCGAAAAACATATTTTAGGTCTCAGGACAATTCTGGGACGATGAAGTGAACTAATTTTGTTTATTTATAACTACTGACCGATTTTTTTTACGGTTAACATTTACGGCTAACGGTTAAAATCTTCCAATTTTTTACGCCTAACGGTTAAATTTTTGGCCCTTTTACGGCTAACCGTAAACCCCATTGTCGGGAAAAAAATCGCAGCATGCATTTTCTCGAGGCGTTATAATACGCAAATCATTTCTGTCAGCAACATGAAGAGTTTTATCACCACGCGTAGTTAGCGTGTGATCATCACGTACAATAGGTCAGGTTTCATTTTAAGCGGCGGAATAAATTATAATGTTTTGCGGGAAACTCGTGTGGCGGCAAATCATGAGGATTTAATGCTGTACTCGATGTTGCATTAAGATTCGATTTCGGGAGATAAAATGCTGTTCAAGTGTGAGTTTTCGCTTTACAAGAAGACAGTCACAGCTAACAGATTGATTGAAAACAAAGGCTTGTTCTGGCGAAGTCAACGAGTACACCGACTTGACATCGAACCGTTGCATAACATCCATCGAGAACGGCTCTGCCTTTCTAGGCTTTCTAAACGTCTCGAGATCTCGCAGATAGAGTACGCGAAATGAGCTATTTTGTCTTCGGTAGTGCAGGTTCCTTTTTCCCTGAGCTGCAAAAGCACGCGCTCCTAAAAGCGGCTCGCATGCAACAAGAAAATGATGTTTCAGTCGCGTTTGATGATTTGGGTTCAGGCATCATGGATCATTTCTTATTGACCTTATTGGAATCGATCATGAGTCAGGCGGATTCCAGGTAAGTCTGTTCCATATATTTTTACCGCCGAGAAGGTTATTCACAAAGTGTAAGAAAAGAAACGTTTACCGCTCATGAGTAACGGCAAATGAAAATAATTCATTAAAAAGAATTAAACGAAGCTTCAACTTACTACTCCCCTCCATTAGCTACAGTAACAGTTACAGTTAATTGGCAAACGTTATTGATTTTTAAATCAATTCAATTCTGGGGCTAGCTATACCTGCAGGATAACAGTTTCATAACTGATAACTTGCGCAAATATTGCTTTAATCAATCCTTTACTGTCTAGGGTAGCAATACCTGATGGTAAAAGTTTAACAACTTGCGAGAATATTGCTTTAATCAAGCCTTTACTGTCTGGGGTAGCAATACCTGATGGTAAAAGTTTAACAACTTGCGAGAATATTGCTTTAATCAAGCCTTTACTATCTGGGGTAGCAGATACCTGATGGTAAAAGTTTAACACCGTGCGAGAATATTGCTTTAATGAAGCCTTTACTGTCTGGGGTAGCAGATACCTGATGGTAAAAGTTTAACAACTTGCGAGAATATTGCTTTAATCAAGCCTTTACTATCTGGGGTAGCAGATACCTGATGGTAAAAGTTTAACACCGTGCGAGAATATTGCTTTAATGAAGCCTTTACTGTCTGGGGTAGCAGATACCTGATGGTAAAAGTTTAACAACTTGCGAGAATATTGCTTTAATCAAGCCTTTACTATCTGGGGTAGCAGATACCTGATGGTAAAAGTTTAACAACTTGCGAGAATATTGCTTTAATCAAGCCTTTACTGTCTGGGGTAGCAGATACCTGATGGTAAAAGTTTAACAACTTGTGAGAATATTGCTTTAATCAATCCTGTACTGTCTGGGGTAGAAACAAATCGTCCCAATTTGAAGTTCTTTTAGTATAGACGCTGGATAAAATACTGTACTTTGTTGTCCAGCAGTAAAGACAGCTAAATTTTGCCAGTCGTTCCTATTTGTTATTGTTTGTTTAGTACTTTTACCGGGAAATTAATATGGGATTTGTCACAGATTTTTAGGTTTAGTTGAGCTTGCTACAGCAGTGGAAAGCGTTCGAGCGATAATATTAATTCACGGTATATCGTTTTTCCTTGCCTTAGCCTTATTATATCTTGGTGCTGAAGAAAGGAGTTCATGCTAATGTCCGCCCAAAAAACTATTATATTTGCCGTTTTGCGAAAAAAGAAGAAGCCGGCGCAGATTAACTTTAATTGTGGAAAGCGCGTGCATTGTTGCCGTAGAAGCGCATTTAAAATAAGTTTGCATTTTGTCGAAACGGAGATCTATAAACATGACAGCTTTATCGGCTTTACGTACGAGTTTATATTCTTCGAATTTGTGATGTTTCTCCGATCCTCCTGCGAATAAAACACCGCCAGCTGTATTCGGTCCACTTATTGAGGAGCTAAAATTACCTTTTTACCCTGTAATGAATTGTAACCATCTGTCAGCAAAGATATTTCTTGGGGCGCACAACTAATTAAAATAACACTTTGGTTCTTTTGGTTATTCTGCGAGGTGCTAAATAACTTGATCGAGTTACGTATGCAAATGAGCTGAGTGTGCATTGAGTGCACACTCAGCTCATTTGCATAATCGGTTTTTGCTGGTCAAAGATCGTCCTGGTAAACACTAACACACCTCCGGATGTTCGATCAAGTAAACATCCATCGTCGGTTAATGTGCAAATACATTATACTATATATGCTTAAAGTCTAAAATACTACTTGATAGACACTGAGGTTTTTGTGAGGAATCCTCACACCTTATTGGTCCTTTCAACGTTGTGTATTCCATGATCTTTATCCTGATATTAAGCTTAAAAGTATGTAACGTTGGACGTGTTAGTACTGCAATCCTGTTCAGTGTCGACTAAAACAATTAGACAAATCACCCTCGTTTTCTTTGAGCGATAGTCAACTTTGCTCGCTAATTATTCGCCCATTGACAACTCAGGCTAGTCTAATTGTTAAAAAAATGGTACCATTATGGGGAGTTTGCTGCATTTTTTTTATCACAAACGTGCCAGAGCTATAGATCAATACCTTCGCTGTGAGGAAATTAAATCATGACCAATAGTAAGTGCCCTTTAATACTTGTAGCAAGGCTCTTGCTGCTTTTATCAAAATAGTAAATATTATAGCTGCCACTAGAAAACTTTGAAGTTACACACATAATAGCAACCTGAAAACACAATCCTTAAATTAGTAGTAAGAATACTTTTATATAAAAGGCGTATCAAAAGAGTGGCTTCCAAATCCTTTCAAACCTTTTGTAAACTAGATTTTTAATGTGTAAACTGTTTAAAGGAAACAAAATATGCCCATTTCAAAGAGTGATGGAAGAAAAAAGTCATTACGACGGCAACTGGGGAACTGGGCAAGGGATAACTGAAGGTTTATCAACAATATCGTCTGACAACATTGCTGTTTAAGATAATCTGAAATTAACTATTTCTTACGCTGACTGTAACCCCTTTGATGTAATAAGGGAACCATAGCAACGCCATCTAAGTAGTCGTAATAGTTACCAGGAAAGTAAGTTGATTTGTGTCTTCACTTATGTCCAGAAATGCACGAAAGTATTGTATACAGTGTACTTCATTTCCTACTAGGCTTAAAGGCATTTGCACATACTTTATATCTGATATAATTTTAAATAAATTATATGGGTGCCATTTCAATAACAAGGACTTTTTGAGGCCCTGTTAGGGAAGGGGGTGGGGGGTTGTCTTTATGTCTCCCGTCTGAATTTCAACTCTTTTCACGTTGCAATTTCAAAAGGTTCACATGTCGCTGTCGGAATTCAGAATCCGTCCATAGCCACTGATAATATCGGAAATGTTTGAGTCCGGAGTGCATAACAAAAAATAGTGCGTTCTCGTAATTCTGCTGCCAAAGTATTCCGTATTCTTGGATCTCTCAAGTTGATTTGTTGGCCCATAGTGAAATTTTGACTCTGATTTTGAAAAAGGGAAGTAGCTAAGACATGTTTCCTTTTATTCTGAGCGGGTACAAAGAGAACCTGGATAGAATTATTTTCAGAATGACGGATCATTATGCAGTTACTTATAAACTTAAGCAGCAATTTCCCACCTGAAAAAGTACTCTTAGAGCGTAAGATTGCATTCGTTCAATGCATGAAAATGGTCTTTACAAAGTGCAAGATGGGGCTGTCGATTTTGGTTTTTTTTTCTTTGTCGCTCTCGTAATTTCACGGGTGCATCTCGTTGTTCGTCGTCATGTCAGTCCTTTCATGTCACCGTTTCAGAGCCGTGTCGCCCGTTGGAATTTACTCCTTACAGAGCATCCTTTTTGTAATGCCAATTACGAGGAAGATGTATCTCAATAACGTGCACTTCTAGACATATGTCTCTGTCTTACCAGAAACTCATAAGGGTTGAAACGTAAAACGCGCGTTCACCGCGCTTTTGAATATTATTTTTTGCCAAGTACCATATTTAAAAACACAAAGAGTTTGAGCGCCAATGGTTTATACTCGTAACGGTACACGCAACAACATTTTTGGTTTTGCTGTGAGTTACTTGAATTCCGACCTAAACACCGTAAATATCTTAAGAGAAACTATGAAGACATTCATTAAGGGTATGCAAGTGATGTTCTCCAGACAACTGGAATTACACGTTTCAGCCCTTATGGGTTTCTGGTCTTACTAAACACAAATAGCTACTAAAGATTGGCTTATAGTCTGAATGAATGTTTAAGTGGAAGATTAGGTCAGTTTTAAGAGTCTTGGTTTCTGCCAGTTTAGTCAGTGCCACAGTATCGGAGGGTACAAAACGGTGTATCTTTAAGGTAGTAAACATAATAAGCACCGCAGTTTCTCACTTCAATGTTGGTAGACCAGTGACAGCAATTTGAATACCAGTGAAAGCACACCTGCCTGGTTACTTTGCCCTCTTCCACTGTAGGATGTTCACCGTTTATCCAGCCAGGCGCGTGAGTATCGCAGTAGTATTTGTCTGGACATGTAGTCGACATTTTGGTGCCTGCATCTCCTTGGAAACGGAACCAGCCAGGACCAATTGGCCTGTCACATATATGTTTTCCTGATTTGGAAGTAACTTTTCTGTTGGCTTCTGTCAGAGTTTGATAGTTGAGACATTCTGGAAAGTTTAATAATAACGCGTTATTTATGTGTTATCTTCTGAATAAAGAAAACACGATTTCCAAGTATAGATAATTCTGATAAATAAGAAAATTCCGAGTTCCTTCTTTATCCCAATGGTTTTACCACCTTACACCCCAATCAGCTCCACCCTACAATGCCATAGATTACTTTAATAAATAGATTCCGTTTTGTCGTGGGTCTTTTAAGTTGTAGATCACAAATGACGCCTAAAAGGGAAGCCAAATTGAGCCAAGCAGCCCGCACTGCCGGAGCTTTTCCCGGTTTCCGTAGCATTAAGCGGCTACGCATATTTCTACGCCCCCTGAGTGATATGCTAGTCCATCGCAGGATCCCCTCCCCCTTTTTCGCCACCCCCCCCCCTCCAAAAAAAAAGTCGCAAAGAAGCCGCTAGGAGAATGAGTCGCTGATGTTCTTGCTACATTTTGACGTCTTCAGTGATCTAAACACAACTACAAAAAGGAATTTGTTTCTTTTCTACAATACCAGAAAGACATCAGTACACTTCAGGGGCTAAAGCTAGGCTGCCCCCGCAGAGTTAAAGTTGTTTTCATTTCACGAGAAAATTTTCCAAAAGCACTAAGGACTGCTAAAGACCCACTGATAAGCATTTACTTCTGTAATCGGTTGTGTGATTCTAGCAGCTGTTTTTGAATATTTTGCTCATTCCAGGACACAAATATGTCTCTATCGAGCCACGTCGAGGGTCTCTTGATCGATGAAGCACTTGTTTGTTATAATCAATCACTGATGAAGGGCAAAGCCCGAAACGTTTGAATTTGAATTTGAACTTGGCACTTAAAAAATAACACTTTTCCTCTATATTGATAGACAGTGCTTGTAAAATATTATAGTTGTAGCAAGGTGTCCCACGGTATTAAAACTTGAATACGAAAAGCCTAGGTTAATTGTAAAATATGTGTATACCTTTTTTTGAACGAAGTTGTGTCGGTTTTTGGATATTCACGTGCACAAACTATTGTTTAACCTTTGAAATGCTACTTTCAATACATGCATTTCTATTAAAACGTTTCGATTTGAATTTTGTATTTTAGTTGGATAAGTTAATTGTGACATTTTGTTTTGTTTTGAGGAGCAACTGATTTATGACATTGAACCTGACTTATAACGCCTTCGCAATTGTAAACAAAAACATCGAGTATGAATTTTTAATGCTCAGCGACACTACACATCAAAATGAATGAGAAGAGTTTTGGCATCCAACTACTCTATTTTAAATGCATTTTTGTAATTGCATTTTATAACTGCTCGTGTGAAACCTTATGTGTGTTACAATCTCGTACATGGAATTTATTTATGTTAAAATCTCGTAATATATTTACTTGAGTTCAAACTCTTCTTCACCGCACTGTGAACTGATTTACGTCTAGTTCCTTTTCTATTTATATCATACAGAGGCCAATTTTGTGTGAGATAATCGTTGCGGGAAATGTAGAAATTAGGAAAGGGCTAGCCATATACCGTAAATGATCGATTAAGCGCCGCACCTTTTCCAAATTAAAAGTAATTTAATAAGCGCCGCTCTCGAATGAGTCTGTGAAACTGTGTGTTCATGGTTCCTCTTGTATTTGAACAGCAGTACTTTAAAAAGGAGACTGAGAAACTGTATTCATGTTACCCCTTATATTTCATTTGAAATAGTTTTATAATAAATTGTGCATGCCTATATCGCGTTTCATTTACTTCTCTCCATAACAAAATGTTAAATGGTATCATTTTACTAAGTAAAAAGCTCCGCTTTTAAGCTTGCCCACATGATGTTTATGTTAATAGCCGCTACTACCACCTGGTCGTTATTTTCGAGACGTCCAAAGTTGCTTCCACCAAGGTTAAAGAAGGTATCGAGTATTGGGGAAATGACGACACGGAAAAAAGGTTTACGTTTTTTTTGAACTTAAACATAGACATTACTCGAAATAAGTTAACGATAATAAGACGCTTTCAAAATCCTTATACATTTCTTTTTATTTCGAACATACAAACAGTCACGCCGCTTGCTTTTGTGTGGGCCCCCTGTGTTATATTTACCTGGTGCTAGAGTTTCACAGCTTGTTTTTCCATCTCCTTTGAAACCAGGGTCACAACTACACTTGTACGATCCGTACGTGTTCGTACAAGTAGCAACATCTGCAAGGCAGTTATGTGTTCCCAGGATACATTCGTCAACATCTGGAAAAGAACCACGTAGCTATTTTTAAACGCTTCATAAGGGAGAATGTGACTTTTGTTTACAGTGTGACTTGGCGTTTCCACTGAGTCCGAGTTTTATTGGCCTGTTGCAGCCACATTTGGTGTTTTCACTCTTAGACTAGCAATATTACAGTCAGGCGACGTTTCGATGACTCCATGCAACCATTATTAGGTTTCAACTACATCAAAGAATCAACTATAAACATTGAAAAAAAAAAAAAATCAGTGTGAAAATATTTCCCAAATTACTGGATGTTGAAGTATTCAAACACATGTTTTGTGCAGAATGTAACGGAATCTGCCCGCACGTTTCGTTCGTTTTCTTGTTCCTGATAGTATCTCGGCTCGTATATCACAAAAAAGTTGGCAAAAGCAAACAAAAAAGGTCCAAATAAGTTGTTTGCAGACATCAAAAACATTCCGACCCTGCAGGAAGATGCCGCCGGAAAAAAAAAAATTGTTGTGACAGAAAACAACCCTGAAAAATTTTTTTTCCTTAAAAAAAGTTGATCCCCTTCCCTCCAATAAATTATTATCTGTCCCTTAGCACTGTAAAGTGGCACTTAAAATTAGCTGCAATGCAGTCTTCATACTTGGTAAACCAATTGAATTAAATTTCTTGGAAACCAAGATCTTTTTCCGTATTTACCTTTCGACGTGATGTAATATCTATCGCGGCTCGAAACGAAATATTCCGGTCTGGATTCCTTGGTTTGGTTATTCAATTCGCAAATATTCTGCACCATGACATAGTTAAAGCTTTGGCATCTGTCATCGTCGATGCAAGCCCGAAAGCACTCCAGTGATATCGAAGTCCTTATCGTCTTAATGATATGTCCCTTGAGCATCATTCCGTAGTTGGCATATATGGATGCATTGTTACACTCTTCAGTAACCACTTTAGTAAACATGTGAGCCAGGAAAACGGTCGTAGCGACGTAAAAGACCTCTGAACGGAACATTTTTGACTACTCTCTGTATAAAAAGATACGAGTGATCATTAAGCGAACACAGAACGAGTTTAGGGTTAATAAAACTGTTATCCCCCGGTAAGTCGAAGGTTATTGCTTGCGACTTTATTGTTTTCGGAAATTGTCTATATTAAAAAATCACAGGGTAGGAACATAAATATCAAAAATTCACAATACTAAACACAGTTGTATATATCACCTTGGACACACTTACTGCTGTGAAAAATATGTTTCCATCTAAAGGCTTCTACTTATTCTAGGGCGTCTTGTAAATGGGGGTCAGTGTATCGCAGTGTGGTTCTTCAGTAAACTTGAAGAACATTCAAACTTATCATCTAAAAACTAATCATCTTAAGAGGTTAAGGCAGCTTAAATTCAGTAAATATTTTGGTAGTAAATTAAATAAAACAGTAAAAATAACACAATTTTTAATTTTTTTTTAGGTATAGTTGGTTTGTATACAAAATTTATGTATTTCGTGGAATGACATGTAGTAAAAAGGTTACGATAACTTTGATTTTTTACCAAGTAATTGTATTGTAGAATCAGTTTGCATCTTAAATGGCGTCAAAATCACAGTTGCAGCACTCATCTTTCGATTCTTTTCTTTTTAAAAGGAATTGTGTTATCTAAATTGTTTTCTTCACTTTCCAATTTATATTGACAACAAAATACATTTCTTTTTGTTTTGCTCCGTTCTTGTCTCTAAAGGTAAAATACTTCATTAAGTTCTATGGAGTATATGCTATCTCAGTTTAAAACTTTCTAAGAAGTGACAAATTGTATAACTGTGATGTAAAGAAGTAGTAATTTCGTACACCGCGGATGCTGATTTTTTTTTCTGTGGTCGTAAATACGTCAATGTTTGCTTACCTCAATGCGATCTGTCTAATGGACTGGTATTTGTTCAGTACGAATAAAGCAAATCGAATCAGTTCTGCTCTCCTGAAGTCTGCGTGGAACCCTGATTGTTAACTAAAATAGTCAAGAATGTCTTTAACTATAAATAAGAAATGCGTAACAAAAATAGACCTTGTTTTATCACATATTATGATATAAGCTGCTGTGTTTTGCAAGAAAACCAAACAAAAAAGACAAACACGAGTCGTCCCATTTCAGGTGAATATTCGTATCGTTCTTATCTGTTATAACCCCAACAGCTACTTAACCTTGGTTGTTCGCCATATTGAAAACGACACGCATGCGCCACTCGCCCCAGTTTACACGGTTTGCACTTTCATTTCGGAAAGGAGTTCGTTTTCAGTTTACATGATACCAAATGCGATGTCTTACACCGACGAATTTTTCCTTCGAAATGAAGAACGAACTCATTTCGAAATGGATTTTGCGGGAACGAAATTTTGTCTCGGTAATATGTAAACAGATGTAACGATGGCAACCGAAACAAACTAAAGTTATATTTGTCAATATTGATCAACTATTACGGCGCTCAGAAGACAGATAACAAGTTTATTCAGCGTATTAAAAAAATCAGAATATTTACAATTTAGAGGAAAGTCAATAGAGAAATAACACAGTGGGTAACTGGCATGCAAATGTATGTGGAATCTATCACCTTAAAGGTCAGTAAACTGTAGCTAATTTCGCTAGCAATGCAGTGGCCATAGTTGCACTTATTGGATACGAATAATGGTTGACACTGGTGAAGTAAAATACATCTACGTGGAAACGGTGTCAGCAAAATTAAAGCATTGTCAGCAACTTGATTCTATTAATTTTAATGAAGATAGTAGAAACGATTACACTTCAATTTGAAAACGAAATTGTTCGGATGTTCTCGTAAATATCCATACAATAAAAAAAATTATACTAGTTTTGCTTATTGTCTTTAAATGCTAATGCTATTTAGAAGAAACTCAGCTTCTCCTATCTTTAAATCTCATTGGTTCTTACATCGTTGTATATTCCCTTATCTAATTTTTAATGTTTGCCTTAAAATTATCTGGAATTGTGCGTGTGTTCACTGCAGTTCTACTGTCATCATACTACTTTCCCTCGTTTTCTATGAACAATAGTCGACTCGCCCTCCCTTGCTTATTATTCGCTCATAAAAAATCATACTAGTAAGTCTAAATGTTAAGGTGGTACTATAATGGTGGGAGGGGGGGGGGGGGTGCATTATTGGTCAAAAAGTGCCAGATATATGAATTAATACACTCGCATTTAAGAAATTAAGTACATTTTCAAATGGAAAATAAACTATAATTATATTTTGTCTGCCCGACTTTTTCACTTAAATGACTGCTCCCGAGGGAAACACATAATTTTGTTTTCCGATTATCTGTTTTAACCTTCGGACGTACAAGGTAGGGGGGGGGGGGGGGGGGTAATAATGGGGGGGGGGATAATAATTACCAGGAAAGGGTAGTTTCTTTGTGTCTTTGCAAACGCAAATAGTTTCCCAAGTTTGCCTTGTTCTAATAGTCAAGTAAAAGATAAGTAGTTTATTTAGTACAGGTAGTATGAGCCTAAATGTTACTTTTAAGAGACATCCTGCAGGTTGTAAATATCTTTTACCAGTTTAGTCAGTGCCACAGTATCGGAAGGAACAACCCGGTGTACTTTGCAAGTAATAGATATAGAAAGAGCCGCAGTTTCTCACTTCAATGTCGGTGGACCAGTTACAACAATCTGAATACCAGTGAAAGCAGACCTGCCTTGTGACCTTACCGTCGGCCACTGCAGGATGTTCACCGTTTAACCAGCCAGGCACGTGAGTATCGCATGAATATTTTTCTGGACATGAAGTCGGCATTTTTGTGCCTGCATCTCCTTGAAAACGAAACCAGCCGGGACCAAATGGATTGTCACATATGACATTTCCCGATTTGGAGGTGACTTTTCTGTTAGGTTCGGTCAGAGTTTGATAGTTGTTACATTCTGAAAAAAAAAAGTAAACTGTTATGAGATAATTATCATCGTGTGACAGTATCAACACTAGTATTTAAAGTAACGGATAAAATTGGTTTGTATAGCAATAAATTCCGGAATCCTTCTTTCCCTCATGGTTTACAACACTGTATTGCTTACAACAGAGTGCATGTATATAAGTATAATGCTGTTATGTTAATTATTGTCTAATGTTGCCCAGCAAGATTGCAGAATGTGTGAGTATTTGGCCAATAACGAAACTGAAGAAATTTAGTGATGTCACCTGGTGCTAGTGGTTTGCAGCTTGTTTTTCCATCTCCCTCGTATCCATGGTTACAGGCACACCTGTACGATCCGTGAGTATTCGTACAGGTAGCAACGTCAGCAAGGCAGTTATGTGTTCCTTGGATACATTCGTCAATATCTAGAAAAGAATTATGAAATTATTGGCAATGTCCACATAACACTTTTTGTAACGGTAAATAATAAGATCTCTTTATAGGAAGGGGGAGGGAGAATATGCCGTGTGGCTTTAAAAAAAAAATATGTACGTTTCCATCGATGGCGTTTGATGATTGGTGTTTTTAATTGCGTTCGAGCTTAATCGGCCTGTTGCAACCAAGTTGGTGTCTTGTGTTTTGTTCTGTGTTGTGTTGTTTTGTTTGTTTGTTTGTGCGTTCGCTTATTTCGTTTCTCTTCCCCCGACAAGCTGACTTTAATATTGAAAATCAGCGACATTAGTGTCGAACGAAGTTTCGATGACCATTTGATCATTCTATCAGCTCAAAGTGCATCATAGAATCATTTTAAATATAGGAAAAATAGTAAAAAAAATATTTGGCACAGTTATAGGTGTATATAACTGTAAAAGTTATAATAATAATATCATAGGTGACAAATTACTCCTTAATTTTGGCGCGAAATTTCAACGTTAATTTATATATAGTTTCACTTGCATTTTGTCAAAATTCTAATAATCTATACGAATTTTGACAGACGCGCGTGAAATTATTTCCTAATTTCACTCGTCACCATTTGATTACCCATACTAATTGGCATGAATTAACGGAATTTTCACAGTCTGTAATGTAGCCGGACGTGTCACAAAATCCTCAATATACCGGCGGTTTGGATTGCCTGCAACGCAGGCTAGGAACCTCACTGCATGTTAAGTTTTGGTTTGGTGTTCCGCATCTAGTACATCAAACAATCCGACTCTGTGCCTCATTCCCTTTGCACTGTTGATTGGCCTTGAACATTAGTTACACGTTGCTTGTGGTTGTCTTTCTTGTGTTTACCAATTACTGAATATTTGGTCCATCAGTGGAATTTAAGACCTTACTCCGTACTTACCTTTTGCCGTAATATAATATCTGTTTGGGCTTGGAACGAAATATTCAGGTCTGGCTTCCTTGGTGTCGTTATTCAGCTCACAAATATTTTTCAACATGACATAGTTAAAGCTTTGGCATCTGTTATCGTCGATGCATGCTCGAAGACACTCAAGTGAGATAGAAGTCCTGATCGTCTTAATGAGTTGTCCCTTGAGCATCATCCCGTAGATGGACTGATAGTTGCTTCCACATTGTTTCGAAGCTACTTCAAAAAACACGTGAGCCAGGAAAACCGTCGCCGTGACATAGAAAACCTCAGAGCAGAACATGTCTGAACGTTGTCTGCTTAAAAATAAAAGTAATTGAAAAAGAAAGGGAATAATCATTACGAAATCACAGAACAGGTTTAGAGTTTAATTAAAACCGTTATCCCGCAGTTAATTCGGAAATCAATTAAACCTGCAGAAGGTTATTGCACGCAACTTTATTGTTTTCAAAAAGCAAACATTATGGCAACTCATTATGTCATTTACGCCGCGACATGATGCCCTTGTGGAGGAAAACCGTCGCCGTGACATAGAAAACCTCAGAGCAGAACATGTCTGAACGTTGTCTGCTTAAAAATAAAAGTAATTGAAAAAGAAAGGGAATAATCATTACGTAATCACAGAACAGGTTTAGAGTTTAATTAAAACCGTTATCCCGCAGTTAATTCGGAAATCAATTAAACCTGCAGAAGGTTATTGCACGCAACTTTATTGTTTTCAAAAAGCAAACATTATGGCAACTCATTATGTCATTTACGCCGCGACATGATGCCCTTGTGAAAACACGTTGGCTTTATCAGAACCAGGTACCACGATTGCGTAAAAAAGTAACCCCTAGGTTTTGGGGCGCTTTCGATTACGTTTATAGGTAAGATTCCTTGTTACTTGCAACCTTCTTTCCCTTCCCTTCAGATCGTCATATGAAGAGACAAGGCCCCCCCCCCCCCCCCCCCCACGCCTCCCTTCGCCCACTGACGGGTTATTACTGTTTCTTTGTTTCTTAGTCCATATCAGTGGCGTTGCTTTTCGTCCAACGTTTGTTAATTTAGTTTATCTGTTTACATGTATAGCTATGTTGGTACTTTAGCTTGATTCAATATAAAGACTGCCACATCCTTGACCAGATTCATGCTGCCCAGTTGTCTGAATTTATATTTGCGCTCTTCGTGACATAAGAAGTAATTTACCACAGATATCAAGTTCAACACTTGGCTGGAATAATTGGCAGGTTTCGTGACTTAATGTGTTTAGAAAGAAATCGCAAGGGGAAACGTAAATAGTCCAATTCACAATACGGAAAACGATGGAATAGATCGCTTTAGACAAAGTAACTGCTGTGAAGAATATTTTCTAAACTAAAGGCTTCAATGCATTGCGTGACTTTTCGTTAATTGGGAGCATGGCATTGCAGTGTGGTTCTTCAGTAAACTAAAGAACTAAACTAATCATCTCAAAACTAATCAACTAAAGCGGCTAAAGCAGGTGCATGGCGCCATTTTTACGACTTCGACAGGCTTGATAACACTAAAATTAAGCAACTTTTTTGCAGTAAATTAAATAAAACAGTACCGAGCACACAAATAAGCATCAATTTCCTTAGCAGATGAAACTAAAAATATAAAATAATTTATTTGTAAAAAAGAAATTGGTACTCGTTCTTAAATAAAACTGCTGGAGCGATCTTTGGTCATAGCTTAAAATATAAAAATGGTTTAAACAGATCTAAAAAGGACCGACCGAATAAAGAGCGGTTGAAAGGAATTGTATACAAAGTGACTTGCAGGACATGCTCATTTGCATACGTTGGGGAAAGCAAAAGAAGCTGGAAATCGCGAGGAGCCGAACACAAGCCCGGAACAAACGAAAATATGAACTCCGCGATTAAACATCATGCAGAAATCGGCCACGACATACATCCAAGTTACGCCGAAATTCTTGAAACAGGTGTAAGCAGCAAGAACAAAAGACTGTTTCTGGAGTCTTTACATTCTTTCCTCGACAAAAACACTATAAACGAAAGAGCGCCCTTCCCAAGTGTTTACGTATCGCTGGTTGCTCCCCCCCGGGGGGGGGGGAACAAACAATAACGTCAATGCAACTTATTAGAATTCTGCGAACCTTGCAAAATCCATCATTCTCTGAAGAAGACCGCAGAAGGCGATCGAAAATTTAGAGTATCCTTTTTATATTTTTAGATCTGTTTAAACCATTTTTATATTTTAAACTCGTTCTTAAAATAGCATGTAATAGAAAGGTCATTATGTGCGTCAGGTTGTTTTATACCGCATCTATATGCAGTAAACCTTGTGTTATTGATTTTACTGCCCTTTCCATTATTTTAGTATATACCACACAAGTGAATGGTACCTTTCGTGCGCTCTGATTGGCTAACTCGGACGTGATTAGCAAAGTACTATTCACCTCCGAACAGCCGAAGAGAAACCAAATGGCCTATTCACCTCCACTTCGGTGAATAATTGATAAATACAGTAAATGACTTTAAAAAAGGTAAAATGAGAGAAAGAGTCTCACTTATTACAACATAACAAGCATCATCGGTCTGCACAGTAGCAGTCCGGACACGCTCTTTAAACAAGAAACCACAATTTTATATTTTATATTTTTTACACGCATTAAGGCAGCAAATTTACAGGCTGGTCCATACGGGCCCTTTTGGAAGAAAGTTGGCCAATCAAACGTTAATTGAATTTAATATTAATATTTTTTGCAACTGACGTTAAAGCATCCAGCTTCCAGCTCTACAACGAGTTTTGTAGCCTGTTTGTAACCGAGTCTGTTTTACCTGAATATGCTTACTTTCGTGTCTTTTATATAGTACACACCCTACAGATTCCATCCTTGGCGGTATGGTATCTACACTTATTACATCTTACTCGAAAAATTTGACACAAAAACTATTTTTGTGACTGCAAAACTGAAACCTTTGAAAACCACTTAAAACTCGGAATCAAAATTAACCAATCAAAAAATTGCAGAGTTTCCCGAGTGTTGCGTATCTTCCGCAACTCTGTTGCGTTTTCAAATTTCGTTGCTGAAAAATTATTTGTATCTTTCAAAGTCATTGGTTCCTGTACGTCAAAAAAAAAAAAAAAATAAATAAATAAATAAAATAATTATATAAAAAGCCGCTGTTGCGGCTTCCGTTGTTTTAACTAGAGAAGATAAATTGCAGCCAATTTTTTTTTTTTCTGGTATGCGTTAAATGGCTGGAAAGTATCACTTTTATAACAAAAACAACAGCGACAGCTTCACAAAAACACTGTATTTATTAAATCACTTTTGACAGCATTACAACACTTACAGAAAAGAATGAAATGATTCTTGCAGTGTATGGGCAATTTAAGCAATTGCATATTTTAGCCTGAAAAAAAAAAAATCAAGGCTTCAATGCGATTTGTCATGACCTCTGCGGCTCCGCGTTGCTCTACCAACTGATAACGAGCTATAAAACTTTGATGTGCGGGTTCAAATCCTGTTGTAGCCTTGAGATTTCTTTCAGGCGAAAAAATACAATTGCATAAATTTCTTACACACTGCGAGGATCATTTCAATCATTTCATTATTTATCCGCAGTTCACATATGTCTTTCATATATTCACTTTGTCACTAACATGAACGATAACAAGTTTATTTAGCGTATCATAAGAATCAAAATATTTACAATTATGCGGAAGTTGATAGAGAAATAACATATTGGTTATTAATAAGACTAATAACTGTCATGCAAATAAGCCTGTGTATGATATCACTTGGAACGTCAATATGCTGTAAAATATTTTCGCTAGCCATGGCCATATTTACATTTATTACACACGGAATTGTTGTTGACACCACTGAAGTAAAATACACAAACACACCTCCGGATGTTCGATCAAGTAAATATCCATCGTCGGTTAACGTGCAGATACAATGCACTCTTTTTTATAAGGCTGAATGCTCTTATTTTTCTGCCGGTTTTAGGCTGAGAATATTCTTATGAACATTCTTAGAAAATATCGTTTGACATTTCCGTATTAGCAAGTATTGGGTAATCAATTACAAGTGAACGGTGTCCAGATCTGTATCGTGTTACATTGTGCACATGTACCATTGCTTTTCGTTGCAGCCTGGCCGTTTTGACTTTAAACAAAGCATTCCTCACAGAGATAAAGTGACGGAAATGAATATACCTGATTTTGTTTCAACTGAAAACTATATTCTTTTCAAAATCTCAGCCTCGGATTTCTTCTTAAAATATTCTTAAAAATTCGCAAATTTCAGCCTCGATATTCTTATAAACTAGATTCTTATTAAAAAAAATTGTATATTAGTATATACTAAAACAGTGGATAGCGTTTTTAGCGCGCGCTGATTGGCTACTAGCTCAAACTCCGAATGTCCTTTTGCTATTCACCTCCGAGACATTTGCGCGCGAAAATTGTGATTTTTGACAGGAATAAACTAGCCTGAAAAATAATCCTTTGGGGCTACATTATCTCAATGTTTTAGTTTATACTAAAACACCTATTCACAAGCCACTTCCACTTCAATGAATAGTTGTTAATTATATATGGTTTATAAATACTATTTGGTAGACACTCGGCGTTTTCTATGAGAAATCCTTACATCTGGTTGGTTTTCTCGCCGTTGTTTATTCCCTGATAGTATTCCGGATATCTAGCTCAATAGTATCTAAAATTGTATGTGTTTTGACTGCAATTCTTTACAGTGTCTACTTAAACAATAAGACCACTGGCCCTCGTTTTCTATGAGCGATAGTCAACTCTGCTACCCATTCGCTTATTATGATCAAGAACAAGTGTCCTTAAAAGTGTGGCAAGGCTCTTGTTGTTTTCATCAAAATGGTAAGTATTATAGCTACAACGAGGAAACTTTGGAGTAACACACATAGTAGCACTCTAAAAACAGAATCCTTAAATTGTTAGTACGAATACTTTTAATATAAAAGATGTATCAAAATAATGGCTTCCAAAACCTTTCAATCCTTTTGAAAACTGAATTTTTATCGTGCAGACATTTAAAAGGAAACAACAAATTAAACGGTTACTTGAAGATTGATTGAAGAAAAAAAAATATATTTGCGACGGCAGCGTGAGCATTGGGCAAAGCATAAGGTTTGTCAACAATTATATAATGTTGTGTGACAATATTGCAATGCAAGACAATCTGAGAAAAACCTCTTCCTCACCGTGGATGTAATCGCTTTGATGTTATAGAGAAACCTTAACATCGGTCATAATAGTTACCGGGAAAGTAAAATACATCATGCATTGCACACTCAAAATAGTTACTCGAGATTGCTTTAGTCTGACCTATTTTTTTCAATTGGAGGATAAGTTACTCATGTCGTTTACGGTCATTTTTTCTCAGAATTTTTGGTGTTTGTTTTAACCTTCGGACGTACAAGCAAACACATAGCCCCAGCATCGTAAAACTGGGGGGGGGGGGGGGGGGTGGAAAGCTCTTAGCTTACTCTACAAGATGACATAATTTTTGTTGGCTGTAACGTAACAGGACGTCATTAGAGCCGCCATCTTGGAATTCACCATTTTGTTAGAAAGTCAGGAAATAAGCAAAATTGATGCAAAATAATGACAGAATGCTTATGGAATGTAAACAAAATACAAATCAAACAATTCTTTTTCAAAAAAGGGAAGAAAAAATATTAAAAAAATGTTTAAGATGACGCTTTTAGGCCAGACCTGCTAGTAGTTATGATGTTGCCATAACATATTACACTTTTCTCGAGAGATCAAATAACATCCAATGAAAGCGTCAGCATTGCAAAGTAAATGTTTTTTTTTTTTTAATGTCGAAACCCACTCTCCCCCCTCCCCCTTGTACGTCCGAGAGTTAAGAGCCTGGATTTTCCTAATATCTTTTGACCAGTTCAGTCAGTGCCACAGTATCTCAGGGTACAACCCGGTGTATCTTTCAGGTAGTAGACGTAGTAAGCACCACAGTTTCTCACTTCAATGTTGGTCTTAAAGTAACAACAATTTCCACTCCAGTGAAAGCAGGCCTGCCTGGTTACCTTGCCCTCTCCCACTGTAGGATGTTCACCGTTTATCCAGCCAGGGGCGTGAGTATCGCAGTAGTATATTTCTGGACATGTAGTCGGCATTTTGGTGCCTGCATCTCCTTGGAAACGGAACCAGTCAGGTCCAATTGGCCTGTCACATATATAATTCCCCGACTTGGAAGTTACTTTTCTGTTAGCTTCTGTCAGAATTTGATAGTTGAGACATTCTGAAAAAGTTCAATATTGAATTACGCGTTATTTATGTGTAACCTTTAAAAACACCCAGGATTTTTCAAGTAACGATAGATTCCTATAAATAAATGAATTTCGCAATTTTTCTTTACCCCACCACACCCAATCATACCATACCGGATACCTTATAAATAGATTCCATTTTTTCGTTTGTCTGTTCAGTTGTAGAACACACATGGCGTTTTCACGCGGTAAAGACCCTGGAAATGGCCCAGATGCCGCTAGTCGGGTCAGTTGCAGATGTTCTTACCACATTTCCACGTCTTTTGTTTTCTTTAACTAAACAGACTTACAGAGAACATGAATATATTTTTCTTATACAGTACCAGAAAAAACTTCAGTGCAATTCAGGGCCGCATAGCTAACGTTGTTAGGTTAAAAACGGTACCGAATTTTGATTTTGATGTTTTTGCATCAAGATTAAAAAAGGTACCAAACGCTAATTTCGTATAAAATAAATAAAAGGCTACGTTTTACAACCCGCCGAGTATTTTTTTAGTAAATGAGTGAAAAGCTATGAAAATTTCTTTCACTTTTTTCAACATAAAAAGTACTTTTTGGAAATAGGCTTTAAATCAGAGACTAAAAAACAATTTGCACGAGAAAACTAAAATTCCCGGAAACTTTCACTGATTCTCTTGAAGTACGAGGTAAAAAACCTTACTGAATACACAAAGCCTATAAAGATTAATTGTAAAATCTGTTTACACCTTTTGAACGAAGCTGTGTCGGTTTTTGGATATTCCCATAAACTATTGTTTAACCTTAAAAATATTACTTTCGATTTTAATTACTACTTTTCATACAGGACTTTTCTATTTAATGCTTCGTTTTGAACTTTGTATTTTAGCTGAAGTTAATTGTTACATTTTTGTTTGGTTTTGACGAGCAAGTGATAAATGACATTAAACACAACTGATTTCGCCTTCACAATTGCAAAAAGAAACAACGAGTAAAAATATTCAGCGATACTGTGCACCAAAAATAGTGATAACAGATCTGTCATCCAACTGATCTATTTCAACTACATTTTTTGTCATCGCATTTTATAACCAATCGTGTGAAACCTTATGATTATGCGTTAAAATCTTATGCCGCTTCGTCTGCTTGGTCGCAAGTTAAATATTTACATTTACTTTAATTATTTGTTTTTCTTTATCCACCCACTGCTTTCCCAAATTATTCCCCCATTATGTTTCTACATTACATTATTCTAAGTGCTGAGCAACAAAATAATCAAACAAAATAATCGATGCTAAGTTACATTATTTCATCTCACGAATCAAAACCAAGATCCAAGTCGTTAATTTATTAGCATGTTAATGCCAAGCAAAACGAGTAAACGTGTTTCCAGCAACACGTTTTCGTGATTGTTTCTGATTTTGTCATGTTTCCATGCCGCTCGGAAACACGGAATGATTCTGCGATGTTTCTCTCGATTGCGATTGGTAGATTTCGATCCATTTTGTTTGTCACTGTTCTTCATGGTTCGTTGGCTGTCGCCGTAATTATGATTGACGGCAGCGAAAAACGCAATCGTAAGTTGAATTTGGATTTCAGAGTTCGTATTTCACTGAAAACCGCAATAACCAAACCACAACAAGAACACGTCTTTAACTTTGCCTAAATCTGTAAGTTAGTCGCTTCTTTGGCCGGCTCTTTATTTTCGGGACGCCTGAAAGTTGCTCCCACCAAGACTGAATAAGGTGCTGAATATTGGGGCAATGACAACACTGATAAATTAAAGTCTACTGTTGAACTATGTTTTAGTGGTATCTACCTGGTGCTTGTATTTCACAGCTTGTTTTTCCATCTCCCTTGTATCCAGGGTTACAGGCACACCTGTAAGATCCGTACGTATTGATACAAGTTGCAACATTCGCAAGGCAGTTATGTGTTCCTTGGGTACACTCGTCAACATCTGTAATAAAACAGCAAAATTATTTTTTTTAAAATTCCTTATAACACTTTTAATGTTTAATTTAAAGATCTGTTCGAACAGAAGGCGACTTGAATATAATGTACGTATTTGTTCATGCGACTTGACGTTTCCATTTTATCCAAGTTTTATCGGCCTGTTGGAATCAGCAACATTAAAGCCGAGGAACTTTTCGATGCCATCATTGCCGAGTTCCAACTATTTCACTGAATTAATTATAAATATAGGAATAAACTAAACTAAAAATATTTCCCAAATTAATGGTTAAAGAATTCACATGTTGAGTTAAAAATGAAACGGAATCTGACCGCGCATTTAGTTTGGTTTTAGAACTTCTAAATTAACAAGATCTCGTAGATCCAACAATCCATGTTAGGTCGACATTTCTTTAGCACGTTAAAGTGGCCTTGAATATTACCTGCACGTTGTTTTTGGTCTTCATATTTGCTAACCTACGAATTAAAGGGGCTATTTTCCGCAATTTTAGGCAATTTCGGCACTGACCAACTGTTCATAGAATTAACTGAAATATCACAATAACGGCTTAAAACTGTAGAAGAACCAAAAAAAAAAACACATAAAGCCAATAATTGGGGTATGGATGTGCAAAATTCGAGAAGAATAAAACGGATTGCGTTCGGGTAAACTTGAAAAACGTCGGCCCGATTTTTTTCAAGTTCATCTCAACTCGTATGAAATTGTCATTTATAGAGCTAGAAAATCATCCTTGCGTGTTATGTGGTCGTTATTTTGCCAAATACAGACTTTTTCTCTGCCAATTTCAAGTTTAGAGCTCTTTATTAGGGAAAGTAAATAGAATTATCTAAAATTCCGTTACCTAGCCCCTGTACAGTTCTTGAAAGCCAAGTTTTTTTTCCGTACTCACCTTTCGCCGTGATGTAATATCTATCGCGGCTCGGAACGAAATATCCCGGTCTGGCTTCCTTAGTGAGGTTATTCAATTCACAAATATTCTGCACCATGACATAGTTAAAGCTTTGGCATCTGTCATTATCGATGCACGCCCGAAAGCACTCAAGTGAGATCGAAGTCCTCATCGTCTTAATGATATGTCCCTTGAGCATCATTCCGTAGCTGGCGTATGCATTGCTACATTCTTCAGTAACCACTTCAGTAAACATTTGAACCAGGAAAACTGTTGCAGCGACGTAAAAAACCTCCTTGTGGAACATTTCGGACTGCTGTTAAAAATAAAAGTAAATGAAAAAGAAAATTACCTATTATTAAGTAGTCGCGGGGAGGGTTTAAGGTTAAATTAAAACTGTTATCCCGCAGTTAAGTAGAACGTTAATTAAATCTGCCGAAGGTTATTGCTCGTGACTTTATTAAGAAATCACAGAGGGGAAACTTAAATAGTGAAAATTCACAACACTGAACACAATTGCATAGACACTTTGAACAAACTAACTGCTGTGAAACATATTATCCCATTTAAAGGCTACAATTCATTCCAGGACTTCTCGTGATGGGGGTCAAAGTCACGGTTCTTCAGTAAAACTGAAGAACAACTAAACTAATCATCTGAAATTAAAACTAATCATCTTAAGAGGTTAAGTTAGCTGCATGGCGGCTTTATTAATGACATCCACAGGCTTGAAAAAAGTAAACAAAAATCAAATAACAAAAGACCACTTAAAATCACTAAAAAGAAAGCTGGTAGTAAATTAAATAAAACAGCAAAACTACACAATTCAGTTATTTATTTTGTATATTAAAGTTGTTTGATATAATATTATAATAGTTACGTATTTCGTGAAAAGACATACTAAGAAAGTTTATACGTACGAGAACGGATAAATTTTTCCAAGTATTTGTGTCGCAAAGTAACATCTTTTTCAAACGACCTAGTTTGTTAAGTCTCGTCTTGGAAACATTGTACAACTTTACTGACCTAAAATCACAGTTGTTCAACTCATCTTTCGTTTTCTTTCTTTCGTTGTAAAAAAATTGGGTTATCTGAATTCTTCATTTTCCAATTGATATTAACAGTTTTAGTGGCAAAATAAACCCCGTTTATTTTTGTTTCGTTTCTTGACTTAGAAGGCACAGATTTTCATAAAGCCAGAATTAGAAGTGTCATATAATTTTATGTATTTGTTCAACAAATTGTGCAACAATGAAAAAGTCAGAAATTTAAGTCATTGCTGCAAAACTTGTTAAAACAAGTAGTCATTTCATACACTGTTTCTTGTGTCTTAAATACATAATTGTTCACTTATCCCGATATGTTCTACTCGTGTAAATTGGTACTTGTTCAGAACTAATGAAGCAAATCCAAGCAGTTCTGTTTCTTTGTTGTTTATGTGGAAAGCAGCCTTTTCACTAAAATATTGATCAGTATCCATGACTGTAAATAGAAAATACGTGATAAAAATAGACTCGATGTGCGTACGCCTATGCTTAATTCTGAATTTATAAAAACAACAACAACAACAACAACAACAACACAACAGCAACAACAAGCAAGTGCCGAACCATTTACAGCGGATATTCATATTTTTCCCAGGCCTTATTTTACGCTGTTTTCTTGCAAGTATTTTTCTCATCTACTACTCTTTAGAAGGCAGGTGTATGGCGCTTTTGTTGATAAAATTATGCATGCTTGATAAAAGTAAACAGATATATTTACAAGACAAACTTAATGCATATTCGAGACCTAAAAGAATCAAATAAATTCCCTCACATGGGAACTGAAAATGGAGATTTTTGGCCCTTGTGATAGAATGCCACCACCACGTCGATTAAGCCTTGTTTTCACTTCAGAAACACAAAAAATGTCATTATATTCACTCAAGGAACACTTTCAAGGTTGTAAACTAAGTTTAATCGGTTACGTTAAGCTCTTATGTTTATAGATACATGTGCAGTGCATGTTTTTTTTTTCATCTTTCATTATGAAAAGAAGAAATATTCTCAATGCTGAACGGATTATAGGGAAATTTTGTAGCTGGGAATGTCGCATATTTAATTAGTCGCTTTTGCGATAAAATAGTTCCAACGCTGTGGGAACCCACTTAAGATATTAAAACCCAAAAAGTTTCGGAACTCAGTAGGTTTTGATATTTCGGCTTTTTTAAGTAAGATACGAAGACTGTAGCAACAACGATCTTGACAAACTGTCGAGTGAACAGCCTAACATGTGCTTAAGGTCGCGCAAGACTCTTGCTCATTAATATATTAATTAGCCAAATTTCTTGTTGGAGTGCTATCTTGTAAAGCTTTAATTCACTACATTTTGATTATCGATTTCTCTAAAATTTAATAAGGATACTCAGGGATGATGGAATTACATCATGATTTTCCTTTTACTGAGAGATGACCGTTGTCTGTGATGTTACAAGCCCTTAAAGGTTTAACTGAAGATAATGCGATTTTGTGTCCAAGTTTTCAGCTAGCACAGCGCACCAAATTTAATGATTATATAGCCTAGTGATAAATCGTAACTTCTTTTGTGCTCCCACTAGAACGAAATTTTCGATTTCAAAAACTGTTACAAGTTAATGGCTTCTAAGAGAGTAAAAGTGTGAAATCTAAACTTTGAAACATGCTATCTTCATTTTGAGAAGGAAATTTAAAAATTCGCTCTAGCCAGAGCACAATAGAGTACACCAAGTTTATGTTCCTCGCGAATCAACTCTTGAAATTCTATATAGGCGGAGAAAACTTGGACACAAAATTGCAGGATATTCCGCTTCCGAAGACCTTCCGAGTCAATGTTTACAACAGCGTGTGATATATTCAAAGCTGTGAATCTAATTATGATAATACCCTATGTTCCAGCGTACGTGGCACAAAACTGAGAACAATTGCTAGTAATTACGTGTACAAAAGAGTTTAAAAACAAACATTCTTATGAATATTTCGTTTGATGTCGGCTTAGTCGTCCTGCAGTTCGTGCATACACTATAAATAAATACATACTAACTAGTAATAATCATGGATTAGCGGAGTGCGTTCGAGACAATTTTGTGTGCCTTTTATTCACCCACTTTACACGACTGACCTCCAAAGACGCGAACACAAGCACATCGAAGAACATGGACAACTGCGTTGTTTATGCGCATCCTTATTGCGCACGTAATTCATGTCGCAATAATTAATTAAGCGCGCGCTGATGGTCGCCGTTGCGTTCACTTCGCTTGCAGCTTTTAAATAGCCGGTAACCCCCAATTTTATTACATTTCTGACATGGGTAATTCATAATCTCACAGCGGTGAAAGTTTTACAAAAAAAGTCAATGTGGGAAGATTTTCGCGCGGACGCACTAAACTTCAAAGCGACTCACGAAATGACTTCACCGATCTGGAAGATATGCTTACACGTTCCACGCATTAATTTTTGTTTACACAAAAAATGCAAATTCGATGCCATTTTGATATGCATGAGATTGAGGCCCTATGCATGAGGTCGAGGTCACTTGTAGCAGTCCAAAAAGTCCCAAACGGTTATGGCATCTGGCAATCGATACCCGCGGGACTGAACAATAGAACCCGCGGGACTGACGTCGGGCAAACGACGCGATTAGTATGCGTTCTCCTTCGTCGAACGCAATGATTGCAAGGGTCCTGCGCGACCTTAAGCACATGAAAGGACTGAACCAACAGAATGAGCAGAGGATTGTCGGAAGTGCAGAAAACCATATATAAGACTGACTGACTAGAAGGTTTACTGACTAAGTGGTAAATAAAAATCCTCATAGTTATGTTTGTGTAAGTAACAGACACAATCAGCGCCAACGACAAACTGAATGAACGGAAGAATGAACATCCATACAGGTGCATAAGCACCTGAATTCCTTAGCAAATAAACCGGACAAACAAGAAATCCGAAAACACAGTGTCACGAGTTCAAATGACTGACTATAATAGTTTACTTGATAGTGATCTGTTGTCCTATTTTTTTTTTCATTGCTTAGGTAAATTACCATTGCATTATCATAATACTCGCAATTTCCACAATTTTCATTGTAAATTTGGTGTCTGGTCATAGCGAGCAAATAATGATATAAGCAGGTAGACGTCATATTCATTAACATATCGGAAAAATAAACCTTCATAACTTAAAAACGCAACATTGAGATGACGAAATATTTAACCATTCAACTCTCTAACTCATGTACAATTAATTTTGAAAGTATTGTTTCGGGGGTTAGGTGCACTTTAAGTAAAGGAATCTAGTGAGCTCACTACTAAGTCGTCATGGATCCGAGTAGATTGTCATGTCAAAGCTCAGAAATTGTGTGACAGACCCGTTAAAGAGATAACTTTTTTTGTCGTAGAGACCACGCGCGAAAGCAGGATAAGCGAGCCAGGAAGATGTTACATGTATCTTTGTATCCGTATTGTAACATACCGGAAAAATAGAAGAAAAGCCAAATCAGTGTAATTCTCTTATCCATGTTTCAAACTGCCGTACTACGGCTGGCCCTGCGCGCCTGAGCTGACTGTTATCAATCTACAGCGATGAAACATTTACAAAAAAGTTAAATTACGGCAAAAATTTAATGACTTTAGTAATGAAAGTTCGTTTAATGTGCTTTAAGATGAGTTAACGTTACTACAAAGTGCCGTGAACTTTCTTTCCATGCACTGGTGGTTCCGTTAAGCCTGATTTTGATCATCCTTGGTTGATGATTTTTCTTTAAACCGTACGATGCTAGTTTCTTCATAGTCAATTCAGTGGACAGTGAAATTGTGATACTCTTGTTCGTAATAAAAACGGATACCATGTCCTTATTTTTGATCTTACATTTCTTTTCCTCGACAAACTTGAGCAGTTAGTTTCAATTATGTTCCTTTCTATATGCATCCTTTTTTCCGTAGAGACAGTGTTCATAGAAGTGAAAATTTGCTTGCTTCAGCAGGGCCTCAAAACATTTGTTGAAAACCTTACCCTATTTAGACTGTTTTTTCTTTTTTTTAATCTGGATAGGGTTAAGTCACACTTGTTTTGCCATTACGAGAGGATAATCCATTACCCGTTTGCAGAGAGCGAAACTAATTATGATGACCACGTATCCACAGGTTTAAAGAGTATGCGCTACTAGTGGAACCCCATTGTTCGTTAGCAAAGTCCTTTTCCGGTCGTCCATCTTCTCTTAAAAGGAACGCAATTTAGCGGCTGATACCCCAACCCCTTGACCAGCGCCTGAACAACCATTTCCTCCTCCACCGATCATCATCACAGAGTTGCTCCAGCCCCAATTACACCAGAAACCGATCCTGTCAAAGCTTTGCATAGTTCCATTGCAGTTCGCTTGTTCGAAACCTTCAGTTACTTGGTACTGCCCGCTATATTTCACTGCGCAATTTCCCTGACACTGTCCAGAGGCCCAACGATTTCCATTCCTGAAGTTGCCATAGCTTGTGACTTTGGAGCGGAATGTCTGTCCACTCAGACAGTCACCTGTGGTCTGCAGCAAAGGAGTGTGTTGAGAGTCATCACTGCGCGTGATTTTGAACTCGTTGCCACTGGCCAGCCAAAATGCTGGCGATATCATGTCAGCGTTAGTCAATGGATCTGTTGTCTCTCCAGTCGCTTCAGTCCTGTCATACCACCAGTATCCAGAGTCATTCATCCAGTGTTTGGTATCCTTGTTAGAGAACCGAGCGATAAGAGTCCAGGCTTGACTGTCTGACATCATGTCACAATATACCTGACAAAAAATAATTTCATCTGATATTATTATTATATATTTGGTCTAGACAGAAACAAACTTCAATGATGTCTTTATACAATTTGAAAACATAAGTAGGCCCAAAACTTCTGCCTTCTTGCTGTTGAGAACAATCGTTTTGTTTAAGAGCTCGGTTCTTGTGCCATGCAATTTGCATTGAAGAAGACAGGCGTCTCTGCCGAAAAATATTCTTTCTAACAATTTTTTACGAATACAATATATTATAATAGGAAATTAACGCTCCACGAAATAAGCGCAAATTTTCAAAATATGCGTACATTTGTTAAGCGTAAATTTCTACTACAATAAACTGGATACTGTTCGAACACACACATATAGGAACTAGAAAACAGTAACCTTCTCTTTACAATTTAAAAGCTTTACAAATACCGTAAAATTCCGCTTATAAGCCCCCCCCCCCCCCGCTCCCCCCGGATATAGCCTTCTCCGCCTGATATAAGCCCCCCCCCCCCCCCCCATATACCCCCCTCTTTCGGATTACAGTACTGAACAGGGCTAAATGTTGCTTTATTATGCGTTTTTAACTTAAAAGGTTATTTCGATCAACACTCTTGTTACCCGTTTTTTCTATTCCGCTTATAAGCCCTCCCGAATATAAGCCCCTCCACTTATAGGCCCACCCAAAAACCCTTATGAAGTTGTATAAGCCAAGGGCTTTTAATCGGAATTTTACGGTATGTCATCTGCAATATTTCCAGTTTATTCTTGCTTTCAGAAGGGCGGTTGTAAGTATCCGTTTCTATTTGTACTAGAGCCAAAATAAGGACATCAATAATCGCGTTAATTCTTTTCATGTTGAAAATGTGCCTCCTCTCTTGATAAATTTCTTTATTCGAAGGCAATTTTCACTCCAATTCGCATTAGTTTAAGTCGCTTAATTTTGAAATATTTAATTTATAGGAGCGTTATATAATAAGGTAAATCGCAAATATGTTTTTTTTTGCCTTGCCACTTTTTTTAAATAGAATGTAATTAAATGCTTGGTAAATGACTTTTGAAGTTTAACATGCAGTGATACATGGTCTGAGTAGAATGCACTGTTTACTTTACGTATCTTAGAGTACTTTTCTTATGTTTATAATAATATGTTAAAATATTTTACCTGAAAAGATTCCGAAGCTCTTCCTGCTACTTTTTTCAGCCAATAGGTACCGCTTGCCGCTTTCCCTTCTTCGTCGGCTTCAATCTCCGCACAAGATTCCGCAGGGACCTCGGGAATGGAACCCAGAGGAACTGTGCGCAAAAAAACAAGGAGTCAATAAGTACATCGTGAGATGGGGGCTTAGGGAGGTAAAGGGGTGGAGGTCAGGCTGTAGCAACCATACCTTCCTCTTAGTACGCAGTTGACTTACCCACCCGTGTTCGAAGGTTGAAAATTGCCTGACCCACCCCGGCCCTAAGCAACAAAACTTGCAAAATCTGGTTTACTTTTTTTTCTATTTCGTGTGCATGTTGCCATTAGTTACTTTTACAATTGCTTTTGCTGCACACAATATTCAAAGGCAATAAGTAACTAGGAGCACAATAAAGGGCAAATTTCGTCCACACACTGTCACGCTCTCGAGGACGTTTCAACACTGTCTTGCAATTTACAAAAAGCAAGTTATACCTGTTTTGGGCCAAACTCCCCATTTACATATCTTGTTACAATGTAGTCATCTTCAACCATTTATAATGACTTAACGTTCGGAAGAAAATGTGATCCAGGAGTGTTGGAGATTGATAATTACGACTGTTAGAGCGGTTTTCACTTGAGTGTCGAAAGTAAATTGCGTTTGCTTTGGTTTTGCATTACTACGCTTAGTGATTGGCTTAAAAATCTCGAGCCATTTTCTCAGCCAATCAGGAGTAAAACCAAAACCAATCGTGACTCGCTTGCGCACATTTTCCCGCGCTTCGCGTCAGCTACATGTATTTGTTTTGGTGTTACGACACTCAATTGAAAACCGCTCTAATAGATGACAGTCATTTATCAATCACAAGACGCTCAGTAACTTAGTTATATTGTTACCAATAACTTCGATATTTGGAGTAAAAATATGCCCCTTTGTTTTTAAGCGGGGCTTCGAGAAACAGACAAAGTCCAAGAACAAATATCATTGCCATTTTGCTAGAGATATTTAATACTGTCTTACTTTTTTCAAATGGTTGGGATATATTATCTGATGGTTCTATTTTTTTGCTACATATTGGATGGATTATAAAAAAGAGTCATACTGTCAATAGTATAGACGACACTTTTTTGAGATGAAATCTCATTAATCTGCGGATGAATGATTACTTGAATACTGTACAAATAATAATTAAACACACATCAAATTTCCAAATCTGCAGTACGTCTTCAGTAATGGGCCAATGAAGACACTGTGAAATAGAACTAGTGATGAATTTTGCTATAGTGATATCTACCTAGTGGTTTGCAGCCTGTTTTTCCATCCCTCTCGTAAAAAGAGTTACAAGCACAGCTGTATGCTCCGTAAGTATTGACACAGGTGGCAACATCTGCAATGCAGTTATGTGTTCCCAGGATACATTCGTCAACATCTGTAATACAACCACGAAGATATTTTTTTAAGGTGGCTCGACCCAGTTTTTTTCTAGCGATACCTATCAACTTTGAAACCCTCAAACTTAAAGGGATTAATGTCAATGACATATCCACTATATCACATGTATTACACATAGACTGAACTACAATATGATATAAGTTTTTGGGAGATCAGAATGAATATCACGTGACAATGACGTCACACAGGGTTTTGCTCTGAATCGAATTTTAGCCCCTAACCGCATTTTCTCTCGAGATCCTCCACGCTACGTCTACCTTGGTTCTTTGCCTTTAGCTCTGCGGAGTTTCATCGAAATCTACAAGAGGAATTTTGAAATATCTTGGAATTTGTTTTTAGATGGTATAATTTATGCGTAAAATAAAGACAAGACTTCATATAAAGAAATTTGCTTCTTTTTTATGTTTAATGGGAGGCTTTAGCCCTCATTCCTTTTAAAAATGGCTCATATCCGATATCCAAACCGTAAAAAGTAGGTAGACTTGCACGATTTCGAAAAATATGAAATATACGAATCATAGTGAAGCTCAATGTTTAGCCCTTTTTACCAATTTTACGCCTACTTTCGCAAAAAACACGATTATTTCAAAACTCGTCGATGAATTTTCCCCAAAATTTTTCGGGGTGGCAATTGATCAGTACACTACACAATCCCTGAATTTGATGCTCATTGAAAACTTCTAAGGTTGTCTAATATAAACGCAAAATTGAGTAAATATTGAAGCGATCTCGTAGTTTTGAATAATTTTGTGCTCTGGGATTTCCTATTGTTTCGAGTTGAGCACAACATCGAATTCCTGTGCACCACGCGTAAAATGACTACGCTTGGCTACCTTCCGAAAGCTCACCGAAATCTTTCCGAAATATGGTCCGTTTTAAAGAAAACAATGGAAAAGAAATTGTCACGTCACAACTTTTCTTGTGTGGTCGACGTCAAGAAATGCAGAAGTACTAAATGCTACGCTAAACATCAAAAGAAAGAAAGTGTAAACGAGGTAAGTTTCTGAGTACGCTGTCAAGTCATATGTAAATGACTGGAATTGCGTCAAAACATAACCGGCTTTGAGTTTTATTCATTCATTATTGTTTACTTGAACTCGAGAATATTAACATATTCCGAAAGATTTCGGTACGCTTTCGGAAGGTGGCCAAGCGTAGTTATTTCACGCGTGGTGCACAGGAATTCGATGTTGTGCTCAACTCGAAACAATAGGAAACCCCAGAGCACAAAATTATTCAAAACTACGATCGCTTCAATATTTACTCAATTTTACGTTTATGTTAGACAACCTTAGAAGTTTTCAATGAGCATCAAATTCAGGGATTGTGTAGTGTACTGATCAATTGCCACCCTGAAAAATTTTGGGGAAAATTCATTGACGAGTTTTGAAATAATCGTGTTTTTTGCGAAAGTAGGCGTAAAATTGGTAAATAGAGCTAAACATTGAGCTTCACTATAATTCATATATTTCATATTTTTCGAAATCGCGCAAGTCTACCTACTTTTTACGGTTTGGATATCGGATATGGGACATTTTTAAAAGGAATGAGGGCTAAAGCCTCCCATTAAACATAAAAAAGAAGCAAATTTCTTTATATGAAGTCTTGTCTTTATTTTACGCATAAATTATACCATCTAAAAACAAATTCCAAGATATTTCAAAATTCCTCTTGTAGATTTCGATGAAACTCCGCAGAGCTAAAGGCAAAGACCCAAGGTAGACGTAGCATGGAGGATCTCCAGAGAAAATGCGGTTTAGGGCTAAAATTCGATTCAGAGCAAAAACCTGTGTGACGTCATTGTCACGTGATATTCATTCTGATCTCCCAAAAATTTATATCATATTGCAGTTCAGTCTATGTGTAATCCATGTGATATAGTGGATATGTCTTTGACATTAATTCCTTTAAGTATGAGGGTTTCAAAGTTGATAGGTATCGCAAGAAAAAAACTGGGTCGAGCCACCTTAAATTCTTCATATCATTTCTTATGGTAAATTTTCAAGATCTTTTTGATCTGTGGAGTACGGAAGGGGGAAGCATGTGACTTTAATAAAATGTACTTTGTTACCCGTGTGTTTTCTTTAACTTGACTTAATAAATGAAAATCGGCGATATTAAAGACGAAAGACGTTTCGATGTCACCACTGTACCATTATATCATAACCCGGTCCAACTACATTATAGAACTAATTAAAAATATTGGGAATATATGTTAAAATATCTGGCGAATAAAATGGAAATTAAGGTCATCTGTTATGTAAAGAGTATGGCGCGAAAATAATTTGACTATGAGTTTAAAGTTTTGGTTTCTGATAAACAAACATTTCAGTTTTGAGCGAAATTTGTTAAGACGGTATCCACTAGGCAGTCGAGTAATATTTATTAAAGTTGGACAAAAATCAATTTCCAGAATAATTTAAATTCTATTGCGTTATTTCCTACCCTTAATAAAAGGTAAAGATGTAAGTAATTATCTGTGATAACACCAACAACAATTTCTTATCAGAGTCTGAGAAAATGAATTTCAAAGTTTACAAGGTATGGGCAAAATCTCACGTGTAGCCGTTTTGTAAATTCGTCTTAAGCGATTCAGTGGAATTCAGCGGAACTTCAAAATGTGTTTTCGATGTGTGGTGTTGTTAGAAAAGATGTCTTCTGATAAGATATTTGAAGCAGTAACAAAAAAGTTTGCAATAAGGTGGAAATAATTCTGGTACAACAATTTCTTATCAGAGTCTGAGAAAATGATATTTAAAGTTCACAAGCTATGGGCAAAAGCTTACATCTTTTAAGCGATTCAGTGTAATTCAGCGGAACTTCAAAATGTGTTTTCGATGTGTGGTGTTGTTAGAAAAGATTTCTTTCGATAAGATATTTGAAGCAGTAACACAAAAGCTTGCAATCAGGTGTAAATAGTTCTGGTACATAATTTTGTCCAATAACTACTCGAAGTCCTGGCGGATTTCCTCTTAAGCACTGTAAATTGGTCATGAAAGTTGGTTGAACAAAAATTGGTCTTCTTTTAGGTGTTCAAATTATAAATTATTTAGTTAAATTTATTGAATTAAAGTTCTTAAAACTACGTTCTTATTCCTTACTTACCTTTCACTGTAATGTAATATCTGTCGCGGCTTGGAACGAAATATTCGGGTCTGGCTTCCTTAGTGAGGTTATTCATTTCGCAGATATTTTGCACCATGACATAGTTAAAGTTTTGGCATCTGTCATCGTCGACACATGCTCGAAAACACTCCAGTGAAGTAGAAGTGTTCATCGTCTTTATGATATGTCCCTTTAGCATCATTCCGTAGCTGGAATAATTGTCTGTATAGTTACATCCTCCAGCAGCTACTTCAGAAAACATTTGAGCCAGAAAAACGGTCGTCGCGACGAAAACAAACCCTGAGCGGAACATTTCTGAACGTTGTTTGCTTAAAAATAAAAGCAAATGAAAGATCATTGCGTAACCACAGTACAGAAGCTTAGAACCGTTATCCCGCAGTTAATTTGGACGTTAATTAAATCCGCCGATGGAAATTGCCTGCGACTTTGCTATTATGGAAATTATGTTTAGCGCAGTGGAAAACATAAACAGTGAAAATTCACAATACTAAACACGGCGCTATAGATCACTTTTACATATTGACTGCTGTGAGAATAATTTGCTTTCTAAAAGTTTCAATGCATTCAAGGACTTTCCATTAATGGCAAGGAATCGCAGTGTAATTCTTCAGTAAAACCGAAGAACTTACTAATCATCTAAAAACTAATCATCTAAAGGTGAATTACGACTTTGTTTATGACTTCTGCAGGCTTGATAAACGTATTATATTTGCAGGACCGCTTCAATTTTGCAAAGATTTTGACAGCGAATTGAATAAAACCGTAAAACTGCACAAAGAAACATTGGATTATTCCTTTGCAAGTTAAACAAAAAATAATATTGTGTAGTAGTTGTAAATAATAATTATTTATTTCTCTTAAGAACATGTTACAGTTTCTTTAGCGAGCCACGTTGATCTTTATTGTAATCTATCTTTCAGAAAAAAAAAATTGTGTTATTGATTTTGCTGCCCTTGTCAATATTTCTCTGTAAATACGCAATACGTTTGTTACGGATTGCATGTCGCGTTACAGTGAATGACCTCAAACAGGGAAGTAGTAAGCCTTTATTTCAACATTGTGACTCCATCAGCCTTTACAATAAAAACCGTTATCGACAGAGGTCCTTGTAAAAGGTAAAAATTAAATAGTCGCACAAAGCTTTTCAGTGTACCTAAATGGAAGTTAAAAATATTAAAAAATATAAAAATTAACTAAGATTTAAGCTGTAATTATGTTGCTTGTGTATAAAATCGAAAGATTTTATACATACGGATGATTTAATGAGAGTCACCCCTGCTAAAATACAATACAACAATACAATACACTACAATGTTTAATGTGGACATTACACTTAGCTATGGTTTCGATGCGTCCCGCAGATATGGTTAGCAAAATCTGCGGGAACGCACCAGCTAGTTTACAGGTAAGCCACAATGAAAAAAATAAAATAAAGTGAATAAAATTCTTCAAAGCTTTAAAGCTTTAAATATGTGCGACGCATTTCCTGATTAAAAATTTCTAGCTCAAAAATTTGTTAAAAAAAAGTGAGCTAAAAGTTATAAAATTTATACAATTATTTAATTAAAAATTAAAAATGACGACTAATATCTACAGCATTTAACGCCTTTCTAAGGGGTTTATAGCATATTAAACAACATAACTATAGCATCACTGGTCTGCACACTGGCATTCCAGCACGTTTTTTGAACAAAAAAAAAATCCCATATTCACCCTACACTTCTGAATCGTTCGTTGTGTAGTGGCATCCTACGAGCACCTGGTCAGAACAGCTTAGCGTCCAACAGTGCGTGAAAGTTAATTAGCCACACCTTTTGTTTAAGGTACTTGGTGGGGTTTTCCCCGAGTATTTGTATTACTAAGCAATATTGTTTTCAAATGATCCTAGTTTCGACTGCCTTGGTAACATTTGACAACTTGACGACGTCCAATCCCAGTCGAGCGGCACATTTTTAATTTGTTTAAAGTGGCAGTATCGCGGTAATTCGTATACGTTTTGGTGTTAACTATGATATAATTATATGGGAGGCGCGGTGGCTAATGGTTAGCGCGCTCGCCTCCGAGTCGAACGACCCGGGTTCGAGGGCTAGCCGGGGCGCTGCGTTGTGTTTTTGGACAAGACACTTTACTCTCACAGTGCCTCTCTACACCCAGGTGTATAAATGGGTACCGGCCGAATTTACTGCTGGGGGGTAACCCTGCGATGGAGCTAGCATCCCATCCAGGTGGGAGTAGCAATACTCTCAGTTGCTTAATGATACGGAAAGGGCCGGGATTTTAAGCTCCGAAGCCTGTATGGGCCACTAGGCTCGAAGCAGACTAATTACCTTTACCTTTAGGATAGAATGCCATGAGGGTGTACTTAGTGATAAACAACAAAGCCTTTGAACAACAAAGAAAGGCATAATCCATTCTAAAAGGTGTGAATAGATGGAATAAAATGTTCAATTTGAAAAAGTCTGCCAGACGTTTTCAAAGTTTTAAACCGCTGCTACCATACCCGTCCGTAGCCAAACCACATTTGAACAATTTTCTTGATAAGTACAGTACATTTTAGCAATGTCAGGCCATTACAAGTGGCTTCTTATTTATACCAACACCTTCATTGCATTTTCAAGTAGCACTAAATCGTGGTGACATTGTCCCTTTAAGGAATTGCTTTATCTGAAATTTGTTTATCTGTTGTCAGGTGATATTGACAGTTTGAGTTGCAGAATAATTCGGCCCCGGTGGGGGGGGGGGGGGGGCCTCCGGCTTGTAAATAAAGGGGATGATCGAATGGAAGCAAAACGTAGGACCCAAAAAATCCCTAAGTCTTCCGACATTACCCAAAAAAATCCTTCTTTTCTTTCTTTGAAATCGACAGATGTCATGTTTTTATACAACTTTTTAAGCATTAACGTTTAGAAGTTAAATAATCTCGTATACCCAAGCTACTGTATTTCCGTGTCAAATACGCCAATGTTCTCTTCCATTGATGTGTCTCACCATTTAGTACTGGAATTAGCTCAGAACGGATGAAGCAAATCCGTAAACAGATCTTCTCCCTGTAGTTTTTGTGGAACGCAGACTGTTGTCCAAAAGATTGATGAGTTTCTAAAACTGCAAATAGCAAACACGAAACAAAAAATAGGTCCACAGTGCGGATATGCGCTCATTCATAATATGTACCGTGAGCAGTTTTTTTTTTTTTTTTTTCATTATTTCCTTTCTGTATTTGAATCGACGTACATTTTTTAATGGCTGTCAGCAAACTAGGAAGTGTTAAATAATATAACTTCTCATGCGAAAACCGCATAATACACGAAGTGTTATAAAGCAAAACTAATAAAAACAAATACTTAACAAATACTTATTTTATGATAGTGTTGTAAAGTGTTCCACTTTACTTTACCCAGTCTGCATCACTTTGGTTTGCTAGGTGATTGTGTTCACACTGTCTGACATTTTTATTTCTTGTCGTTTGTGCCATAAATGTTTGGCAAAGACTTTCCCATTTTTTAAGCGTATTACATTTTAGCTATTACGCAATCCGTATCGAAGGTCAGAGTTAGGGGAAGGTCAGGATAAAGGTCAGTTTGCGAGTATCTGCTTGGCACGACTCCGTTCTGAGTGTGAGAAAGTAATATGATATGACTCGTGCAGAATTGCTCTGGCAAAAAAAATAAAATAAACCCCAACGGGCTTTTACAAAACGTCCCCTTTCAAATTATCCCTGATGAGTTCAAATTATAATTTATGACCACTTTATTTTTTTTATGCCAATAAAAAAGTTTATACAAAGCTATGTTATATGTTTAAAAAAAGTGAGAACTGAAACGATAAAGGTTTTCTGGCTTTTCTTCAAACATGCACTTAAGCCTGGTTTTCACCAGCGACGCAAGTACAAGCACAAGCGCAAACGCAAACACGCGAACAGGAAAAAAAAATGACCCTTGTACTTGTGCTTGACACAAGTTCAAGCATATGCATCAAAATTCAATTGTGTTCGTGCTTTTGTTTGCGTTTGCGAATCGCGAAGCCGTATTCACGGTGAAATTGTAGCCGTTATCCTTACGCTTGTGCTTGCGCTTGTGTTTGCGTCGCTAGTGAAAACTAGGCTTTACATGTATAAGGAATAATCCATCCTTATTCAGTCATTTAAATGAAGTTCAAGTCTTTCAGAAATCACCTTCAAATACACAAGGCTATTACTATATATATTAACTTAGATAAACATCTAAATGTACTATTTGAAACGGTTAATGGCAACTTGATGTTATACCGCATTAGTGCACGTCATAGGAAGTGCCGACTAAATGAAAATATGGAAAGTATTTGCGCAGTTCACAGGTGTGAGCAAGTTATTTTATAACGATGAAATGAATAACTTATCACTAAGTTCGGTCATTCGCTCGGTTGTCAGGATGAACAATCATGCTTGTTAGCTTGGTATTAAAAAAAAAAAAACAACAGCATATGGCATGTCTAACGTTTTATCTCTTTTCTGACAGAATGTTTCAAGTCTCGTAGCGCTGTCGATCTCTGGTTGCATCAGTCTTGATTTTACTTGGTTTTTAGGCCTTATCTCCCAGGCCTACTCGTTTATGAAACTTTTCCTGACATGAAAACCTCAACTTATGTTTAAATTGTTTTAATTTAGTGATTGTCATAGTAAACATGCATCTTTGCCATTATTTTGGCTCATATGGTTCAGCTCAATAGATCGCTTTCATGTGACGTCACGGCGGCCATGTTGGTGGACAAGAACAATAGACTTTCTCTCCGTTGGGAACTAAATTCTGTTTTCATGCAAATTCTGCGCGAACATTTTGTATTGTTTGGTCCTCCAATCTGGCCGCCCTGTCACATAAGTGAAAACCATCTATACCCATTTACAGAGTGCCAAGCTAATTATGTTAACTACGAATCCACAGGTTTAAAGCGTACTGTCGAGTAGAGGACTCCCATGCGTCGTTTGCAAAGTCTTTTTTAGGTCTGTTATTTACAAAGTTAGGCTGATTACCGGCTGTCACGCCAAGCCCGTGACCAGCGTTGCCTTGACCACCTCCACCGATCATCATGACAGTACCGCTCCATCCCCAGTGACACCAGAAACCGATTCTATTAAAACTTTGCATTGTGCCATTTACTCCCGCTTTTATGAATCCTTCAGTCGTACTGTATTGCCCGCCATACTTCACTTTACAATTTCCTAGACACTGATTCAACGACCACTTTTTGCCATTACTGAAGTCACCATAGCTTGTGATTTTAGTGCGGAATGTTTGTCCACCAAGACAGTTACCTGTTGTCTGCAGCAAAGGAGTATGCAGGGAGTCATCGCTGCGCGTGATTTTGAACTCGTTGCCGCTGGCCAGCCAAAATGCTGGCGATATCATGTCAGCGTTAGCAAACGGATCAATGGTTTTTCCTACAGCTTCAGTCCTGTCATACCACCAGTACCCATTCATCCATTGTACGACATCATTGTTAGAGAACCGTGCGATAAGAGTCCAAGCTTTACTGCCAGTCGTCATGTCACAATATACCTGATGTAAAACAATTCCACGTATTAATATGACGACGAGACTGCGGTGAACCCCAATAATTTTCACATATAATAAAACACTTCTAAATTTGTATGGACAAATGTCAGTGAAAATATTTGCATATTCGATACTTTTTTTCTGTTTCAAACATGTATCTTCACTACGTATAGCATTTGCAACGGCAGAGAGCATTCATGTTTGACAAAACATCACTGTAAAAATACGTACTATTGTATCTACAAATATCGTATTACCATTGGTGAAAGTTGTTGTTTTTGCCATTTTAAATAACTGGACCTCAGAAAATAAGAAGTTATTGCATGGGTAATATTTAGTAGTTGAACTTCGGCAGCGTACGAGTTTTATGGTTAGAACAGCAAAATGCTCCTTGATTTTTTTTTTTTTTTTTCATTGTAACCTAGGAATGAAACAATAGTCAATTCTAATATTTTACCGGGAAAGTTTTCGAAGCCATCCCTTCTGAGTTGTTGTTGATTTTCAGCCAGTAAGAACCACTGACCGCCTTTCCATCTTCGCTGGCAACAATTGCCGCCCAGGAGTCCGCAGGCATCTCGGGAAATGAACCCAGCAGAACTGTGCAAAAACAAAATGATGCAGTAAGGTCGTAATGTATTGGACAAAACTTTAGTGTTGCGCTGGTTTTACGTTTTTGGTTTATTTCAATTTGTTACAAGGGATTGCTCAATCAAACGTTTTAAATAAGAATGAGATAAAAAGGTTGGGAAACTTCAACGAAACAACCTGATTTAACACATAGACCGTTTCGCAGTAAAATCATCCATTTTAAAAAAAGACAAATATCATAAGCAGAAAAGATATTTTGGCTCTATCAGTGCCTCTTGTAAATCGCATCTTCAAGTACCTTTTACATGCACATGAATTGATTAAAGCCGTAATATATGTAAGATATATTTTGTTATATCCACTTTGAATTTTGGAATTATGGCTATTTTCTGTTTTCTTGACCTAATTTGCAGAAGCAGTATAAATTATAGGTTGTGTAGAGAAATTGTGAATAAAATATATCTTTGCCAAGCATTTTGGTCTGTGCCAGATGAGACTCAAATTTAATTTAGAGTGCTGGCAGAATTTCGCTTTCCATGGAAAAAGGTTGACACCTTTTTACTTTTGATATTTTAACTAAGATACTTTTTCTTTGTTTGTAAAGATGATTCATTCTGGCTTATCTCGAAATTTAAGCTTTTTATTTTGCGTTAACATACGCTTAAAACCGTGTGTAAGTGAGTGACATGATTATCCTGTAGAGTCTGTTTATTGCTTCAATTGTTAATTTTTTTTTTCATACGTACATTTTACGGTGATGTAATATCTGTCGGGGCTCCGAACGAAGAATTCTGGTCTGGACTCCTTGGAAGCGTTATTCAGCTCACAAATATTTTGCACCATGACGTAGTTAAAGCTTTGGCATCTGTCATCGTCCTTGCATGCCCGGAGACACTCAAGTGAGATAGAAGTACTAAGCGTCTTAATGATATGACTCTCGAGCATCATCCCGTAGATGGAATAAGTGTCTCGGTATCCTTCGCCAGCGACTTTAGTAAACACTTGAACCAAGAAAACCGTCGTCAGAACAAAGCCAACCATTCCAGAGTGATGTTTCGTCGACGAGCGTCAAGTATGGAATCTATCAATTCAACCGAATGTAAGAGTTGAATTTACATGACCTTAATATTTCCGGACTTCTGCTCCAACGATTTTCCTGAAACTTGGCTATGATGTGTATTAAGTGAATATAAGCTGATTCCAGAAATTTAGCAAAAATATATCAGCTAATTTTTTTACTGGACGCGATTTTGTCCAAAAAGCGGGGTTCAGTTAAACGCCAGTAACATTGAAAATATTTTTCACCAGTGAAATCAAATTATATCATATCATTACTGAATGACAGGCAAAAGTTTTCCCAAAGTTTCATATCCATCACATTAAAATCAAAAACGTTATGACATGGACGAGTGTGCCTGGAATAACTACGGTGTCAGCGGAACTCTTTCTCTTTACAGCTGAGATTGTGAGGTCTGTAAAATTTATCAATAGCTTAGAAATGGTCGGAAATTACTCACATTCCAGCACCCCAACCGCTACACTCTTTAAAACTCATCGTCGAAACAGGTTGACGTCGACTGAAGTAAAAAAAAAACTCACATTCCGGACTGAATTTTTTTTTTTTTAATCTCAAACTTTGTATTGATACCAATGGATTTAGGTAGCAAAAAAAATTTGGCCTCGATTCGTTTCTTTGTTTTAAAGGCCACAGATTTCATATAATTTGACTAACTTATTGAACTGTCTCATTTAAAAACGTTTAACGCCTCGTTTTCACTAACAAGGCAAGCACAAGCACGAGCACAAAAAACCTTTTTTTTTTTTACTGTGAAACGGCCGGCCTCGACGCAAGCACAAGCGCAAACACAAGAAAAAGGAATTTTGATCCTTGCTTATGTTTGCGTTAGGACCATTTTCACAGCGGAATAAGAGCTGTTATGCTTGCGCTTCTGCTTGCGTCGCTTGTGAAAACCTTTTTTGACGATAAAATAACAAAATGGATTATTTAATGGAGTGTTAGAATAGTCGTTCAATATACCAAAAACCACTGTAAACTTTCTTGTTTGTCAAAAAAAAATCTTGATCACTTACCCAGACATGTCTTACTCAAACGTACTGGTGTCTGTCAACCCGAACATTGTTGCTCTGGAGTTCAGTGGTAAAAAAGACTGTTTCACAATATGAATGAGAGTCGGGGGCTTTGTAACTATAGATAGCAAATAATCCAAATACAATATTAACGTCGTAACAATAATTTGTAATCCCTTTAATCTGTTGTGTGTATTATCTGCCTTATTAAAATCTGCAGGTAAATAAATCAATGACCGCATTGGCTCTATTAGATGCAATGTAGCTATGGTGTATATCGAAGATACGCATGCATATTTCAAGATTGGGATAATGTATTATTTATGGAAAAGGCTTAGAAAGTATATTGGAGAACCCCTGTCTTCTTCTACATCAGTTTTGTTTCAAAACATATCTTAGATAGGACTACATGAGCAAATCCTTGTATTTTCTAGTACCAACTCATAAGCGGTCAGAATCGTTCAGAGCTAAACAGCTAATCTGCGGAAAATCGAAATGCAATTATTCACAGTAAGAGTTACTTTTAATTAAAAACACTTAACCGTAATGTAATCACGTCTTAGCAAAAGTGTGAAGAACTAGCTTCGACTGTATCTTGAGGAAGCCCTTATTTTCTTATAGAGCGGTTTTCACTTGAGTGTCGAAAGTTAATTGCGTTTGCTTTGATTTTGCATTGCTACGCTTAGTGATTGGCTCAAATATCTCGCGCCACTTTCTCAGCCAATCAGAACTAAAACCAAAACCAATCATGACTCGCTCGCGCATGTTTTCCCGCGCTTCGTGCCGGCTACATGTATTTGCTTCGAGTTTTGATTGGCTCACTGGATTGTCTGTGTTCTTTATGATTGGCCAGAGTAATTACTTTGGTTTTGGTTTTACGACACTCAATTGAAAACTGCTCTAAACCAATTTATCGTATGATATAACCTTGTGAGATTTCGTGAATACGATCCCTATATTCCCAGTACCTCCCTGTTGGAAGCGTTTCGAGCAGAAATAATCCTAGAATTAACAACACTCCGAAGTACGAATACAGTAATTAGGATTACTTCTTACGACTTTTTTATTTCAAACTTGAAAAAATAAATCGGGCTTGTCAAGGCTTGTTGAAAAAGGTAAATCTAATAAAAGGTTCTAATAAACCTTCGTCTAATCGATAGGCGAACCGATGACAAACAATATGGTTTGAATTTGATGTTCGAATTCGAAGTTCGTGTTAATATGTTTATGTTTTATGATATAATTCGGCATGTGCTTAAAGAGAATTATTTACAGCATAGAATAAAGCGGTTTTCACTTGAGTGTCTAAAGTAAGTCGCATTTGTTTCGGTTTTTCATTACTTCGCTTAGTGATTAACAATCCCGCGCAACTTTTTCAGCCACTCTGAAGTAAAACCAAAACCAATTGAAACTCACTCGGCAGGTTTTCCAACGTTTCGTGCCTGTCACATGTACTTGCTTCGAGTTTTGGTTGATTCACTGGATTGTCGGTGTCCTTTGTGATTGGCCAGAATGATAACTTTGGTTTTGGTTTTACTACATTCGATTTAAAATCACTCTAAGACAGTCCATCAATCAATCAATCAATCAATCAAATAATTAATGAATTAATCAATCAATCTTTATTTCAACTTTCACCTTAAATTAAAATGAAATCAGCAACAGTGTAAACTAAAGTGACTGGTGCAAACAGAGCTTGTAATATCGACCCCACAAAAAAACTAGACTAACAAATTACGGCTAACGTAAGGGCAAATCAGACGCGAGAAGAAAAATAACTTATATTTAGCGATATATATTTTTTTTTATTAAAACGTTTAAGCGAAATCACTTACAATCTTCAAAGATTAAACTTTAAACAAATAAAAAATCAACTCGAAGAGTAGAATTTTTAGAAACTAACTCTTCAAATAAAAGAAAATTTTCATCAATTAAAAAAACCTTTAATCGTGCTATTTTAAAACGATTAGATACCTGGTTTACTTTTCATTTCAAAGCGCAACTGTTTCAAAGTTTCTTTGCCTTTGAATAAGATACTGCATTTTGTCCCGACTTCGAATTCTTGAACGAAAGATGAAGATGGTCAGACTGACGAGTATTGAGGGAGTGAATCTGAACGTTGATTATCAAAATGCATTTAAAAGTAGATGTTAGTTTCATTTGTCATGGCCGTGACTAGCAAGAGGAAAGATGAGGCACTTGCCTCGTCTAAATTTTTACTCAAAATTAAAAACAAAAACAAAATGTTTTGTTCAGTGGGACATAAAATTCCCTTTGTATCACGAGATTGCTTCCGAATTTGCTCACGTGTGTTAATATCTTTACCAGTAGAAAAGTTCTGGTGGTCGTCCGCATAGATCATGATGTTCGAATTATTTTCACAGAACCCCAAACCAGCTATGCGTAAGAGTTCCTCTTAGGTAACAGTCTTTAAATTGCACGTGGATCTAAGCGTATGTCCGTGGACTCTCCCTAGTTTGCGTCTATCAGAATTTTGCAGAGTTGTCAGACAAGATGAAAATAGGTGAAGTTTGGCAAAATAGTTTAAAGTTTATACAACGAAAGCTTTACTTTACATGGAATTATTTTACGTAATCAAATTACTATACAATCTTTATTCCAGCATGGTTTTACACATAAGTGTTGCGCCTAATATTAAAATTCAAGCCACAACTATATTTGTTTTTTTTTTTTTTATTCTGAGAGGAACATAAAGTATCCGTTTACAGAGAACGCAACTAATTTTGATGACCGCGTATCCACAGGTTTAAAGCGTATGCGCTATTAGGGGGACCCCATGGTTCGTTACCAAAGTCCTTTTCAGATCGTCCATTTTCTGTTACAAAGGAACCCGATTTCGCGGCCGTTACCCCGACCCCATGACCAGCCGCTGAACGAGCAGAACCTCCTCCACCGATCATCATCACAGAGCTTTCCCAATTCCAGCTACACCAGAATCCGATATTATTGAAGCTTTGCAATTCCCCATGGTATCTTGCCTGATTGAAACCTGTAGTTTCTTGGTACTGCCCGCTATACTTTACTGCGCATCTGCCCAGACACGTGTGCGAGGCCCAGCGTGTGCCATTTCTGAAGTCACCATACCTTGTGATTTTAGAGCGGAATGTCTGTCCTTCTAGGCAGTTATCCGTGGTCTGCAGCAAAGGAGTGTGTTGGGAGTCGTCACTGCGCGTGATCTTGAACTCATTGCCGCTGGCCAGCCAAAATGCCGGCGATATCATATCAGCGTTATTTAATGGATCAGTGGTTTTTCCAGCAGCTTCAGTCCTGTCATACCACCAGTACCCAGAGTCATCCATCCAGTTCCTGCTATCTTTGTTAGAGAACCGAGCGATAAGAGTCCAAACTTGACTGTCTGGTGCTATGTCACAATATACCTAACATACATTTGCACAAGATATTGTTAGGACAACATAATTATAGCAACAAATTTAACTCTAATAATTTTTACATATTGTGCAACAATTTTAATTTTTGCTGTCATGTTTCGGCAAAAAGATTCGACTGTTAAATCTCGTATTTGAATATAACATTTGCAACCGCAGAAAGCAAACATTTTAATATCGAGGTGTATCTACAAATATCATATTACCATTGTTAAATGTTGTATTCTCCAAATCCAATTTATTCCATTTAAGGTGACTCGATCGAAATAAATGACGTGCTGTATGCCTGTCAAAAATGACTAATTACTTCACTATTACTGACTCGATTTCCCTCAGACTTTCACATTTTACTCCAAATTTATCGAAGATCAATACACACGCCAATATGTCGATGTAATGATTTCGAGTTTTGTGCGATGCTACTTTTATTGAACACACCTATTTGGATAAAACTGCTATTTACAGAAAACTGAGCGCTAGGATTTCGTTTAAACTACTGCAATTAGCTCATTATAACATCTTATTATGACTCTCTAAGTTTCCGAGAAATCGTCGGAACAGAAACCTCGATACAATTTGATCATCAAAAAGTTAATCTCGGGCAAACCTCGAGGCTAGGAACGCTCCAGCTATTCCACATTTCGCCCAAAAGTACTATAACCGAAGACAAAGAAAGTTTAATGCATCAGTTTTGTTAGCTCCAAATCACATTCGGCTATTTACAACGATGAAAAAGTTTGAGCAAATACTATAAACTCACCATTTGCGTCAAAATGTAGGAATGTCGCCAAATTAACGTTTTGCTAAATTACATGAAAACTATCCGTACGAATTCCTTAAAACAACCGGAACATTAAATTGAACATCTTACACAAACTTTGTGCTACTCTACATTTCTGGAGCTGCCTTGATATGGATGAATTATTTTTTTAAAGTGAATGACTACTCCAACTCTCTATTGAACACGGCCATGTTGTCGTTTGAATTCTACAGCTGACGCTATGCAAATTTCCTTGGATTTGGTTAGAATTTGAAGAATTTACACATGGATAAGGGGGGTGCATTTTACCCCATAAGACAGCGGTTATTTGAATAACAATAAACAGACTACAATGTGTTAATTTCAACTTTAGTACCAGACTGGGACGAGATCATGGCGGCGTAAAGAGTGTGCTACAACCCGCCCGCTAATTTAGTCTTTTCTAGCTTCTTGTTTAGAGCCTATGGCCGAGGTTATTGCGAATTTTATTTCCAAACGAAGAAACCGGTCATCAGGGTCAGAAGGAGAGGAAGCAAACGAACCGAAAAAGCCAAGAAATACGGTCCACGAGAACGAATCTCAAATCGCCGAAGGTGAAGAAGACCAGAACGTAATTGCTACAGCGCCTGAGATGACCGACGAAGTTGCCAGCAAATTAAAGGTAATACTCGTCAAATTAAATAACATTGAAGTGTCGGTAAAGAACGTAGAGACTAACCTCGCTAGCCTTGAAAAGAGAATGACGAAGCTGGAAGAAGCCGAGGTATCGACAAAATGTGACATCGAAGCCGTTAACAAAAGAATTGACACGTTGGACGAGAAGCTAACTAATTCTCCAACTGTACCAGCAATTAAAGATCAAATGGACAAATTCAGCAGCCAATTACTTCAACTCAGGAAAAAACAGGAAGAATTAGCTGCGCTTCAAGAACAGCTAAAAATGAAAGATTTATACTTGGAGGCATACTCGCGTCGCGAGACTATCAAGTTCGTAAACATTCCCGAAGAAGATGAAAGAGAAGACACCGAAGAAATTATTCGCGGCTTCCTTGAACGAGAGCTCGGTTTCATGGAAGCGGGAACAGTTGAAATACAGAGAGTTCACCGTGTCGGAAAGAATACCAGTGAAAGCACAAGGCCGAGAGCAATCCTCGCTAAATTCCTTAGAGCCAAGGATTGTGACAAGATTCTTTCATTGGGTTTTCGCCTTCGTGACACCGACTTTCAGATGTACAGAGATCTACCACGGGAGATCGTCACGAGGAGAAAAGCACAGATGGCCACTTTAAAGAAAGCAAGGCAGCATAAGGTTCACGCAGTGTTTAGTAAGGCCGAGCCAGATAAGCTGTACATAGGTGGAAAGTTCTGGCCGGTTGGCAAACCCTTTGACATCGAAGAGCTGGATTCCTAAACTAGGACGATGTGGAGAACTTTAAGACATTTTTCTATACTTTCAAAGGGAACATTTGCACTTAAATGTAAGGTAAACATCATTTATAAGAAGCTATTAATGCTTATTTAATTTACGCACTTAATTATAAGGGCCGGGGGTCGCACTAATCCATACAGATTGCGCTTTGTTAACTATTGCTTGGATCCGGTCGACACAGCTTTAACAGTACTTTACTGGCTGTGATTCATATTTTTTCTTATTTTAAGTAGTAGAATGTTTTTTTCTGTTGTATTTGTTTTTATATGGGCCATTATGTCAGTCAATAGTTTTATTACGCTTTTTGAACACAACAACTTTCGAGGAAACGCAAATTTAAATAATTATAAGCTGGAATAATGACAACAAATATACAATTCAAAGCTATCTCGCTGAACGTTCGTGGAATTCGCACTTTCGAGAAAAGGAAAACAATTTACAATTGGTTAACTCAAAAGAATGCAGATATTTGCTTTCTTCAGGAGACTTATAGCACAAAAGAAATAGAAAATCAATGGAAATCCCAGTGGCGAGGCGAAACTTATTTCGCGCACGGCACTGTGCATAGTCGTGGGGTCGCCATACTTGTACGAAACACGCTCGATTTTACACTAAAATCAGTCCAATCAGATGAGGAAGGAAGATTCCTTTGTCTTGAAGCCATTATTCAAGACCAATTGTTTCTTTTAGTCAATATATATGCACCTAACACTTCAACTGAACAAACATCATTTTTTCGCAAACTTTCTGATCTCATTAACAGTGACGAACGCTATGAGCAATGTAAAATCATAATCGGAGGTGACTTTAATGTCACTCTAGATCCATCTAAAGACTGCTCTGGTGGCAATCCTGTTTTAAAAGACTCGGTTAAAGCGCTGGAAGAAATTTTAATAGAAAATGACTTAATTGACATTTGGAGAGTCCAAAACCCCGAGTGCAGAAGGTTCACTTGGAGACAAAAAACACCACTTATTCAACGACGGCTTGACTATTGGTTCATTCCGGAGTCACTTCAAGATGATGTCGCTAAAATAGAAATCGTACCTGCGGTGAGAACTGATCATTCGGCAGTTGTTATCGAAATTAATTCTTTAGACACTCAGAATCATGGCCCTTCTTTTTGGAAAATAAATAATAGCCTTTTTGAAGACTCGACATACGTTGAACTGATAAGAGAAAATATTCCCGTCTGGTTGAGCGAAATTAATTTTTGCACAGATTACCGAATAGTATGGGACTGGATAAAATATAATATTCGTAGGGAAAGCATCTCTTATAGTAAACAAAAAGCGCGTGAAAAGAGAGAAAAACTGAAAAACATTGAAGAGACATTAAAAATGTGCGAGGAAAAAACTGCTGAAGAACCATCTAACGAAAATATGCAAAAGTTAGAAACAGCCAAAAGCGAATATGAAAGAGAATATGATTATATTGTGAAAGGGCTAATCATTCGTTCCCGTGCAACATGGTTCGAAAAAGGTGAGCGAAACACTAAATATTTCTTAAATCTAGAAAATAGTAAAAAGACAAAAACCTGTCTAAGAAAGCTATTACTGACAGACGAAAAAGAAAGCACAAATCCAAGTATAATCCTTAATGAAATATATTCCTTCTATTCTAATTTATATGATGAAAAGACAGAGGTGGAGATCGATCAGACATCTTGCCCCTTTTTGAATAATCATGATCAAATTCCTAACTTATCTGTTCCAATGCGTGACATCTGTGAAGGAGAGCTGACCCAAACAGAATGTTATAAGGCTTTATCTGCATTTAAAAATAATAAAACACCAGGAAACGATGGGCTATCGGCAGAATTCTACAAAGTATTTTGGTCTGAAATTGGTGAAGTCCTGGTTAATTCTCTCAACTACTCTTATCGTTGCGGGGAACTATCAACAACTCAAACACAAGCTGCAATCACACTAATAGAGAAGAAAGGAAAGGACAGAAGAAGAATAAAAAATTGGCGACCTATATCATTGGTAAATGTCGATGTTAAGATAGGCTCTAAAGCCATCGCTATGAGGCTAGAGAAAGTGCTTCCGAGCATAATTCATTACGACCAAAGTGCTTTCGTCAAAGGACGAAACATATTTGATGCTGTCCGCACCATTAACGACATCTTTGACTTCACCCAAATAAAAAACTATGATGCTATTCTGACTGCAATTGATTTTGAAAAAGCTTTCGATTCATTGAATTTGAATTTCTTATTTCATTCTTTAGAAGCGTTTGGTTTTGGTGATTCTCTTATTGCATGGATTAAGACTTTTTATAAGAATATATCGAGTTGCGTTTTTAATAATGGTTTTGCCACACCTTTTTTCCAACTTAAACGAGGTGTATGCCAAGGCGACCCTCTGTCACCATATCTTTTCATAATAGCCCTCGAATTATTAGCAATTAACATCCGAAACAACGAACAAATAAGAGGCATTAAGGTTGACGGTAATGAGATTAAGTTAGTGATCTTTGCCGATGACATGACAACGTTCGTGCGCGACACAGCTTCATTCTCTCATCTAATCAACACCGTAGAACAATTCACAAGTTATTCAGGATTAAAAATGAATCATGAAAAGACGGAGGTAATGCCCCTGGGAAATATGACGCTAGAACCAACGGATGTAGGCGTGAATGAGATAAGCAGTATTGTCAAAATTCTGGGGGTACATTTTACATATAATCATAACCGTTTTTATGAAAAAAATTTTGAATCTATCGAGAAATCTTTAAAAGAACTGCTACAAAGTTGGTCTTGGAGAGGTCTTACGTTGATTGGAAGGATTCAAGTGATCAAATCCTTTGCCATACCGAAAATCCTTTATCGTGTTGCTTTGGTCTCGTGTAAAAAATCTGATTTTGTCAAAAAAATCAATGAGTTACTTTATTCTTTTATTTGGAAGGGTAAAGACAAAGTAAAGCGGGCAGCCTTGATAAACTCCATTGAGGAAGGAGGTTTGACAATGCCAGATATTGCATCTATGATTTCAACGCAGAGAATATTGTGTATCAAGAAATATTTGGACAACTACCCAGCAAGCTGGAAATTTTTTCTTAATTTCTATTTGAAGAACGTTGGGGGCAAGTTTTTGTTTCACTGTAACTTTGATTATAGAAAATTACCAGTTGCTGTTCCAGAGTTTTATAAAGAATGTATCCAAACCTGGTCCTCATTAAACGAAAACAATCCCAGTACAACAAAGGATGTTGCGAATCAGATCCTCTGGAATAATAGGTTTATTTGTATTGGCAAAAATTCAGTATATAACCGAAGGATAAGTAGTGTGGGTCTAAACAAGATTGGCGACCTTTACGACGGTGCAGGGTTGCTAGTTTTCAACACGGAGCCTCTGATATCTATTCTATCCCCCAGCGACATGTATTTATTGATTAGTATGCTGGACGCCATGCCTCTGGTATGGCGGAACCTGTTAAATGGTAGTAAATCATCTATAGCGCATCTCACCTCTCCCTTCGAGCCTAATTCTTTTAATATAATTTACGAAAGTAATATAATCCCACTTGAAAACGTTCAGTCGAAATCGCTTTATAATAAATTCGTCTCAAAAGTTTGCACAAAACCTACTGCTAGGAAGAAATATGAAGAAAGCTTTAACACCGAAGAGTCTCAATTAGAATGGAACAAAATTTATCTAACACCTATAAGAGCAACACTAAGCACAAAACTGCGGGAATTTCAGTATAAGATACTTAATAGAATCTTATATACAAATGACATGCTCTTTAAGTTTAAGAAAATTGAATCTCCTCTATGTCATTTCTGCGAAAATGATATAGAAACCATAGAACATTTTCTTTTCCTCTGCCCGAGAGTTCAAGTTTTTTGGAGTGAAGTATGCTCTACTTTCGGAGAAAAACTGAAGTGGAGCAGACCTCTACACATAAAAGATATCTTTTTCGGAAACCAAGACGTAAAAACTCACAATAACTTGACAAATTACATTATCCTGGAAAGCAAATACTTTCTGTATCGTTGTAAACTAAACAAAACTGCATTATCTATTCTGCTTTTAACAGAAAGAATTAAGAATACATATTATATAGAACGTTCTATTGCGAGAGAAAATAATAAAGTTGGTTTTCATTATGAAAAGTGGGAACCTCTACTCCCACTTATCTCTCCTTGATAAGTTGTTGTCACTATTTTTTAAATTATCCTGCAAATTACATATCAGACTGCTGTAATATACCTAAGTTGTTGGCCTTTGTAAACCCTGTTATTTTGTAACCTGTCACTTTGTAATTTAAATTAGCTATGTTAAATTGTATGTTCTGTAAACTCGAAAATTTGTAACCTTTTTTTTTTCCGTAAATAACTGTATTTTCCTTTTTTTTGTGCTGTACATTTCTTTTTTTGCTGTAATTTTATGTAGTAAAACAATAAACAAACAAAATACAAAAAAAAAAAAAAAAAAACTTTAGTACCAGCCCCTTTCAAATTTCATGTGGCATAAATTAAGGACACCTCTTACATCAGAACATGAAGCAACTGAACACTGTCAATGCACCCCCCTTATCCATGTGCACATTTTTCAAATTCTCGTAAATTCCAAGGAAATTTGCATAGCGTTAGCTGCAGAATACAAACAACAACATGGCCTGGTGTTCACAATAGGGTTGGAGTAGTGCTTCACTTTAAAACATTATTTCATCCAAATCAAGGCAGCTCCAGAAACGTAAAGCAGCGCAAAGTTTGTGTAAGATGTTCAAATTAATGGTCCGGTTGTTTTAAGCAATTCGTACGGTTAGTTTTCATGCAATTTAGAAAAACGTAAATTTGGCGACCTTCGTACATTTTGACGCAAATGGTGAGTTTATAATATTTGCTCAAACTTTTTCATCGTTGTAAATAGCCGAATGTGATTTGAAGCTAACAAAACTAATGCATTTAACTTTCTTTGTCTTCGGTTTTGGTATTTTTGGGCAAAATGTAGAAGAGCTGGAGCGTTCCAAGCCTTGAAGTTTGCCCGTGATTAATATTTTGATGATCAAATTGTATCGAGGTTTCTGTTCCGACGATTTCTCGGAAACTTAGAGAGTCATAATAAGATGTTATAATGAGTTAATTACAGTAGTTTAAACGAAATCCTAGCGCTCAGTTTTCTGTAAATAGCAGTTTTATCCAAATAGGTGTGTTTAATAAAGTTAACATCGCGCAAAACTCACGATAATTACATCGACATATTGACGTGTGTATTATTCTTCGATAAATTTCGAGTAAAATGCGAACGTTTGAAGGAAATCGAGTCAGAAATGGTGAAGTTATAAGACATTTTTGAAAGGCATACAGCACGTCATTTATTTCGATCGAGTCACCTTAAGCTGAACTGTTGAAAAAGGAGTTCTTGGGTTGGTTATAAAATACACTTGGAGTTCATTGATCGAGAAGAAGGATGCTCCTAGATTTTCTTTTGTAACTTTAAAAATATATATATATATAATAATCAATTCAAATATTATTTTTACCGGAAAAGTTTTCGGAGCCATCCCTGGAAATATCTGATTGTTTTTTATCCAGTAGGTACCGCTGCCTGCTGTTCCGTTCTTTCTGGCAACGATTTCCGCACAGAAGTCCGGAGAAGGCTTGGGAGGAACTGTGCAAGAACAAACCCATACAGTGATTAAGGTCGTGCTCTATTGCATATAACTTCAGGGCTGGGTTAAAAAAAATCGGATTTTTTATTTTTTTATTTTTTTAAGGGTTGTTCAACCAATTTTAATCAAAAGTCGCGAATAAAAAGATCCTTCTTTTTGGGATTTATAATCAAATGAATCGTTTTTAGTCGACAATTGACAAAATATGCACATTCTTCACATCCTTTTGCAGTCGGGTTCAAAGTTATTTCTTCGCTTGATAAATATATATATAAGTGATCTACCTGTTATAATTTGCTTTTGGGTTTAAAGTTATTTTTTGCGTAGGTTATAAACTACAATTATTTTGTTCATCACTGTTGAACTAGAACATTTAGAGTTGTCAGGCTACTGCATTTAGAATCGTAAAATTCGCTTGATTGTCGACCAGATTGATAGTTTAGTGTATTGCTTAAATTTGTAAGAACTAATATATCTTTTCATACTTACATTTCACCGTGATGTAATATCTGTCGGGGCTTGAAACGAAATATTTAGGTCTGGTTTCTTTGCTGGCGTCATTTAGTTCGCAAATGTTTTGCGTCATGATGTAGTTAAAGCTTCGACATCTGTCATCGTCCTTGCATGCCCGAAGACACTCAAGTGAGATAGAAGTCTTCATCGTTTTAATGATATGTTCCTTGAGCATCATCCCGAAGATGGAATGAGTGTCTCGGCATCCTTCGGCATCGACTTGAGCAAACGCTTGAACCAGTAAAAACGCCGCCATTACATAGCCAACCATTCCGGAGTGACGATTGCTTAAAAATAAATAAATAAACAAGTTCGAATTAAATAGTGAAAATATCGAGTTGTCATATTATGGCCGTGTTGGAGTAGTCATTCACGATACCAAACGCACTGTAATTTTTTGTGCGTCAAACAATTCTGAACAGCACTTACTTAGGCATTTCCTACTCTACTGTATTGTAGTTCTGTTGTAAAGAATATTGTTCGACAGAAATGATTGAGAGTAGAGGGCTTTGTGGCTATATATATATATCAAATAATACAATTAAAAAATAACACCGTAATCATTATTCGTAATCCCTTATTTTTGCTTAGTAAATGACGCTGTGCAAAGCTTTACTAAGGCAATAAACCAAAAGAGTCGCGTAATCTGCCTTGTAGTTGCCGGTAATTAATTTAATGACGGTATTGACTCTATTAGATGTAATATTTATATAAAAAATGTAGTTATGACGGACATATAATATATCGTTTATGAAAGCACCCTCGAATGTATCTTGAGAAGAATGACCTTGGGTGACCTTGGGTGAGATAACATAAATGCGCCCCTGTATATTATTTAGTACCAGATTTTGATGTCGCAATCGTTCCGAGCTAATTAGTTAATCTGCGGAAAACCAAAATGAAATTATTTACAGTATCGGTTACTTTGTAATATCATCTCGGCACGTAACCATATTGAAATAACCCCTTAATGATAGTCTAAAGCACTTCCGATTCTTGAGCAAGCCCTAACTTCTCTTCTAAATTGATATTTTTTTCAGAGATATCCTAGTGGGATTTCGTGAATACAATCATTATATTCCAGTACTTCCCCGTAAGGAGCATTTTGAGTAGAAACAATCCCTGAGATAAGAAAAAGTGGAAAGTAAGAATGAAGTTTTAAGGATAGTTTTTACCTTTTCTGACAACTTCAATTTATTTATTATTTGAAAAAAAAAGTGGGCTTGTCAAGGCTTCGAGTCGAAAATGGTAAAACTTCGTTCAAACATATATAGTGACGGAGAAAAAATAACTATCTTAAAAAAGGGTTAAGATAACATGTCATTTCACACGATAGACCAACCGATTACTAACAATATGGTATAATTCAGGGTGGAGGACTCCTATAAGGAATTATTAACAGAAAGCGATAAGACAGATAGTAAGTACCTGTTTTGGCGTGAAGCCGAAAGTTGCAGGTGTCATTAATTAAGATCCAGGCAGACTTTTAAAACAACGTTAAAGAGCCGAACCAATAATTGAAAGTAATACCATAACGACCACAAGAATATTTGCTACTACTTTTCAGTGGGTTTATTACGCCAAAATTAAGTTTTATTATTATTAACAACCAAACGAGCAAACAAGAAATCAATTTAAAACGGAATCCATCAGGAAATCGAGCAATATTAATTTTAGTTGAACAAAAATCGAGAACCAGGATAACTTAATTCCTATCGCGTTATTTTCTTTCCTTTTAAAAGCTAAATATGCAAGTCATCATTCGCGATGATAAGACAAACGATAATTTCTTATCACAGCATGAAACAATTAATTTCAAAGTTCACAGGAACCATACAAACTATAGGTAAAATCTCACGTAATTCAGTGAAAATTGGAATTTTTTTCGATGTTCAGTATTGTTAGAAATGATTATTCTTGATAAGATATTTGAAACAGCAATATAGAAGATTGCAATACAACGTAAATAGTTTTGGAACACAATTTTGTCCAGTTAATACTCGAAGGCCTGGCGGATTCCGTGTTAACTATTAGAAATGCGTTTGGTGGCTGTGTACGTGGTGGCGGTCAGTTGTGGTTGTGTATTTCTACTTAAGTGGAAGAAGAAGTTTTCTTACCTCCTTGGGTGTAACTTACAACTTATTATATGCATAATGTTACATAGTTTATGGCCGGGATCGTACTGTGCTACAATTACAACACGACACAGTTTCTCTGAGTCCAATTTAGCTAATGTTTTATTACTGTTTACTCTTTTTTAGGATTAAAGCATTTATTTTTACAATTATGTAAGTGTGCAACATAACGTCAGTTACATCTTATCCCAAAAGGTGTTGCTAAATCAAGAGTATAAAAAATACACATTCAATATAACAAAGCGCAGGAATAATACTTATTAACTAAAGGTGGCTTACAATATATAAAGCTTAACCTTCACGTATATGTCATTCCATTACAGGTAGGCCCGGTGACAACCATTTAGTTTTATCTTGTTGTTAATTTATCAGTAAGAAATGATCAAAATAAAAACAAAAACAAAAATACCCTATATTTGGCCTTTTCAGACTAATAAACTAAAACTACTTGGTAAAAGTTTCTATCAACAGGGTTCAAAGTCACTTTAAATTGTGAAATTGATACAATTGTTAAGAAATGTATTTTTTTTTTTCTTGGCAATTAAGCAATAAAACATAATAGAAAAGGGTTTAATTATAAGATATTTAAGGGAAGTTGGCCTCGTTAAGTGCTGCCATGGCAATCAACGAATTTTAACGTCACATGGACTTCATTTTGTTTACTGGTAAAACCTGCGCAAACCTTCCCAAAAAGTTTTACTTTAGCATTATTGGTGTAGCTGCAATAGAATGCACGGCAAGGGTGTTGTCTAAACCATTACGAGCCACTCTAAGACCCAAAATGCGTTGTTTGGTAAAATAAAACTGTTACAAACTGGTTGCTGTGAGAATGCCCTGCATTACAAACTTACATCTTACACAACTTGAGAAGTGACCTTCAGTAAAGCTTGGAGATTCATCACCATGCATAGGTCTTTACCCCAAAATATAACTGTGCATAGGCATTCAACTTAACTTTGCCTACCGGTTGATTACCTTAAGAGGTCTGACATTTTTTAAATAAAAAAAGCGGGGTCAACATAAATTATTCGTTTAGGAGAAGTTTATTTATACCACATAATTCCTTAACAATTTCTAGTGAAAGAACTAAAAAAGTCCACGTCCTCAGTGATTTATATTTCCAACACAGGAATTGATCTGTTTTCATTTTAGCGAAAAAAAATTGATCGCTCACCCAATCAAAATCTCAGCGAGAATGTGACGGGCTTTTTTTTTCTCTTGCGAAATAAGCGACATAAAAAAAAAATTGTTTATGCGCGTGCACCAAATTCGCGTAAAATTTTGCGCAGTAAGGATGTGCAATGCAATACAGGGCAATGACCTTAACTCACATAAGTTATGAAATAAATTTCGAACACAACTAGTCTGACAAGTTTGATTTAAAATAACATACAAAATACCGAACAGATTGCAAATTCAAAAATCTAGGAAAAGGCATTCTGCAGTTGTCGTCTCTTTCAAAACAGTTTTGCATACTACGTATATTATTTACTTTTGACAAACGAGAAATTGCAAATTAGCTGACGATTGAAAAAAGAGGACTATATACAACTTTTAAGGTAAACCAAGAGAGGATAATTTCTCTTGGGTAAACATAATTTCCTCTTTAATTACATCTGATTAGATCCATAGGTACCCAACTTACATAAATTATTTACTCAGCTTCCTACACAACTTAAGGTTACAAGTTCAACGAAGCATAACTGAAAAAACACTAAACAGATTAAAAATTGGGAAATCTAAACAAAAGCACAGTCAGCAATTTGCGACTCTCCTATTCTGAACTCCCAACCCACGCACCTCCCCACCCCCTCCCCGTCCGGGATCCAAGCCTTCTTTATGCGTTCGGTTTATGGAGAACGGTCCGAAAAAAAAAAAACGATCTTTCAAGCGCTTTTCTTGCTCCGTTACTTACAAAAATTAGGTCCAAGAAAATTAGATTACATTCGGTCTAAGAACGGATAAGTACCCACGTTTTTAATCTTCTCAAAAATCTTGGGATTGGACCATGCCTAGAAGAGAAGCACGTTTGTTTGTTTTCAATAAATATATACAAATATATTTTCAGCACCATTCAGCGTTCGTAAATATTACATTTAAATTTATATTGGGTGGTTTTAGCTCGAAAGGGGCTAAATTTTATTGGTAAAATATGTTTTACTAGGAAGCCAGTGATTTTAAATCCTTATTCGCAGTAGGTTGGTTTGTTGGTTGGTTGATTATTCTTGGTTATTAGTTGATTATATATTCTTACTAAAAGCCGTTTTTTTTTCATCGTTCTGTTTACTCCAATAATACAAACACGTGGGGCGGATAGCCAATAGCTCCAGTACTAGTGAATGGTCCGCGGTTTGTGTGATCGAGGCACTCGTAACAACTTTTTGTTCCCGACCAGTACTCAATGGCGACACAGTTTGCACATCGTTGTTTGCATTCGTCTTCACTGATTCCCCGCTGGATAAATCTCCGGTAATCGAAGCTACCACACCATTGAGGGGTATAATCGTGCCATTCTAAATAAATCAAACAAAGCAACTGAATACTGTTGAGAGATTGTTGATTTGAACTATAATTACTCGCTGTTCTTGTATAGCAATGGGCACTTAATGACTATTTTCATGGGAAACAGTGAGTTTTTTTCAGCACGACATTTCAATGCCTCCTGAGGTGGAACACCCCCTCCACCCCCAAAACAAAAATTAAAGCTTTGTTGTCTTAATTGCTCACCTTTCATTTGGCAGACAGTTCTTATTAGCCTTTTTCATCTGACCCGTCCCCAGTCGTCTTTTGAGTCCGTCTTGAGTCGACTGCTGAACACGGTGGGAATCATGGGAAGGAAGAGAAGATCATCATTTTTCGCGTCTTGCAATTTTCGCATAAGAGACGACTGGGGACGAGTCAGCTTTTTCATGAAGTTTCTTTTAAACTCAAAAACTTTAGCTCCTTTGGACACTGATCACATTTTAATTTGATTTTTACCGTATATTTTCTTTCTTCTATTTATGTATTTATATCAAAACCCTAAAAAATCGGTATCTTAAACATTTAACCAAAACCTTGCGGCAAAAATACAAAGCATTTTTCTTAAATATCGGAATTATCAATTAAAAAAATTTCCTCGCTCTGCGATTCAAACCATCAAAACTTTTCATATTTCTCCGATACTATTCACCACTGGTGCCGTCGACAATGGGCTATTTGCAGCTAACGATTGCATGCGCATGGTACAAAAAAAAAAAAAAAAAAACACCTCGCTGCAGGGCGAGCAGTGCGCTGGGACATCCAATACAATGCGACTTCAATCAGTCATGCTTGACTTTCATTCGTTTTGTAACTGAGCTGTATGGCAGAGTTTTGTTTAGCTTTTGAGTTTTTGTTTTACCGTTAGCTGCAAAGGCCCCAATATTAGCAACTAGAGTACAGAAATTACAGTCAAAATAGTCAGCGTGTGCCGCCTATTATTCTAGAATAGTTTGGAATAACGGCGAACGGTTGCATGATTTGTTTCAAAAATTCAAATTCAATTTGAATATTGGAAATCACCCAACCGTAAACACGTGAACACGTGAACCTGTCAAAAATTAACCAATCAAATTCGATAATTTTTGACAGGTTCACGTGTTCACGTGTTTACGGTGGGATGATTTCCAATATTCAAATTTAATTTGAATGTTTGAAACGAATACTACAATCCGTTCGCCGTTAATCAAAACTATTCTAGAATACTAGGCGGTACGCGTTGACTATTTTGACTGTAAATGGTGGACAGTATTAGAGTTGTATCTACCTCGTGGTTTGCAGCTTGTTTTTCCATCTCCCTTATATCCAGGGTTACAGGCACAGCTGTATGATCCGAAAGTATTGATACAAGTGGCAACATCTGCAAGACATTTGTGTGTTCTTTGGGTACATTCGTCAACATCTGTAAAATTAAAAGGACCAAGAGGTAATCACTTGAAAATTCTACAATATTAATTTAGCCAATCCTGAAAGGGAGGCCCGACACGTGCACATTCCTTTTGTACGTACCTTTTACCGTGATGTAATATCTGTCAGGGTTTGGAACGAAATATTCAGGTCTGGCTTCCTTGGTAGCGTTATTCAGCTCACAAATATTTTGCAGCATGATGTAGTTAAGGCTTTGACATCTGTCATCGACCTTGCATGCCTGAAGACATTCAACTGAGATGGAAGTCCTCATCGTCTTAACAATATGACCCTTGAGCATCATTCCGTAGATGGAGTTAATGCTTCCACATTTTTCAGTGGAGACTTCAGAAAGCATTTGAGCCAGCAAAACCACTGTAAGGGCATATCCAAGTATTCCCGATGATTGCTTCCTTAATTAAAAAGAAAACAAATTATCAAATGTTATAAAATGTCATAAAACGTAGAAATAATAATAACTAAAAAAATGTGAATGTTGTGAAACGTAACCGCCATGTATGCCATGGGAAAGTAAAAGTTGGTTGTCACTAGCGCCTAATATTGCAATTACGTATATTCACAGTTGGAGCGCGCCTCAAAGGCCTCCTTCCTCACCCCTTTTGAATCGATGACTAAGACTGAGAATCGGTGAAAGTTTTAACTACCACCCGAGAAAACGCGATAGCTAAGAGCTGAAATCTGAAAACTACAAAATTTACTGATAGCTGAAAATCGGCTAAAATTATAATCGACAGGAGCAGTGGTCGAAAAATTAAATTATTGATGAGATTTAGGTTCCCGCCTTCCCACTCTCCAAGGGCACCCAACGGATCATTTCAGTGAATATCGGACGGCCTGCCCGCTATCCCCTCATGAGGAACGTATCACTTGTTGTTTTCAGAGGGGTAAAAATAATGTTTTTTAGGTACGGAAAACCACCAGTTAAGAATGTTGGAAAGATAACAAATTCAGGTACCAAGTTTTCGTCCCTAAAGGTTCCTGCCACTTAAATATTCAGCTAGATAATTGGAAAAGGTTTTTACTGCGCAAGTTTGCACAAACATCCTTTTTAAAGGTAAAAAAAAATCTCATTGCATGCGCAAGTGTCAGTAAAATGTACAAGGGTTCTTGAAGTCACATTCGAACAACTTACGTTATAATACTGGCGGGTGTCCTCTGAAATTTGTTCTTTGCTTCGTATGCATATGCATGTATATCCGTTACGTTATATTCGTATTTTTATTTATCGACACAGTTGAATACGATTCAAGAAATGGCAAAAATAAATTACAGGCGTGTAGGAGCAGTCATTTACTATACCCTTACTACTGTATTTGAAGCGCACTTATCTAGACATGTCTTATTCTTGCGTACTGATACATGTTTTGTAAAGTCAACCTGAACAGCTCTGTTTCTTTGTAGGTTTGATTGTAAGAATACAGTGTTTGCCAGGTTTTAACGATTTTCGAAACCCCGTTACTCTAAACATTAAATAGACCGTATAAAAATTTAATGTAGTAAACTCTACTTTTGGCGCAGGGAATAATATTCATCAAGGCATCATGCCACATAATCTGCTTTGTATCATTATAGCTGAGATAAATTTAAGACAATGTTGGCTTTGTTAGATGCAATATCTATAAAAGTATAGTAGATTGCAGCACTGGACTTAAAGTTTTGTCAGAGTTTGTACGTATGTTAGTGAAACACACCTACGTTACCCCTGGCTCTCTCAGGATGGGCATAAGAAATCAATACAGAAATCGTGTTGCAAGAGATAATCTGCGGTCAACCGAAATGCAGGTATACCCCCACATAGATGGTTCCTGGCGATATCTTAAACTCAAAAACGAAACAGAAGAGATATAAAAAAACACCCATCCGAAGACATGGGAACTTTTCAACACTTTCATTTAAGAACGTCTTTTGTATCCCCTGACATTCCATTTTCTACCCTCACTTGCCTTGGATATGTCACTGACAGTCTTGTATTTTTCTGCCAACAGATAGATTTCTTCCGTTTTCTGCTATTATTGTAGTGTGCTTTTTACTTATATTCGCCTTGCTAAGCAGAACTGTAAAGTATCAATTATGTTTAGTTCATTTATTTACTTACCCCTGTACATATGCCATTTTTTAATGTGTTTGTATTGCACTGTTGTGAAGCATTAATAAAACAAATGCAGATATACGTACAAAACGTATAAACATCCAATTATACAATTACAATGTAATAACAATGTAATAACATCAAGTTTGAAATATAAATGTAAATGTAAATGTAAAGGAAATAGAAATGTAAAGGATTAAGATGAATTATTAATTTCGGACTTAAAAACAAATCGGGCTTTACAAGGCCTTTCTGTAAAAAAGAAACGTTCTTTAATTTAATGACAGTAACCTAACCAGTTAAAGTAAATTTAAGTTGCAATGCAATTATCCTCAACAGGAGGACCGATTTCAAACAATACGTTGTAATTGGGTTTGGACCCTGGAGATTTTTGTTTACTGTTAACAACAAGACCGTGATTAACTACCTGTTCTGTAAGGTGTAAAGTGTAAAGTTCCGGGCCAGCTTCTAAGATTGATTAAATTACCAAAACGAATAGCGCATAAATAATTCGTTCTTACGGTAGGCCTGTTGCCAAGATTCTTGATTGTGCAGTTGCGAGTGCACGATTTTAGTGAGAACGGAATATCCTTTCCAGAAAATTGAAAGCATCAATTCAAGAAAATTAAAAAAATAAATAATTAAAATAAAATAAACTGACAAGCCTATGCAGATAAAAAAAAACAACGAAAAGGACAAAACAGACAAAAATAAAAGCAAAGAAAAAAACCCAGGTTACTTTATTTTCTTTATTTCACTTTAGAAAGTAAGAAAAGCCTCGTCGGTTGGAACTTTACCAAATGTTTAACAGGATGCTCAAATTCTAAACGACCAATGATGTAATTAAATAGCGATTCGGCTCCACTCCTAACTTTTACAAAACTCTAAAAATATTTGCATTCATATTTATTCTAGTCATTTACAATTTTCAGTTTTTTTAATCTTCTAGGCAGTAATTCGTTTGCTGCAACAGGGATTATCTATTTCCACCAGAATTTTAGCAATTTCAATAATAAAGCAGTTTTTACGTTCATACCGTGTGCTATACATTACCGCATTTTAGCAGTTTTCAGTTGAGTATCGTAAAAGCAAAGTAATTACTCTGGCCAATCACAAAGGACATACGTATACACAGTCCAAAAAAACAATCAAAAAGCGAAGCAAATACATGTAGCCGGAACGAGGCGCGGGAAAACGTGCCCGAGCGAGACACGATTGATTTTGGTTTTACTTCTGATTGGCTAAGAAAGTGGCGCGAGAGTTTTAAACCAATCACTGGGCGTAGTAATACAAAACCAATGCAGACGCGGATTACTTTCGACACTCAAGTAAAAACCGCTCTATCTAAAATAATTAATCATATGTTCGCAAACAGCTAACTTAGATGAGATATCGCCGCGATGTCGTTTCTTCCTTCGTCACTGCCGTTTTGCTAAGGAGACAAATATTCCTTCTCTTGGTCTGGTTATCATTTCTGTGCACGTCTGAAGGTCGTCAAAGGTCTGCGTGGACTCGATGCTGAAGCTGCGCAAAACATGTGCCAGGATGAGCTTTTCTTCGAGAATAGCAAAGCGCTGACCTTAGGAGGAACAAAACCAAATCCGTGATTTCTTTAGGTACATGTAGCGCATTTCCCTTGTAATCATTCTGTATGTTTTACTCTTTTAAAGAGTATGCACGAATTGTGAAGACTAAAGCCGGCAACAAACGAGACATTAAACACACACACACACAACACCTCTGGTAAGTTTTAAAATGTTATTGTTATTAAATTTTGAAGAATTAAACCTTTTACAAAAGAGGGAGCAGAAGAGCCAAATTCACCCAATGTAAATATGTAAATGTTTGATCTATCTCGTGGCGCTTCTCATACAAAAAACCCGCTGCGATTACGCGACAGACTATAGAAAGCGGCGGCGATCGCTAAATGATTGGGTTCACTTTAACCCTATCCAGACCGGGGGGGGGGGGGGGAGGTTGGGAAGTGCCTGCGCTGAGTTTGAACGCTTAATACTGTTTCAAGATTCAAACAAACGCTGCCAAACTTTGCGAGTTTATGTAAAAACATATTTGGGAAATAGGATAGGTTGTTGTGTCGGGACTTTGACGTTACACTGGCAAAAGCATATTTCAACAGATGTCTTCCCCAAATTTGTAATTTTTGTGTTTCTGTCAATGAAAATTAAATGTAATGCAATTATTTTCACCTTCTTATGATTTTTTTTGCGCCGTTTTGTTGATTTTGAGTATAATTTTCAGTAATTTTAGGCGGTTTTCTGACGTTTTGGAAAGAAATTGAAATCCAAAATGGCGGCTCCAAGATGGCGGCTGTTTGGAAATCATGATGTAGTCGTCACGTGATGCGGCGTCATTATCCAACGTTACGTATATCAAATGATAGATTTTTGGACATGCTTTATATCCCCTTAGTTTCATTGTGATTGTTTAAATATTCTGTGAGTTACGGAGGGAAAGAGGGCGGAATCCCCTCTTCCTGGTCTGAAAAGATCCAAAAAAGCCCGGTCTGAATATGGCTAAGGAACGTTACCCACCACCAACCTACCTACCGGCCTGGTAGGTAAGCAGGTAGCATGGCTGAAGGGCGAAAGGATGTCTGAGAGAGAATGGTATTTGGTTTCCCTTTATTGGAAATTTTTTTTTTAAATTTAATTTTTTTTTTTTTTTTTTTTAGATTTTGTCTCTAATAGTGAAAGTGTATTAAAAGTACCAAACTTACCAATGCAGTTTCTCGGTCCTGCTGAGAAAGGAACAAACGCGTATGGATGGCGTCCTTGACTGTTCTCTGGAAGAAACCGATCAGGATTGAACTCCAGCGGAGCTGGCCACACTTCTGGATTTCTGTGAAGTGCCATTAGAGAAACACCAACTGTTGTGCCTTTTGGAACCAAGTAGCCATCTATAAAACAATCACATCTCTGTCACTTCAAAATAAGGTACATTAAATGGAAACAAAAATAAGTATAGCCGTAAATTCGTTTAACAACTGTTTAGCAGCCGGTTGCAAAAGCAAGACAACAGGCAGTTGCGAGTTTCACAAGCCCTCACAATAAGTGGGTGGAAATGGAGGAATATAGTAGGACAGGAGATATCGTGTTTAAAATATTAGCAACAAAATCTCGTAATGACCTATTTGATTTTGTGTTCTTTTAGCTAATAGTCAGGGCATTCGTTAATGACTATTGGAACGGGCTCTTTAAAGATGAATGCCCAAACAGCTTCACAACAACAACAGAGACAACAACAACTAAAACAACAGCAACAACAATAACAAAGCTAAAAAAAAAAAACAGAGAGGAAACAAATTAAAGCGAAACAAAGAAATAAACAAAACGAAACTAAATTAATGCAAGCATTAAGTTACCCAGCTGGCAGTCTTCAGAAGTCATTCTTGCAATGTATGTCACAGATGGAAAGATGCGCTGGGCTTCCTTGAATGAAAAGTTTATTTAAACGTTAGTCTAAACCCAGAACAAAAGATCTTCTGCGGCCTCTTAAGGCGCAGACACACGAAAAGGCAGTGGTGCAGGGACATGTCACAGTGACATTTTGGCAAATTTATAGAATGGAAATTAGTTCCTGCATGTGAGTCGGGTATCAAGCAGCCCATTTTACGCTAAACTATTTTAACCCAACTTCACCAAAGAAAGCTCCAAGAACTCAGAAAAGCATTATTAACAAAAGCCGCTTCGACAATTTATTTATATTGGGTTTCATTCGCGTCCCCAGAGGCCGCGACCTTTGTGCTGTCCAAAAGCTTTTTGCGGCCTCTGGTAAGGCCGTATTAAACCACTTTCATAGTCAAGAAAATACTAGCGAGATATTCTGAAAGATAGCACTTTACCTCTTTCCTCGGAAATGATAAGATACCTAGTTAAGCCTTTAAAGCCCAATTGGCTCATAGCTGTCGGCGCTTGATTCCCAATCGTGTATCATGAAGAGAATAGAAACACTGCTTCCTCCACTGGATGGGATGCTAGTCCATCGTTGTTTATTTCCCAGCACCTACCAAGCTGCACCAACAAACCACCGGTACCCATTAATACTCCTGGGGGCACTGTGAGAAATTTTTTTTTTTTTTTTTCCAAGAACACAATGCAGTGACTCCGGTTAGGGCTCGAACCCGGACCGCTATCTTTTAGGCGTCCACTCGCACCGTAGTAGACATTAGACATTGTTCCTCCTACTTAAGTACTAAATATACGGTTTACCACTAGGAGAAACTTCCTAAGCACAATTTGTCTGAGTAGTTCACATGTTACCTTTATTATGCATTCCAGGTAACGAAGCTCTTTCAAATCCTCCACCGTAAGTGTTTCTGGACGCGTTTCTGACAAGCAAATACGATATCAGTATATTAATTTTTTGTTCCTTTTACCGAAAGTTTAAATCGGTGGCCATGGTGACATCTCTCACCAAACACATGACAGAAATGAAATTTTACATTATTCGTGCATCTCTCACCAAAAAAGTTGTCCACTTCCTCACGAGCCTGTTGCTGTATCGTAGGATGGCGGGCAAGAAGATACAGAGCCCACGTGATACCAGCGGCTGTTGTGTCATGACCCTGAAAAACAATCACCGGCATTAACTAATAAATAAAAGACCAACCACTGACATTAAGCATCCATTTGCAATCAGTCATTAATGACTGACTAACTGACTGACTGACCGACTGTAGGATGGACGGAGAGACGGACGGACAGTCAGACAGTCGGCTCAGTCAGTCCGGCAGTCGTTCAATCAGTTGTACATCAGCGGTCCAGGTTCTAGCCCTTGCCAGGGCACCGCGTTGTGTTCTCGGGCAAGACACTTTACTCTTATAGTGCCTCTCTTCACCAAGGTGTATAAATGGGTACCGGTGAATTAGCACTGTGATGGACTATCATCCTATCCAGGGGGTAGTAGAGATACTGCTAGAGGCTTCATGCTAGGGAAATCGGGATAAGCTCCGCCCGGATGGGACACTGGGCTCGTATGTAGACTTTATACCTTACCTATAAAATAGATGACAGTGGTGTGTAGAGTGTTGTGCAGAAGACTAACTGTAGTTTGCATGATCAAGTTGTGCAACTCATTATGTTAGTCAGTTTGTAAAGGAAATACGTACAGGCATATCAGTTGAGCAAGAGAAGGGTATCCCACAAGCAGCATACAAGAGCGCTAACCTCAAACATAAACGTATCAACTTCTTCCCTGACTCCTTCCCGTGATATTTCTCCGTTGTCATAAGCTTCTAGCAACAAATCAAGAAAAGCAAGCCGCTTCTTTTGCCTGAACTCACTGTCTTCTGATTTGTCGTCTTCCTTTTTCACTTCTTGTGGACGATATTTCTTGGCTGATCTTTCGGCGATTCTCTCGTCTATAACCTGGTCATGAAAAAATCGCAATTTAGTCAACTAACTAGCAATATGACAAAAGTAAAACAGTCTTATAATACCACTGTCTACATATAAGCAGCCTCACTCACTGAATAGTTTCAAAAGTTTGCAAAAATGTTTCAGTATATAGTCAATGTCATCGTCTGGTCTTTCGAGTAACATTTGCCATCGCGTTGAGTGACATGTCGACGAATAAATTCCCCAAAACTTTGCCAGATCCTCGAATCGGCGTTCACCTTAGGGGCAATCCGCCGACAACCATTATTTCCTACAAGGTCTAACCACTTGATCAAGCTCGACCTGCTACTCTATAAAAAATAGTTTTGCCTATGTTGTGCTTGATAAAACGCACTTTTAAAAGCCTTCCAAGCTAGCAGCGGTCTCTTTTCCTTTGTATTCACTGAGCAGACGGAAAAGGGGGAAAGAAACCTCTGCCCTTGGCCGAAATAGCTTTAACTCAACCGCTCTCCACGTTGTTGTACGGCTCATTTCAAAACCCATACTCCTTGCATTGTTTGTTGACCGCAAATTGTGCCCTTCCGCTGTCGTTTTCTGAGCCCACATAGCAAGGAACATCACGTGATGGTTCGTTTTTAATTTAGGTTCAGTCGCTAATTAACTGTAGCGGATGCCCAATATAGCTATTTTCGACCCAAGGCATAGGTCTCTTTTCCCTCGTTCTGTTAGCTCAGCGAATATATAGGAAATGAGGCCTCTACTAGCAGGGAATCAAATGTCATAATCACGATGTAAACCACTGAGGACTTAACTGAGAGGAAAAATTCATCTGTTTATCACATCGACTTTTCGAACTCACAAAATTGTGATTTTATTTTTTTTTTTATTGAAGCGCATTTCCATCACCTTGTTGGTAAAGTCATGCAGGATCTTAAGACATCTGTTGTGCTTTCTTCCTGAAGGCGTTAGTCGATACACAATATCGGGCCACAGCCACGGTTTTATCTGACGCATCTCAACCAACCCGGACATACTTATACGTGAAAAGGAACAAAAACAAACAAATAGATCAATAAAGAAACAAAGAAAACATCCAGCAAACAGAAAATATCAAGAGGCAGACAGGCAGACAGAGACAGACAGACAGACAGACAGACAGACAGACAGACAGACAGACCGACCGACCGACCGACAGACAGACAGACAGACAGACAGACAGACAGACAGACTGATTGATCGATCCATTGATTGATTGATTGATCGATTACTTTTATTTGATTACGGTAATTTTATAATTTTACAAAAGTTCTTTACACGAAAGCCGTATTAAAACAGAAGTGAATACCGTTACACTAAAAATGTGTACAAATAATAAAATCTAGTCAACAGTTTGCTTGCCTACTGGCCAGTTTTCCAGTCAGGCAGACAGGTAGGCAATCAGACAAACAGACAGACATTGGAACGTGAATTAAATACCTCAAAACTGCGTTGACATACGGAGAATTAGCATTGTCTTGTGCATGTGGCGATGAGGTCATGGACGTAACTGATCATAAACAAAGTAAAGATTTGTTTAACTTATAACATATGCTCACTTTCCGTCTCCAAGAACGATTAAATTATGATGTAACAACAGAAATCGCCCGCAATGTAAACTGGTTGTAATATCTTTAAAATTATATATGTTCAAAGTAATTCACTTACTGCATATGATGTCCAGTGTAAGAAGTGTAATGAAAGGCATGATGTTGAAGACTCCTTTGTCGACCTTATTCTGGTAAAATGGAAAAAAAATTGAAGACGGAAAAAGTTATTATTTAGGACACTTAAACGACCCGAGTTGCATCGTAATTCAACATCGTTACCCGAGAACATACTTTTCGGAAAGGGAGGTTGAGTGACCTTTTCCATGCAGCCTCTATCGACCCAATTGCCACAAATTAAAACGCCAAGCAAAATCAATGACATATGTAAGCCGCATTTTATGATTGATTGTCTCCCATCTTTTTTAGTTGCATTTGCGGTTAAAGTAGCCATGGTATTTGACGACGTTATAGTCCATCCATCCGGCTATTTTTCGTCTTTTCGTCCGCCCGTCCGTCCGTCCGTCTGCCTACCAGCCAGCCAGCCAGTCCGTCCGTCCGTCCGTCCGCCCGTCAGTCAGTCGGTCAGCCCGTGCGTCCTCCGTCTGTCCTCCGTTTTTCTGTCCGTCCGTCCGTCCGTCCGTCCGTCCGTCCGTCAGTCAGTCAGTCAGTCAGTCAGCTGGAGGAACGTGGCAGTTGACAGGTAAAACACAAATGACGTTTACCTTAAGGTGTGTGATGAGAATGCCTGCCTGTTCTTCAACTACTTGTATAAAGTCATTCAAGATTTTAAAGTGAAAAGTTGGCGTTATTAACCTCCTGCGTGTCCTCCACTTGGAGCCATCACTGAAACAGAACTATACATGTTAAAGGACGAATTTGATATTAAAAAAAGAAATGAAATTTTAATAAACTTAAGCAACGAAATACATAGTTCTTGTTGGACTTGGTAGTCATCCGTGGCCCAACGTAGAGCAATTATTTAGGTAATGCCTTTTACAGTGCAACACGCCTTACCGTGGCCACCCAAAAAACATTTTTACAAGTGTCATCTTGCAGTGTTTTACGTTTTCACTGCGTTTTGTTGATAAATTCGATGTAACAAGTATCTTTTTGATTGTATTCAACTTTGCAAGGAGGCATATTCGTGAAACAAATATTACGAGAGCACACTTGTAAACAAGTTTGTTGGGTGGCCACGGTAGAGGCGCTTCACACTGTAATTTCTAATAAGATAAACCACTCTATGTTCAGCTTTATACTAAACTGTTTGTGTTTCTGTTGGTCAGTGTTTCCAAATAAACTTACATGTATAGGAGTTTTTGCATGATTATCTAGTGTGTATTTCATCGTTCTGAGTTATAAAGTACAAGCTTTATTTTATCTGATTATCACAAGAAGTACCTGTTCTCCTCCTACCTTGTAAGTAAGCCTTGATATTTGAAGAAATTCATCCATCATAAGGTTGTTAAAAAGGAAAAAAATAAAAATAAAATAAAAAAGAAACATCATTGGCGACTTTAAATACAGCCATAACAATGATTCATGCGAGTTAAAGCAAAGCGGCCTATGAACGCATACAGATTTCCGCTTGTAAACCATTCTTAATAGCCTACTTGAATTGAATCGGGCATATATAAGAGAAATTAATCTATTTCCAATCGATAAATCCTCCAACTTCCAGAAAGTACAACAGAAGTGAAATTTTAATAATTCTGGAGTAATTAATTGTCTCTAAGAGACCGTGAGCCGGGTGAATTGTGTCTATTTTATTAGGTTTTGCCAAATACTCGCTATGAAAATAATCTAATTAACTAAACCATAGACTTTGACAATTGTTCGGCCCGGCAATTTTTTAAAACCCATATCGCAATCCGCTTTAATGTTTTTTTCGTTTTTGTCAATCCGCACTTTCTTGTGCGTTTGCTGTGTCTATGAAATTGCCCTTCTTCGAGGTTATAAAGCGGAGCTTCCGGAGTCCCTCACTTAAACAAACATTATCATAATGACTCGGAAAATTTTTCGAATTTCCGAGCTTCATGTTGCTATTGTTTTTTGGGTCTCCAAGGGTAGCGACCCAATGAGAAGTGTAAAGTGTATATCCTCCAAATGTAAAGTGTACCCCCTCCCCCCCCCCCCCAAAAAAAAAAAAAAAAAAAAAAAAAAAATTCTTCAATAAACAGATCGTTCTACAGTTTACCTGTTCCAAGCCAGGGATGCAAGAATTCATATTCATGCGACTTGGTCATGTGCTTTGAGCTACTTAAAATAACCTGAAACAAACCATTTGATATTTTAGCTTCTCAACTTCATTACTAAGTCATCAAGTGAAAATGAAATCATAACCGTTAAGGAGGTTTGGATACCCGGTCTTAGTTAGCATTATTTTTTTTGCGATTTTATGTCTCCATTTACGAAGCAGTTTTTGTTTCAATTGAGATGATATATTAAACACTCGAGACAGTGTTTTATCGGCTATACTAACACCTCGAACTTCGCCAAAAATACTCCGCTGACAGTTGTATTTTTAACGCTCTTTTCGGTGTTTGAATATCCCGATGAAACACTGTCGCGTTTGATATATTACTGAAAGTCTGAACTGCTGATAAAGGAAAGCAATGCTTTGTAGTATCGCAATTTATTATCTGGACGCGAGTGTTTTACTTGAATATAGACCACTAATAAAATTTACTACTATAAACTACATCCGGGATTGTAGTGATGTATATCCTCACTGTTGGGACATCGATGACGTTATTTTCCGCCATTGAACGGCTGCCAAATTTTACCAAACGCCGGCGAAAGAGAAGTTGAGTTCACTGAAAATCGTTAACTAAAATCAGGAAAATACAAAGTTAACTTAAAAAATAAAACTTCACATGACTTAAAACAATGCAAGGAGGTTCTTGCAGAGTAGACCAAATAAGAGATCATGTTTAAGAAATTCCAGCCCGGCGTCGAGCTGCAAAAGTTGACATAGTAAAGGTTTGTGCTTTCAATTCACTTCTGTAGTTTTTGTCTATATAATAAAAAAGAACATTTCACGGCGGTGAGAAGATGGGAATTTTATGTTTTCGTTGCCAAAAAAAACATCATTATTTTTATTTAATCATATAATGGGATGTACTTCTGTTGTTGTCGAACATAACATTCATATCTTCTCGCCACCTTGTAATAAATTATCCTCTCGATATTTACCGTGATTATCATGATCATCGTCACTATTATTATCACTATCATCATCGTTATTACTATAATCATCATCATCATCATCATTATAAAATATTGGCTATTATAATCACACAGGAACAGAAATTTGCTTCATGATAAAAATTTCATCTCTGTACTCACACACCTCTACCAATTCAGGTTTATAGATAAGCACAAATGTGTACAAAGGACCAAACCACAGACAGAACATCCCGCCATGGAACTGGTTTGTCCACTGTGTGACTTGCTTTAGTTTTTCTAAAACAAAAATATGAAAAAATACATTCAAAACAACAGGTTGTTTTTATAGGAGCAGTGTCACCAAAATGTAGTGCTACAGTAAAAACCCGCGTATAAGGACACCTATTTTGGCGGTTCAAGCTGATTTGGTTCTTATATAAAGGGTTATAATCTGCAAAATCAGCCTGTGAGTGTTCTTAAAAAAGTTTCTTAAAATAAGGAACATACTAGGCTACCAATAGATTAAATCAATATATATGCACACAATTGTATTTTAATTTTAATAAAATTGATAAATCAAGGCAATAATGTACTGTAATTGGGGTGGAACTATTATGGGTGCAATGAAAAGTAGTGTTGATCTTTGATATTTTTCCATATAAGAACAACTTTCATTTTTCAGGCTGAATGTGTTCTTATATAAATGGTACTTTATTTCCTAAAATCAGCCCTGGGTGTTCTTAATCCACTTGTTCTTATACGCGGGTTTTTATTGTACTTGAAAATAAAATGAAAGTGATGGTATTAGTTGGAAATCCAATTATATTGGCCTGGCTCAGAGTAGTGTAGCCGCTATCGAAAGCTTGTAGTTCTACAGGTCCTCTAGTGTAGCAATTGTTATTGTTTTGGGGGCTAGGAGCATTGTTCCTGTTGTTTGTTCTATTGTTCTCTCGAAAGGTTGCAAGCCATTCATGTGAGACTTTGTGAGAGCTGCTACATCGTTCCCCGGCTTTGCTGTACAAGTCATGAAAATTGTTAAAAAGTGGTGTGGCTACAGGAGGATAGGAAAGAAGTGCCCTAAAACTTGAAAAAGTCAGGCTAACGTTTTCAGGTTAAAAGTGTTAATTGCAATAATTCACTTAATAACCATTGATTACGGTTTATTCACATCTCGGAAAATAAACTTTTTCCTTTCTTTTGTCGTCGCAAGGTTATTTTGTTGGTTAGTGAGTGGTTTATTATTATAGCAAAGTCAACAAATGACATTATTAGTTTCTGCGAGGATAGTCGGTTGATATGTCGTGCTCAGGCCGTGCTATTTTTACTCTATTTAGGCTTTTAAGTGTTGGCATACCATAAAATATTGTTGTTTCTGACATAAGAAAGAAAAAATATGGTGTGATTCACGAGCACTGTTTTTGAACAAAACTAAATCATATCCGGCAGTCAGCAAACTTTACTGTTGGTACACGATGATCATTTCTTATCCGAAGCTGCTATAGAATTCAGTGCTCGATCTTTATGTAGAAATACCAAGCGATTTCTGAACTTCAGGCTTTTATACTGAAGTGTAATCTTTGCCTCCATATGAGAGCGTATTAAAATAAAAAGCGTACAGTGGCGGAAGTCCGAACGCTTACTTTTACTCGGTAGCGTATAAAGAGGGTCTGAATAAATGAGGTTACTTCGATATTACTAAACACTTAATTTTTTGGCTTTGTAACATGAAACGCTTAAATTTTAGGCAATTTAACACTGACAGTAAAAAAAATCACGCTAACAGTAAACTTTATTCAGAAAGAAACAAAAACGGCTCCAAAATTACCATATCATTTTTTTTTTAGTATGTATCAAGAAGTTTTCGGCCATTTTCCGACGATTCCCGATCACTACGGAAGATTTCCGAACACTACCGAAGATTCCCGAAGACTGCCGGAGAACTTCGAAGACTACCAAAGATTTTTGAGGAGAACACAAAGCATAAGCTCAAAGTTCATGAGTGATTTTATTATTATTGCTCGGCAACTTTTTAGCAACTTTTCATATTTCGAGCAACTTTTTTCCTCTCGAGCAACTTGTTGCATTTTGAGCAATTTCCAGACCGAAGATCTCCGAAGATTATCCGAGTGTTGTTCAAAGGCCATACGAACGTTTACGAAGATTTACGAAGTTTGCCGAAGATTTTCGAGAAACATCTGAAGACGTTTCAACTTTCGGCTCATTCTACATTAAAACATTACAAGACGTCATCGATATCTTCACGATTTTTCTCAATTAAAGAAAACCTTTAATTTCCCTTAAATATTTAGATCTTTATTTTGCTGTAAAATTGCAGAAAACTGGTTAGAAATCTGACCCTCAAAGGGAAATTAGCATATATTTAGAGAAATTATCTTGATAAGAAGCAGCGTTTGGAGCAATTTCGAGCAACTTTTTGAGAAATTACGGGCAACTTTTCGGGAAATCACGAGCAACTTGTGGAAAGCCTTAATCCCAAACACTTTACAGTATTTTCTCCGGAAACATTTAACATTAAAAAATTGGCAAATAACCCAACACTAAACCCCATTCAGACCCTCTATAAACTGAGGGGAAATAATTAATTATGCAATGACAATGATAAATATCAACTTCCGGTTTAGCACCACAGTCGCGTGACATAGCTAGAGCTCGGAATTAATGAAGCGGATAAGTTTATTTCAGTCACGTAAACAACAATTTAAGTATAAAACTTAATGATAAATTTTACGGGAAAATATGATAACCAAAATCGGGTAATCTAAGGGGGTATATTAAAACTGACTTTTGTTGTGGATATTTTATGAAATTGAATTCGTGAGTGAGAGTATGAATATTTCAGTGTCGATAACATCACGCCACGCACTAATCTATTACCAACCGAAAAGCCAGAATTGTGTTTGAAATCGCAAAACGATCTACAATTCCGAGGAGGAATTATTTATGATATTAAGTGGAAAATCTATGAGAATTCTAGACTATCGGATATCTAATTTTCTAGAAACACTTCCCGGAACACCCGGGATGACAGATATCAGTGTATTTTTTACATACACAGAAACTAATACAATAGCCTTCGCTCACCATAAGACGAACTTGGAAGCTGCAAAGCGTTGCCAAAGACAATATTCGGTCTCGGGCCAGGGATCTTTCTCAAGTCAGCGAGAGAAGCTCTATGTGCTGCAAAGCGTGATAACAGTAGTAGCGCCAGGAGGAAAACAGCCCCACATAACAAGGAATAAACAACCAGTGTCATCGTAAACACCATTGCTTTTGGTACTGTAGATGGTTTGATGGACGATTTGGTCTATTATTTTCCTTATTTAACGCCGAACAAGCAGCTTTCCCTTCGCGGTTGGTTTTCCGACTCTCAATCAGAATGCCCGGAGTATTAGGCCAGCGGTATACCTCCCTAATCGAACAAACCGGATGTTCACACAAAGTGGTAAAGGGGTTATGCGTGACGCGTGATTTGAGCAAAATATAGCATGTGACACGTGAAAACAGCTCAAATTTAGCCGTGATCCGTGAATTGCCAGTCCAATACAACGCGTGATCTATTTTTTTTTAAGACCGTGATCCGTGATTCCGGAAAAAATCGTTCGTGAAAACTGACAATTAAATTACCTACTTTCCGGTAGTAAAACAAAATTGAGAACCGGAATGATTGATGAAGCCAAAGATTAACTGTGTATGGAGGAGGCGTTCTCTTGGCTCGACCATCGGTTAGTAGTTAATTATGGGTCGATTATATACTTTTTAAATGGGAGGCGCGGTGGCCTAATGGTTAGCGCGCCGGACTCCGGAGCGAGCGTTCCGGGTTCGAACCCTGGCCGGGGTCACTGTGTTGTGTTCTTGGGCAAGACACTTTACTCTCATAGTGCCTCTCTCCACCCAGGTGTATAAATGGGTACCGGCGAAATAATGCTGGGGGGTTCCCTGCGATGGACTAGCATCCCATCCAGGGGGGAATAGAAATACTCCTAGCTGCTTAATGCTAAGGAAACCGGGATAAGCTCCGGCAGTATGCGCCACTTTGGTTCGAAGCTGACCTTTATATACTTTTTAACTGTCTTTTATTTGTTATTTTACATAATTTAAAATACTTTTTAAGTGCAGTTTTATAAGAATCTTTTTATTAGGTGTCCCCAAATTAGTATGAGGTTTCCCAAGATATGTGGTTTTGACACATTAATGAAGGGTCTATCTATCTATTCCCGAGGTGCATAGCACCGCACCCTCTACTTTGTTGTGTACTGAAGATCATAATTAAGTTTATTTCAACCCAAGAGCCATTTGGCTATAGTTAAAGTTGACCCTCACTAACAACCATATCCCATCGATAAACAGTAAATCATTGCACGTATTAACACTCATCTGAAAAAAAAAAAGGATAAGTTGGGTTGGTGGGGGGGGGGGGGGGGAATTGGGGTAGGGTTATTTCGCTACGTTCAAGTTGAAGTCTATGGTCGCTTAGTATGTTGTTGTTGTTGCTGTTTTTTTTTTTTCTTTTGCCTACCAAGGCACCAGGTCAATTTCTTTATATAATACGAGAGGTTTATTTTTTTTTTTATGTATTACATTTTTATCATTGACGGACAAAGTATCATCATTTAGCTTCAAGCGAGGTACTACTGTCTCCGTACGATGTGCAATATCTATTACCCTAACAAGTTCACTAATGAGGAACTGAATAAGAAAAAGACGATAGTGTGAATATGTCTCTTGAAATTAATTATGGCAGGCCACGATGGCTAAGTATATATCTATATTCCCTCTACTCGACGACGAAGTGAAACGAAGATGCCCTCTTTCGGTCTGGTTATTAATTCCGCGCAAGTCTTGACGTCATCAAATGATTGCGTCGAGGCAATGTTGAAATTGTGCAATATGTGAGCTAGAATGGTTTTCTCCTCAAGAATAGCAAAACGCTGACCTAAAGAGAGAAAAAATAGAAATGACCATTCATCATGAAGGCGCTGTCGATAGATTATTCAAGGATAACGTCAGTTTTTTTTTTTTTTTTTCAAGAAATGTCCCCTTTCTTAAATTAGACATACACATGCATTCTGAGTGGTTGTATAATGTCCTTTCTTGAGTGACTTATTTCGGACGTAATGGACCCCTGCAAACCTTCAAAAAGGTTTAGGACGACCCTGGTGTGAATGTACTTTACAATGGGTTAGATACCGACATATAAATCTTCGAACGAGACGGGCAGAGCGAAGTGATTCAGGTTTGCCAATTTTAAGCGTTTTTAAAGGCGCGGTTACACGACACAAAAACTTAGGTATGGACTCGTCAAAAAGTTGGTCCGTTCCCGTCATAATTTGGTCCGATCCGCACCTAATCATTTTTGTAGAGAAACAGTTAAATCAAAACGGGGCCATAGGCGCCTTTGGCCCCGTTTTGATTTGACTGTTTCCCTACAAAAGTGATAAGGTGCGGACCAAATTTTGACGGGTACGACCCAATTTTCTGACGAGTCCGTACCTAAATTTTTCTGTCGTGTAAACGCGCCTTAAGAGTACTGTAAATGATCTAATAAACGCCCGGGGCGTCTATTAAATTTTTGGGGTCCTAGGTGAGGCGTTAAATCGATATGAGGCGTTTATTAGAGGGAGGCGTTTATTTCAATTTAACAGTAATAACGTAAACAAAACAAATAGGAGGCGTAGTTTGCTAGTGGAGTAAAATACAAAATAGAGCTTTTGGGTAGGAGAGTAATCTATTCTGCGCTAATACAAAACCTAGAGATGTCGTTCAAACTTCGATATATACATTTTCATCGTCATCGGGGTCAACCACGTTGGCGCAGTTGGTCTCTCCGATGTCGGAGTCAAGCAAAAAACTAACAATATTGCGTGATTTTTTTCTATGGAGACCTTCCTTGCTTGGTTTGTGAGGTGATTATTCGAGGTGGAGGGGGGGTCTATTAGACACGGGGCGTTTATAAAAGAGGGGCGCCTAATACAAATTTAACACTTCAGGGGAGGGGTTTATTAGATACGAGGCGTTTATTTGAGGGTGGGCATTTATTAGATCATTTACGGTAAGCTAGTTCAGAGTTTTGTTACTATAAGGTCACAATATTTACATGCAAAAGGAGTCAGCGTATAGAGTAAGAAACAAACAAACAAACAGATCAACCTACCTATACAGTTCCTTGGTCCTGCTGAGAAAGGAACAAACGCGTATGGATGGCGTCCTTGACTGTTCTCTGGAAGAAACCGATCAGGATTGAACTCAAGCGGAGCTGGCCACACTTCTGGGTTTCTGTGAAGTCCGATGGTGGAAACACCCACGGCGGTGCCTTTTGGGACGAAGTACCCGTCTGATAATAACAGCAAAAACATCAGATGATTATAATGATACTTCGATATCAAATATTAAGATTGGCATGCGAATCTTCAGAACGGAGCTAGAGGAAGCCGCCGTAATAATTAATTTTAAACCAGCAAAAGAAAATAATGAAAAACAATACCCAGATAGCAGTCTTCGGTTGTACTTCGCGAAAAGAAGGGAACAGACGGGAAAAGTCTTTGTGATTCCTAGAGAGAAATATAAGAAAAGCATCATACGATTAGCCCTGGGACCGTGGTACAGATAAGAAATACTACAGGACTGCATTTCCAGTGAACTTGTATGTGAACGAGTATAGGAAGTACTCTCTAATAAAGATCATGTTTCATTCTTTGTGTTGGATATTTTTTTGTCTGTCTATTTTGTCTGTCTAGAGGGTCCTAAAATGGGATGCGAATGAGGAAAATGTGAAGGAAACGATCAGATGACGACGACAACCTACCTTAATAACACACTCCAGATAACGTAATTCTTTCATGCCATCTACTGTTAACTTCTCTGGTTTTTGTTCTGAAACAGACAAATTGGCGATAAAAATTACAACCTTAGGATTTCTAGGATCGTCTATCGAGACCTGTTAATTTACCCCTCAGTTCCCCACTCCCTCGTTGCGCTTATCATGGCGAACTGGATAGAACAAAAAGGCAGATATCTTAGATATATTTCATTTCTGCAGCTATTTTTCAATGTCTACTCGTATAACGACATATGAAATGTTTTGATACACTAGTAGTTATTTTTGGTAAGCATCACAGCATATATAAGGACAAAATCGAAAGAGCTTCTTACAGCGTTTTTACTAGAGAGCTATTCGGCATAGATTATAATTGCAAATGATATTAACCAAAAAAGCTGTCCACTTCTTCTCGAACTTGCTCTTGTATCGCAGGATGTCGACCAAGAAGATACAGAGCCCACGTTATACCAGCGGCTGTGGTGTCGTGGCCCTGGAAATAAATGTGAATATAGAAGAAAAAAAAAATACCGCTAGTAAGAGGACCAAACAAACAAACAAACAAGAAGTCAATACTTGCACTTGCTGGTAGTTTTCTTTTCTTTTTGTTTTCATTTTTTTCCCATCCATTTAGTTTGATCGTTTCACTATAATCCGTTCTTACCTGGGGAAGCTACAATTTATCATGTTTATCCAGATTGCCACTCAGTGGATTTTCAGGTATATATAGCTATAGAAAGCAAAAACTCATTTCATGTTCTCACCTCAAACATAAATGTATCCACTTCTTCTCTAACTCCTTCTCGTGAAATGTCTCCAGCGTCGTAAGCCTCGAGCAAAAGATCAAGGAATGCCTTGCGCTTTTTCCTTGTAAACACATAATCTTTTTCTTGCTCTTTTTCTTCATCCTCCACTGAGCTTTTGTGTTTGTTCAGATCACGTTTCTTGGCTGTTCTTTCAGCAATACGCTCATCAATGACCTGGTAATGCGGTAGTAAGCGCATTTAGAGCAGTTCTCAATCGAGTGTCGTAAAATCAAGACCAAATTAATCACTTTAATCAATCAAAAAGAATACCGACAATCCAGTAAATCAATCAAAACTCGAAGCAAATACATACAGCCGGCACGAAGCGCGGTAAAACGTGCGCGAGCTAGTGATGATTGTTTTTAATTTGGGTTAACTTCTGATTGGCTGATAAAGTGGCGCGAGGGTTTTAAACCAATCACAGAGCGTAGTCATGCAAACCCATGCAATGCAAACGCGAATTACTTTCGACACAAGTGAAAACCGCTCTAACATAATAACTAAGGAAAATAATTAATAAATAATAAAATAGCAATTTAAAATTTCAATTTAGCTTAAAAGAAGTGCGCCAGAGCTCAAACAAGCACCAGCTCGGTGAGTCACTAGCAACGAGATTCCTTTTCACGTTCTTAATTTTTTAACTTATGCAATATTTTATACCTTATCTGTAAAGTTATGGAGAATCTTCAAACACGCCTCGTGTTCTTGTCCTGGTTGCGTCCATTTATACACTGCATCAGACCAGAGCCACGGACATGTCTGCCTCTGTTGGACCAACTCGCTCATTCTATAAACAGACAAAAACAAGAATGATTGAATTAAAGAGTACGCACTTCAATCGCTGCTTACGCTCCTCTGTGTAGAATGGAGTGACTAACGGGATGTTAGTCCATAACACGGCAGCGGGACCTTGCACTACCCCCCCCCCCCCCTCCAGCATTTTATCATGTTTATCTATCATGTATATTTTGCCGCTATCCATTTATTTTCCTAGATGGAAAGAGCTATTGTAGAGGGCCTTACCCAAGACCAGAATAACCTCCGCCGGAGTTACCCGGACCGCTCGATCTTGCATCCAGTGGACAAGCTGTTAGCCATCACTACACTCCATTTAAAGAGTAACAACAATTCATAAACAATTTCTTTCTGGGCATACCTAAATACTGCATTGAAATACGGAGATTCAGCATTCTCCTGGGCATTTGGCGAGGAATCCATTGATGTAACTGAAAAATGTTTGAAAAAAATGGACTAAACGAACGCACATAAACTAAACTTTTACAAAGGCCATGAAAACTAAGACCCGATTGCACATGATCAGTAGTGGCGGATCTAGACCTCTTTACAAAGCAAAGGCCCTAAAATATCTCCAGTTACTTGTTTAAACAGTAACAAATTGCGCACATAAATGAGGCTTAAGGACCTCCCCTAGTTCCCAACTGATGATGACATCTTAGGCCCCGTCCACACTAACCCGGGTAAATTTGAAAACGGAGAAATTTAAAAACGCCGCGCAAAATGTTTTCTGTCCACATTAACCTGGGTAAATTTGAAAACGATACGCTTCTTTGGTGAGCGTTTTTGAAAAGCTCCGTTTTCGGTGACCAACGCCGGTTCAGTGTGGACGGTTGGCCTAACCGGAGAAAAAAAAAAATGCGTTTTCAAATTTACCCGGATCAGCGTGGACGGGGCCTTAATTAGAAAAGTTCAATTAGATGTGACTTACTGCATATAATGTCCAATGCACACCTCACAACATAAGGAATTATGTTGAAAACACCGTTGTCCGTTCGGCTCTGTTGTTGAAGCAGACGAACAGAAGTTGATACGGGGATATATTTACTTTATAGATTAATTCGTATAAAAAGAAATAGAAGGAAAGCGAGAAAGGAAAAGAAAGAAATCCACCATCTTATTAATTGGTACTTACCTCTAAACGTCTGACCAGAATGGACGCTTGCTCCTCAAACACGGGAATGAAGTTATTTAGTATTTGGAAGTGGAAGGTTGGAGTTATCAGGCGTCGTCGTGTCTTCCATTTCGAACCATCACTGAAATTCAAACAAAAATATATGTTGACTAAAATCGTGCATGTGATTGTAATTAACGTAAATTCTCTTACGACCTTTTGTCTTGATCTTGTTTATTTTCTTCTCTCGCGTTTTAGTAATGGGTGATATTATTTTGTACAAAAACTTTCTTTGAGAAGAATTAGAAATGTGATTGTACATGTAATTAACGGGCAATGAAAGAGTCATCAGTTTTAGTAAATAAAGCACGAGTTCAGTTTTTCGCTCACCTTGTCAATAAACCTGGACCAAGATACGAAGAAGATGGCGCCGGCGACTGATCAGTTCACTTGGTGTGGGCAAAACGTAACAGCAGTAGTAACAACAAACAACAATAACAGCAAGTTAAAGGGGTAGATGAACTTTTAATATTCACAGAAAGCAAAGGGAAATAACGACAATGAGAACAACAACAACAACAACAACAGGAAAAGTGCACTGGGGACGAGGTTGAATAATGTTAACAACATCAACAAATGCATGAGTACTATAACAATATATTGTGCTATAGTATTTCTAGTAAGGTAAGGTAAAGTCTGTCTTCGAGCCATGAGGCCCATTCACATGCGTACAGCCGGAGCTTATCCCGGTTTTCGTAGCATTAAGCGACGAGGAGTATTGCTACTCCCCCCTGGATGGGATGCTAGTCCATCGCAGGGTTACCCCCAGCAGTAAATTCGCCGGTACCCATTTATACACCTGGGTGGAGAGAGGCACTGTGAGAGTAAAGTGTCTTGCCCAAGAACACAACGCAGCGCCCCGGCCAGGCCTCGAACCCGGGCCGTTCGACTCGGAGTCGAGCGCGCTAACCATTAGGCCACCACACCTCCCACATAGTATCTCTAGTACAGGGCCGTAACTAGCATGAGGCAAGACGAGGCACTTGCTTCGCTAGATTTTACCCAAGATGACAAAAAAACATGTTTTGTTGGGAAAATAATCCTCAGTTGAACAAGATTGATTTTTTCTCAAGAAATACCTCATGAAAAAATGTCTCTGACAGGGATTCAGAGCTTCTAGATTTAAAACTCTTCTGGAGGGCATGCCCCCAGATAGACTCGCCGCCTGTGGCTGCATTCAAAAATAAAATTAGAAAACTCAATCTATCGGACTACGTGGACAACAATAGTAACTGTTGCAAACTCTGTTGCGCTTAAGACATTGTAAATATTAGTTTTTAGTTTTAGTTAAGTATTTTAAATATTTTAGCTTAGCATTATTAATAGTATTTTAGGTATTTTAATTGTGTCCCCACTTAGTCCATAAGGGCTGAACACACAGACACGGTAATAAAGTTTTTATCTTATTTATCTTACTGTTCGCAGCTTCTCTATTTTTTAACGCAAAAAAGGTGAGAGAAGTGAGAAGGTGAGCGCGAAGCACGAGGGGCGTTCTTTCCCCGCGCTCATCGGTCGTAAAAAATAGAGGGCTGTGAACAGTCTAGCCCCCAATACCCCCCCAGCAAGATCTTGCCTCGTCTATGGCAAAGGTCTGGTTACGGCCCTGTAGTATCTCTTATATCTGTACACCCAAGTAAGGTTTTTCTCTTTCAAGATTTCAATGGTTGAGTAAAAATGTAACACAAATGTACTTGCCGGTTCCAAGCCAAGGATGCAAAAAGTGGTACTCATAGGATTTTGTAATGTGCTTCGAGCTGTTCAGAATGACCTTTAAAAAGAAAATTAGAAAAAAGGAAAAAAATCATAAACAATGCCCGTATCAGATGTTTTGTCTAGAGAATCATGTCGGGCACAGATCGCTTTTTCGTGGATTTTCCTCAGTATATATCAGGCAGAGAAGAAAAATAGACAGGGGCCAGGTGGAGCTCCTGAGGAGATAATAGCGACCTTCAGATTGGACTACGAGTAGGAGATTGAGTACGAGTACGAGTTTTCAAACCAAATTCGTGTGGCTCCTATAATCACTTATCACACCAATCTTACCCCTAACGTTTATTTATGTGTTAGTCGGCAACAGGGAAGAGTTATAGGTTGGGGGATACAATTGTGTCAAAATTCCAAAGTCGTACTCGTACTCGATCTCGTACTCGTAGTAAAATCTGAAGGTCGCTAATTAAAGTAATGAAGGGGAACGGGGGGGGGGGGGGGTGTAAGGGGCATGATTGAAGTTGAAGTAAAAAAAAAAAAAAAAAAAAAAAAAAAAGATAGAAGTTGAGGGTGGGCAGGCGGGGTGGGGGGTGTTGGAGGTGGGGTTGGTTGGGAGGGGGGGGGGGGGGTTGGGGTGGCTGGCTTGAGGTGGCCGAGGGCGGTTAGGTACATCATTGGATAGAAGAAATGATTGTCTTTTAAGTCAAAGTTGACACAATAACACTCGTAAGTGTGCAAGAACTAGTGCTACACAAACCCACCTCTAAAAGCTCTGGTTTATATAACAGTACCAAAGGGTATAGTGGTCCTAACCAGATACACATCAATCCGTCAGTCGGGTGTTCGTTGACCCACTCCATGAGTTGCTCAACAAGCTCTGTAAAGCAAAGTGAAGCGATTGTGAACTTAACTTACGGTATGTATAGCAAATATGCAGTCTGTACTGAATTTCCAGGTGGGGTATCGATCTTTTAGTTGTGCGGCTCAGAATTTCAGGTGAATATATGACCCCAGTGTTATGTATATTTTGGATTTTTGTCACGCAAGTCGGTTATCACGCAACCTAACAAAAAAAACAAAAAGGCAACTCACTTAAAGTAACGATGTACCTTGTTAAAACACATGGTTATAACAGAAGGGGAATGATCGACAAACCTAAACGGCGCGTCGTAGGACTTTGTGAAAGTCTAAAACGTAGACTTGCAACCAAGTCACCCTCTATATGTAGGCGAGCGTGGCGAGAAGACAAGGGTCGCGAAGCGACGACCGCGAGTGACGAATGACTTAGAGAAAGTCTATGTGATATTTTACGCTCGGGACCACCCGCGGTAGCGCACAGGCGAGGTAAAACTGACAATAAACTATATGATTTCTTTAGAGTATTTTCACTCTGAGCAAAATATATAGAAAGCTGAGTTGAATCGTTATGCTAATGACTGCAGTGCAGAGCTAACTCGGGATCAGAGATTGTTTCTTAGAAAGAAATTTAAAAAAGAGAGCCCCAAAACAGTGAATGTCGCCTATTCCTTTACACCCGTGACGCATTTGGCGTGAAACTAATATAAACATCTATCTCTTATAGTGTAAGTTGGTCATCAAAGCTAAATAATTTACGTAAACGATGAATCAGATTACTCACGGTCCGGTTCTCTTGCCATCTCGAGGGCATTTCCGTACAGCAAATGCGGCTTGTAACCTGGAAGTCTCTTGAGAAGAACAACATTGCCACGGTTTGTAATCACGATGAGTATACCGATACCTATAACAACAACTATTAGCAGAATTGCCAGCGCTATAACTATAAAGAACGCCATATTAAGTGGCCCATGCTAAATGCGTGACTTATTTGAAAAGCGTGACAATATTGTTATTGGATATCAAATCGCGTGACAATTCAAGTGAATGTTCCTCGAAAGACAAGCAAGGGCAAAGCCAGAGCCCACCTACAGTACTAACGTTTGATTTATTTTGTGAAATCAAGATAAACAATGCGCCACATTTTGCTTTGTTCTGAGCTATTTTCGAACGCTACCAAGGACATTCAAGGGCAATTGATTTGATTTGTTCCCAGTTTTCGTCGTTTAAAATGTTATAACCGAAAATACAACGAGAGAGTTTGCAAAAACATATGCTTTTATTTTCTCGATTGTGCTTTTCATTCATCAAGTGTAAAATTGAAATAAACCACGTTTTTATTCTAGCCATTCTATAAAACTATTTGGGGTCCCCTGGGGAGCTGCACGCCAAGGACATTCAAGGTCGATTGATTCGTTTCCAGTTTCATCCAACATGGCGGCTGAGTGACACGCTTTCTATTTCTGCAGCTGGGGGCATTCAAGGTCGGAATTCTTAGCGTCTATAAATACTGAGATCGCGTTTTGTTTTTGCAGAATCGTCCAGCTCTGCACTGACTGCATTTAATACTGTCTACAACGATTTGATCTCATTTTTTCCCGTTTAGAATCGAAGCTGTCTGATATCCAAGATTCGAAGTGAATTTCAAAACTTATTTTTATTCACCGTTTATCTCAAGGAGATTTGTACATTCGGACCGAAAAAGTACGTTGGAAACGTCTTCGAATCGGCTGGCTTAACGTCCAAGAAACCATCATGTTTTTTATGGTCGCTGCGATTTCTTCTTTGGTTGCTGTTATTGTGTTCGTGGCGATCACACTGCTTGCTAAGTATCAAGCTTTAGCTCCCGTGAGAAAGATTCCTGGACCAAAACCAAGCTTTTTGTTTGGTAACGCGTTGCAACTTGCAAGGACTCCCGATGGTAAGCGAAACATTTCAACGTACTGTTGTAAATAGCCCTTATTCAAAGGAACATATAAAGCTTACATGAATTGTATGTTTTATAGGTCATGTTTAATAGGTCATGGATTAAATAAATTAATTATGTTTCAACCAGAAAATAACACTCGACTTAATCGCATAAAACTCGATTCTTTAACTGCGATGAAATAGAACAGAGTTTGGAAGCGGATCATGCACACACGATGACTTCAAAACAACTTGTAAACTTACAATGTTGATAAATTACAATGCGGCAAGATAAACTTATGATAAAAGCCAGCATCCGCGCCAGGCTCCGAGCCAGGATCCAAGCCAGGATTCAAGCCAGGATTTAAGCCAGGATCCGAGCTAGGATCCTAACCCTTTTAAAAAACCTAACCACAACCAGCCCAAACTAAAGTTCATGTATGCTAATTGGAGTGCTATAATTTAGGCTAACGAGAGTGCTATTCAGGCTAACCAGAGCACTAGTTTAAGTTAGGCTAACCAGATCCTAGCTCAAATCCTGGCTCGAATCCTGGCGCGAAGTTTAGGACTATCCTCCAGTGCAGCTACTCAAACCTGGGGTGCCTACTACGGTTTAGCCATGAAAACCAGAATTTTCGGTTGGAATAAAAATTGTAAGGTTAATTTTCCGTGATACCGCTTGGAACTAGTGGACAACCTCTGGAGGTGTATTTGATTCTGGTTTGGACACACTAACTGGAATTCCCCTTACCTTTTTAACGGTTTCCCAGTTCGAGTCTCCTATCAATGGTCAACAACTTGAAGATAACAAAAACCCGAATCATTTATGGTAAGCGCCATCTGTTTCACAATGTAATTCTGCTTTACCTTTCATCTGATTCTATCCTTGGGGGCAAAGAATCATAATTTTCCTTTTTTCTATATATATAAAAAAAAATTCAGCTAAAAAACTCGTTTTGTGACGGCCAAAAATATTGAAGCCACAAAAAACCGCTCAAATTTTTTTTGAATGGAACCGAAAAAAAAGTTGCATGGGGTCATCAAACTCATTTTTGAGTTATAAGCCAAATTTTGGCTGTTTTTAACAGGTCATAGTATTTCTATGGTAACAAGTGATATTTTATATTATTTTTGTAGCTGCAGCAACTGATCAGAATCTCTAGAACTGACCAATCCAGTTATAAGAGCTGGAAAGTGCTGGAAACTGTCGTCACCCCTCTTGCATTCTTATTTATTATTTTTAATGTATCATTTATTTTATATTATAATTTGTGTAGGCCTCCTAAAGCAAATCTTGCAGTGGTCAAGCCAGTTTAATGGTGGAATGTTTTGTCTGTGGCTCAGTCCAGTGTACTCTCTTGTGCTATTGTATAAACCTGAATTGATCGAGGTTGGTATAGGGATAAACAGTGGTAAGAATGATAATCTGGAGATGATGCTCTTAAATAATATTTTTGTTATTTATAATATTATATTATGCACATAATTATTTTATTCCATTGAAAGCATTCTGTACAATTAATATCATTTTTGTTTATAAAAAATTGTTAATGTTTATTTCTTTCAGATTCTTCTTAGTAGCTCGAAACATACAAGCAAGTCACCAGATTATATATTTGTGCATCCTTGGCTGGGAACAGGTGAGCTATAGCTATTTTTAACCTGACCGAATACTCAGGATTAATATCTGACTGCAAGGCACGTGCATATGATTACAGGAAGTGGGTGTTGGAGGGGGGCATATAACACTTTCAGTGTTACATGCATAGCATTTTTCTTTTGACATCTGTTCTTCAACATGCTAAACAAACAACACAGATCAATCAATCCACCAATCACAGCCCACTAGGATGACCTGTTGAACTTGCGAGCTCATTTGCATGAAACAAATACCGGTATGCATTGGTTTTGATAAGCTCATTTCAAACAGTACATCCAAAGAAAAAGTTGAAAGATGGATGTAGAAAGACAGCTGTTATGCACATAACCCTGAACGCAGGTGTCAATTGTTCACAGATGCTCTTAGAATAATGTTTCAAAGTATTAGTAAGCTGGGATTAAAAGTGAATAAGTTGCCCATCAGTGATTTTTTTTTTTTTTTTTACTGGCCAATCAATGCCACTTAAGTATATGCCATTTTGTACTGTACATTAGAATCAAAGTGACACCAGCTCTTAAGGTTGGCACACAAGATGGAAGAAATCCCTGTGACTAGTCCCTGCAACAGGTCTGAGGACAAGTCCCTTCTTGCGAGCTACCCATTTTAACTAAGAATTCAATTTGGTCCCCATGAATTATCCCAGAAATAAAATGTATTTCAATTTGGTTGGAAATAAAATGGAGGCGACAGGAGTGGGTAATCAGTCCCATGGCCCAACCCCCCAACATGAAAGACCAGGGGGAAAGGTGTGGTGGTGGGGGGGGGGGGGGGGCAACTTTGTATGGCCTACCGGAAGTTCCTGTAGTGCACAAGACTGCAGTCAATAATAAATAATAATAAATAAATATTTATATAGCACCTACCCAGGCCTGCTCTAGGCGCTTTACAATAATGTGAAAAAAAATAAGATTACTAAAATCACAATATAATAAAATCGATAAAAATTAGCTAAAATGAGCTGTTGTACATGTAAATCTTAACATTAATTATTAAAAATGTGCATTAAAAGTAATAAAAAGCAAAAATTGCTAAGAATAATAAGTTTTTTTTTTTTAAAAAAGATAAGCCAACATAGCTCTGGGGGTCATTGAGGCATACAAACTATCCAACCAGGATAAAGTGGTAACCACAATATTTACTATTTAACAATGTTTTGTTCTTGATTTGTTTTTGGTCTGTTCCGGTTTATTTTATAATGAAGGCTTGCTGACCAGGTAGGTAAAGCACACGTTTCTTTTATTTTATTATATTGTTATTTATATTTATATCATTACATCAGACTGTGTAAGCTCAAAGTGTTAAGTTTCCTGAATAAAACTGACCAATTTATTAGCATTATTGTCTTAATCCCAAAGTGAGACCAAACCCCATATTTTCCATTCCTATGCAAGTTAATGGACATCCGCGTCCCATTCAGAAAGGCCATTTGTGATTTAACCCTCAGAATGAACTTGGTTTTCGGCGTTGACAAAACCTGGATCGGATCGGATCGGATCACGGATCGGATCGCGGATCGGATCACGGATCGGATCACGGATTGGATCATGGACCGGATCACGAAAAGAATAAATTAAAATAACAAAAAATAAATAAACAAGTAAATGGTTGTTAGTAATCGGCGTAACGGCGGAACGCGGAACGGCGTAACGAGAATCGGCGTAACAAGATTTTTTTCTGTTTTTTTTTTTTTCTTTTTTTTAATTGCTTTATTAATTTATTGCTATGAACTTAATTAAAATAATAAATTATCACTTTGCAGACCTGCAGACAGCGGTATCTGGAACCTATTTTTTCTTTATTTCACACACAACTGAGGCCGCAATGTCGTTTACGGCTTATATGATCTCTGGACTTCTGATTACGTAGAACTGGGCAAACAAACAAACAAACAAACAAACAAACAAACAGTAAATATATCCCACAAAATAAAGGGCACCCACATCTTATAATTAATCCTTCGAGGTCGATCTAGAGCCAGGATTTGAGGATTTCAAAGAGAAGCTATAAACGCGACTGCACAGTGTGACTGCCCTTCGGACATTCTTGCCCCGATCGAGACAATGAAACGTACAAAGCCGAACAAGTCAACGGAGCCGTTGGAAAATAAAAAGGAGGGCCTGAAAAGTTACCGATTGCGTAAGAAAAAGAAAGAAAGAAAATGAAAATCCCACAGCAAGATATATTTATATTTTCAGCTGGTCACCCATCCAAGTACTTACCCCGCGCAACAGGGCTTAACTTCGGCGATCGGACGCAAACCAATGCGTTCCTTGTGGTATCACTGTCAGACGAGACAGAGGGTTATAAGAGAGGGTTATAAAAGTAATACCTGGTTAAAATGGATCTTTTGTACAATTTGGCACTTTCCTGCTAAAATTGGTCTTAACTTTTATTAGCAAAATTACGTGCTCTTTCTGATACCATATGGAAAGCAACGGCTCTTGTCCGATCACCGAAGTTAAGCCCTGTTAGGCGAGGCTAGTACTTGGATGGGTGACCAACTAAAAATACCCCTAGTTAGTGGGCATTTTTATTTTCTTTCTTTCTTTTTTTTATGAAATCAGTTACTTAACAGGCCCTTCATTTTTTTTCCAACGGCTCCGTTGACTTCTTCGGCTTTGTACGTTTCATTGTCTCGATTGGGGCAAGAAAATTCATAATACGCCATTCCGCTTTCCGCTGATACGCCGATTATTTTTTTTACTAACAACCATTTATTTGTTTATTTATTTTTTGTTATTTTATTTTATTTTTGTTATTTTTTTTTTTCGTGATCCGGTCCGTGATCCGATCCGTGATCCGATCCGCGATCCGATCCGTGATCCGATCCGCAATCCGATCCGATCCAATCCAGGTTTTGTCAACGCCGCTTGGTTTTTCAAAATGGAAAAGCACCTGTCCAAAATGCTTTTGAATTGTATACTAATGAAAAGAAAGTACTATAGAATCATTTAAGTGAGAACCTGTAAAACTTGGGTTTGGGTGTACATGTAGGTCAGGTGATATTTTAGTATTCTACAGAATGCTACTAAAACAAAGCAATTTGCAACTGCCATAATATAAAATTATGGTGAAATTTGTTGCTTTCTTAAAGTTTCTTTTGTCAAGTAAAAGCAATCTTTTTATTGGTGTAAGATTGCTAAAAGTTTTATGTAAAAAGAAAAAAAAACCGAAAAATTAACACTGTTTGTAAAGCAATTTTTTTTATTCATAATTATTGATTAACATTTGATAAAAGATTTATTAGTCACTCAGTGAAATGTATTTATACATTGCATTCATATCAACATGCATTTTTTGTTTGTTTTAGTGATGGCTCAAAGTGGAAGACACGTAGAAGATTAATAACACCAACATTTCACTTTAAAATCTTGAATAACTTTATTCAAGTGTTTGAGGAACAGGCAGCCATTCTGGTCACACAACTTGAGGTACATGTGTAACAGCTGTCCCTTTTGCTTGTTTGTTTGTTTTCTAACTTTGTAATGATGATGATGATGATGAAGATGATGTGACATTGTCTTTTTCTCTTCCTAACCTGAACTGTACATAAACAGAAGAATGTCAAAAAAGGCCCCTTCAACATTATGCCGTACATTTCTCATTGTGCATTGGACATTATATGCAGTAAGTGTATCAAATGACAGCGTTAGAAAATTGTATAAATTATACAGTCAGTCTTAAACATGTTCATTTCATGTAAGGATAATTTACTGCATGCCAGTGTATTCGTCTGTTGAAGAAGGTTTGAGTTAAGGATGTCTTACCTTCAAATTGAGCGCATTAGAGCAATTTTGGATTGGATGTTATGCAAGACGGCTAATCTGAAAACAAAGTACATGTTAACACTCTGGCCAAACACAAAGGCATTTTTAAACTATCCAGTAAAGCAATCAAAACTCGAAGCAAAGACATGTAGCCAATGTGTAGTACAGGAGAGCAGTCAATTATGATTCGCTAGTTGAAATTTGGGGAACTTTTGTGGCACCTTCATAACCATCATTTGTTACAGTCTGCACATGGATACAAGCAAGTTAAGTAATTACTTTAACATTCAAGAATATCATAAATATAAAAGCATGATATCCATTCACAATGTAAATATTCTCTTAAATTAAATAAAAAATAGTTGGAAAAAGTTTTTTTTTTATTTTTCCTTTTTTTTTTTTTGCAACAGTTACGTCCATGGACTCATCCCCAAACGCACAGGGAGATGCCAATTCGCCTTATGTCAATACTGTGTTAAGGTACAGGACAGCTATACATGATTGGGGCATTGCTTCTTGTTAAATAGATAGATTTTTTCCCCAACGGCACAGGCTCTTATTGGCTAATTCGAGGTCACATGAAATCTAACATTAAAAAAGTCTCTGAGCGGGCAACATTGCAACATCTATGACGTCAGAGGGTAACAGTGCACAGTTGCCCGCGAATGTCGACCAACGTCCGCTATTTTTCGAAGTCTTCGTCTTACTATAATAAGAGCAGTTTTAAATTGAGTGCCGTAAAACCAAAACCAAAGTAATTACTCTGACCAATCACAAAGGACCCAGACAACCCAATGAACCAATCAAAACTCGAAGCAAATACATGTAGCTGGCACGAAGCGCGGGGAAACGTGCGCGAGCGAGTCACGATTGGTTTTGGTTTTGGCTGAGAAAGTGGCGCGAGATTTTTAAGCCAATCACTAAGCATAGTAATGCAAAACCAAAGCAAACGCAATTTACTTTCGACACTCAAGTGAAAACCGCTCTACAAGAAACTAAAGCACTTATGATAACTGATCCTACGGAAAACCAGTTAATTTTGTTTCCCTTTGAATCTCAATTTTTCGTGGGAAACAAAATTTTCTGTTTCCCACAGGAACAGTCATCAA
>NC_135766.1:3608761-3650521 GCF_052425735.1 Oculina patagonica | reverse complement strand
GTGAGGGTCTCAATGGGGTTTACGGTTAGCCGTAAAAGGGCCAAAATTTTAGCCGTTAGGCGTAAAAATTGGAAGATTTTAACCGTTAGCCGTAAATGTTAACCGCAAAAAAAAATCGGCCAGTAGTTATAAATAAACCAAATTAGTTCACTTCATCGTCCCAGAATGGTCCTAAGACCTAAAATATGTTTTTCGATAATGGAAATTAATTTTTAACTTCTGTTAATCGTAATGGAAATAATTTAACCGTTAGCTGTAAAAAAGGCGAAATTTTTAACCGTTAACCGTAGAAGCCACCACCCTATTGAAACCCTCTTCCATGTCTTGTTGAAAATTAATAGCACCAACTGGCCGACAATAATTTCACTATGCTGACTCCGTTTCCAGAAGTATTTTACTTCAATGGTGTCAACCACAATTCCGTTTGTGATAAATGTAAATATGGCCATGGCTAGCAAAAACATTTACATGGTAATAACATGCACAGGCATATTTGCATGCCAGTTTTTAATTACCATTCTTTTACCTCCTTTATTAACTTGTGCATGATTGTAAATACTTTGAATTTTATGATACGCTAAAAAAAAACTTGTTGTTGTTCCTGTAGTGACAAAGTGAATATATGAAAGAAGTATATTTGGACTTCAGATAAATGATTAAATGATCCTCACAGTGTATAAGCAATTTAAGTAATTGCATTTTTAGCCTAAAACAAAATCAAGGCCTAACAGGATTTGAACCCACCTATCAAGGTATCATAGCTCAGTTGGTAGAGCAACGCACCGATATCACGGAGGCCACGACAAATCCCGTTGAAGTTCGTTGAAGCCTTTGAATTTCTTCCGAGGATCATTTCATTCGTTTCTGTTAGTGTTGTAATAGCTGTCAAAAAGGATAAAAATAAAAACAAAATAGTGCGTTTGTGATGCGGTTGCTGTCGTTTTTTGTTTATATAAAAGTGAAAATTTCCAGTCATTTAACGCATACCAGAAGGGAAGCCATAATCGTGACGGTGGTTTGAAAATCTGACCATTATAAGCATATACCGTAAAATTCCGGTTATAAGCCCCCCGCTTATAACCCCCCCCCCCGGTTATAGGCCCATCTATCTCGAAACAAAGAAATACATCCGATTAAAAGCCCCTCCCCCCGGATATAAGCCCCCCTCTACCGGATGACAGTACTGAACAAGGCTAAAAGTTGCTTTATTATGCGTTTTTAACTTAAAAAAGGTATTTTAATCAACACTCCCGTGGCTCTTTTCGAAACGATTTTTTCATTCCGCTTATAAGCCCTCCCAGATATAAGCCCCTCCGCTTATAAGCCCACACAAAACCCTTTACGAAGTTGTTTAAGCCCAGGGCTTATAACCGGAATTCTACGGTATATATTTACATATATATATATCTCCGTTTTCACCCTTAGCTTAATTTTTTTATTGAGAAGATAACAGTGAGAGAGTGTTTCAGAGTGTTTTTGACGAATTAGCAGCTCTGCTATATCACATACCGCTTTACAGTGCGACTACTCGAACTAAACAAATGAGAGCAATCTTGACCAATCCTAATGTTAATTGAGAGCGAAGGATGTTAAAAGGTTTTTTGTACAACAACCAATGACTTTGAAGAATACAAATAATAGTTTAATGACAAAGTTTGAAAACTTAAAAAAGTTGCAGAAGATGCAGACCACTCGGGAAACTTTGCAATTTCTTGATTGGTTAGTTTAGATCCCAAGTTTTGAGTGACACGATACAAGGAAGGAATTAGTTTGCTCAAAAAAGAAAAGAAAAATAACAGGTTCTTACACCGAGTTAGCCCCAAGGCGAAGACAACTTGAAGTGATAATTATATAGCTGTCAGTAAATCCTATATTGTCAGCGCAGCTATTTTTCCTGAATTTCTGAGAACTGTCCAATTTGGGATGAAATTTGGATAGTTTCAATTAGGACTTTCAGGTAAAATGCACAAACTGTCCAATTTAAGAAAAATTGGACAGTTTTGTCTCGGCCAATCAAATCAAAGAAAAAACAACATGTGACGGATATTAGCCAATTAGCACAAAGCATAGCGTCAGCCCAGTAAACTTGTCGCACTGTTAGTCGACAATGGCGGAATTCTGAGGCAATTTTGCTACGTTTTTTCCATTCTGTTTGAGCTTTTCAGCAATAGTAACAACAAAGAGAAATTTTTTACGTTGTCAGAAGAGGAGCTAGCTACACTAAGAAGCACAAACCAAGAGCAAAACACCTCAAATAGTACAAAACTTGGGTGAACGTAAGTGCAACGAAGCGAAGCAAGAAATCTGTCAGATATTCTTAGCCATGAGCTAGATGCAATTCTTTGTCGTTTTTTTGCTGAAATTCGAAAAGAAAAGACGGCGATGAAGTACGAACGAGATAATGGAAAGGAGTTTGTCAGATTCAAGAAGTTGTTACGCTCTTCGGACACTTTGTTTACGACTTTCATTGATTGATGCAGTGTTTTCACTCACTTTGTAGCAAGCTTCGCAAACTCAGGTGAATAAAATTGCACTGTTTTGTTTAAGTTTGATTTGTGAATACAATGCTTTGAGTGAGTTGCATGTGCTGTGTTATGCCTACTATTGTTGATTGCTTTTCCCGTTCTGGACATAAGTTTATTGTTTATGCTGGATTGACTGACTACAAGCTATATAATTAATATGTAACCGGACTACATGCTTGTCCAATTTGGAAATAATTAGATTCAAAAAATTCCTCTGACAGCCAAATTGGACTCGGCCTACGGCCTCGTCCAATTTTGGCTGCCCTCGGAATTTTTTTCATCAAATTATTTCCAAATTGGACAGCATGTAGTCCAATTACGTATACAAATGTTAACACAATAACTTGGAACATGTCTTCATGAGCATGTATTAAAACCTGAAACGAAACGAAACCTACCCAAAAAGATAAAAGTTAACGGCAAGCAAACCACAGTGAAAGCTGACCCCAAGCACAATGCACTGAGAGCTAACCGCAAGCAATCTAGAGTAAACGCTAACCGCCAACAAGTCGGAGTGATTTGCAAGCTAGTTCCGTTTTTTTCCGGTTTGGGTTTCAATAAATCTCGTTTTCATGAAATAAATAAACACTTTTGCACTCATTATATTTGGTAGTGCACGTGCATTTGACAAATCGCAAATCTTTTATTACGTGTTGGCTTACAATAACAGTTCCAGACACTCACGAATGTTTTAATTTACAGTCCGGGCTCCACGCAAACCATAGTGAAGCAAAACTGCATTTCTAGTGTTCCTACATTCGTAAAACAAATCTCAGTTAATAAGATTAGAACACATAAAGCTTAGTGAACCTTGATATATTTCAGACAAAAAAGCTTCTTGAGTATAAACAAACACAGTGACACTGTTGAAGAGTTTATCTCATCATCATCATCATCATCATCATCATCATCATCATCATCATCATCATCATCATTTATTAACCACTAAAGCTTGGAATATTACATTTATAACCATGGTAAGGCGAGGAAATCACCAAGAAATCCTCAGGCTTATAATAAGGCAGGTCCAGTTATCAATTTGTAAGAAATTTAGTTACGGATGTGCGGCTAGGTCAGACTCAATTCATTAAAAATTCAACCTCTTTTTGTTAAAAGAAAAAAAAAAGCCGAGCCAGTGATCGATATCGGGAGATAATTCTAAATGTTAAGACCCTGGTAAAGTATTGCTAACTGCTTAATATTAGTGCGACAGTGATATGTTCGATAACACTTCCTGTGTCATAACTGTGTATTTGACTACTTGACTACTAATAATTGTTTTATCATTCGATCACTGAATTTGTTTTATGCTCAAAGTACCTTCGGGAACTGCGTGGAAACCACACTTTTTCTTGCTGAATTAATGTAGACCAAAGCGTAGCTTCGCCTTCGATAATACGAGCTGGTCTTCATCCAATTCTCTTTCTTTCAGAAATTGCCGAAATACAATAAGAGGAAACTCCATTACCTTCTTTGTAGCTTCGCTGTTTTTTTCGAACCTAGTAGTCAAATCCAACGGCTATTCTTTATCTCTGGAAAACCAGCTGCCATTTTTCCGGAAGTGGACACAACTACGCATGAACATAATATTATTTGCAGCAAAATCACGGTCAGACACTAATGCACACGAGCAGACAATTTTTGTAGGCAGGTTTTTTTAGATCACGTACGTTGTGGGCTCTCGTTCAATGAAAGGAAAAAAAATTGCATCGAGAAATTACTAAAGCATAAATTTGGCTATTTGCAATGCATTTACTTGGAAAATATTGTAGATGCCCAGTTTAGCGACAGGGCGCCCAGACAAACTGTTTGTGTGCAGACTGTGCACATTTAAATTTCTAAAAAAATTATGGAATTTTTACCGAACGGTTTGTAGAATTGCGTATAATGAGCAAATCATGACAAATGCCTACAGAATAAAAGTAAGTTTTCCGGCCTCCCTTTTGCGTAGTCTCGTTCTTTTGGTTGAAATGGCGAATTTGAGTAGATTGAAGTATATTTTGCTTTCACTGTTTACTGGACATCTAATTATATGGAAAGGGTGGAAACACCAACAGTTCCAAAGTGGAACAGCTCTAGCACCATTGCACAGCTTTCAAACTACGAAGAAGAAAATAGAAGGGATTGACAAATCTTCTCGTACCATTTGATCGAAAATTTATCCAAACGGTCCAGTAACAGCCCTCGAAAGAAAGCGGGTATTCAAAATTTTTTAGCCGTCCAAATACGTAGCACCAACAATTGGTGCCGATGGGAAAACGCTATTTCCCAGCCTCTTTCTGATTGGATACAATTAAACAATGGTCGTTCAAGATTTTGTTTCGTGTATAAGGAGGCAAAGGCAAAACCAATGCTCAGTAGTATATACGGAGTGATGTCAATGGTGCGACACATCCCAAAGAACCTCCCGTGTCAGGCCCCCTGGTGTTGTGCAAATAAGGTGGTAGTATGTTCTTGATAGTGTAAATTGGTAATAGTTCAGACTGGACTCAGTTGGTAATAGCTCAATTCAGACTTAATTCATTAAAGATTTAATCATTTTTTTTTTATTAAAAGTAGAAAAGCTAGTCGAGTCAGTGATCGACATTCCAAATTTTAGGACCCTGCGAAAGTATTGTTAACTGCAGTGATGTGGTCAATAAACGGCAGTGATGTTAACTGCATTTAACTGCAGTGATGTGGTCGATAACACTTTGCTATATGCAATAGGTATAAGCCCAATTCCCTGGTTGCCGTGTAAAGGATTTTTTTCCTCGATAACTGTTTTAAAGACCTTATGTTGTTTATTTTATAACTTTTCAAGATTAAAATTTTGTTTATAATTAAAAGTATTCACATTACTATTTTAAGGATTCTGTCTTCAGGGCGCTACGATGCTTTTTTGTTTATATGGTTTTGTCATTTAGATCCATAGAAGTAATTTATTTGCAAGCATTACGTTTCATAGCGAGTATTTGCCAAAACTTAATAAAAGAAACTTAACTCACGTCCAGCCGTGACACACTTCCTTTAAGTAAGATGCCAAGTGAGATTACCAAAACTCTTAAAACACGTCGAATGTTAAGGTGGCTCAATCGGATTTTTGAGTAACAATACCTTTCAACGTTGAGCAACTTGTATGCCACGGTAAAGAATTCGACTAAAAATCGATCAGTACAGCTGTACTAAAGAAAGATGAAAGTTTCGAATGAGATAAGTTTCGTCGAAATCGGAGTAACCATAGCAACATAATGACGTCACCACCCATTTTACAGGAGACCGATTTTCTTCTAATAGAGAGATAATTTGGAAAAAAGGCTACTAGATCTTGGACTTGACATAGTTTTCTCGAGGTCTGCGAAATTTGAAGAATTTCTATGAGAGCATTTTCGAGAAATTTTTGGATGAAGTTTTTAGAAGCTAAAATACAACAGAAACAAAGCAGTCTTAAATTAGTATTGATAAAACGTTCACAAGGCCCGATCAAGTAACATGTTGGCCTTAAGTGAATCTTGAACTATCTAATTACCTTGTAGAAAATCTCAGAGAAATCGTTTTATTTGATTTCTTGAAACATCGGCTTGAATATGAACTGGTATGAAGTGTTATTTCGCTCTTTTATCGAAAAAGGGCCTTCGCTTACTAAAATGATCGCAAAATAAAAAAGCGCTCGATAGAATTTTTTTAAACTTAGCAGTCACAAAGACGAATATATATGTAATGAAATGTCCGATTTTCAAAATAATAGAAACATTTTAAGGCAGTTAAATTTAAGCAAAATAACACTTCATACCAGTTCATATTCAAGGCGATGTTTCAAGAAATCAAATGAAACATTTTCTCTGAGATTTTCTTCCAAGGTAATTAGATAGTTCAAGATTCACTTAAGGCCAAAATGTTACTTGATCGGGCCTTGTAAACGTTTTCTCAATAATATTTTAATACTGCGTTGTTTTTGTTGTATTTTAGCTCCTGAAAACTTCATCCAAAATTTTCTCGAAAACGCTCTCATAGAAATTCTTCAAATTTCGCAGACCTTGGGTAAACTATGTCAAGTCCAAGATCTAGTAGCCTTTTTTTCAAAATTATCCCTCTATTAGAAGAAATCAGTCTCGTGTAAAATGGGTGGTGACGTCATTATGTTGCTATGGTTACTCCGATTTCGATGAAACTTATCTCATTCGAAACTTTCATCTTTCTTTAGTACAGCTGTACTGATCGATTTTTAGTCGTATTCTTTACCGTGGCATACAAGTTGCTCAAAGTTGAAAGGTATCATCACTCAAAAATCCGATCGAGCCACCTTAAGAAGAAAAACAAATTTAAATATCTACAGCAGTTAGTATATGCAGTTAGTATATACAACGCTGTTCAATATTGTGAGTTTCACTGATTATGTTTCCCAGGAGTTCCCTAATTAAACATTTTCCACAACAATGAGGTCACGAGTAATTACTTTCGGCAGGCTAAAATAAGGCACCTTTTATTTAGAGTGATGTTTAACTGCATTTAACTGCAGTGATGTGGCCGATAACACTTTGCTATATGCATTAGGTATAAGCCCAATTCCCCGGTTGTCGTGTAAAGGGGTTTTTTCCTCGATAACTGTTTTAAAGACCTTATGTTGTTTACTTTATTACTCTTAAAGATTAAAATTTTGTTTACAAAAGGTTTGAAAGGATTTAAAGTGCTACTACGATCAAATTTTCGATTTCCATATTTTTACATTTTCGTGTACAATTAGACTTTCTTACTCACCTTGCAAATTTTCAATCCATTACGAACATCAGAAGTCGTTTTGTTTTAACGTTTATTTCCGATATTTTATGGCCGCCATTAAACAACCTTGTTCCAAGGCTTGGTTGCGAATAGGGAGAAAATGACGTCAACGGCTAAAATACCTCACGGGTTGAAATTATAATAACAATATGTATTGAAAATCACGCGAAAAGTAACAAAAACTTTGGGCTTGTTTTTCGTGCAATTTTCTATGCTGATTGTTATTCTAATTTTAACGCGTGAGGTATTTTAGCCTTTGACGTCATTTTCTCCCTATTCGCAACCAAGCCTTGGAACAAGGTTGATTAATGGCGGCCGTAAATTCTCTGGAATAAATGTTATAATACAACGACTTCTGATGTTCGTAATGGATTGAAATTTGGCAAGGTGAGTAAGAAAGTCTAATTGTTCACGACAATGTAAAAATATGAAGATCAAAAATTTGATCATAGTAGCACTTTAAACGTCATTCTTTTATTACGCCTCGTATTGGTAATTTATAATTAAAAGTATTCACATTACTTATTTATGGATTCTGTCTTCAGGGCGCTACGATGCGTTTTTGTTTTTGTTTATGGTTTTGTCATTTAGATCAATAATGGTAATTTCATAGCGAGTATTTGCCAAAACTTAATAAAAGAAACTTAACTCACGACCAGCCGTGACACACTTCCTTTAAGTAAGATGACGAGTGAGATTACCAAAACTCTTAAAACACGTCGAATGTTAAGAAGAAAAACAAATTTAAATATCTACAGCAGTTAGTATATACAACATTGTTCAATATTGTGAGTTTCACTGATTTTCCCAGCAGTTCCTTAATTAAACATTTTTCGCAACAATGAGGTCACGAGTAATTACTTTCGGCAGGCTAAAATAAGGAACCTATTATTTTGACAACGGCTTTTGTTTAATTCTAAACAATTGATGTGATTATTAATTAAAATAAACCTACGTCTCTGGGCTAACTTATTGATGATCATTCCTTTTTTTTCATCTACTTTTATTTTCCTACAAACGACGTTGAGAAATGTTCCGTTTAGTTGATCTTTGCCTTGGGATGACGGTTTTTCTGGCTCAAATGCTTTCTGAAGTAGTTGCCCAAGAATGTGATCATGAAGACATGCATTCTATCAAAGGAATGATGCTGAAAAGGCATATCATTAAGACGATGAAGACTTCTATCTCACCTCAGTGTTTTCGAGCTTGTAAGGACGAGGTCAGATGTCAAAGCATCAATTATGTCATGCTGCACAATATCTGTGAGCTGAATAACGCCACCAAAGAATCCAAACCAGAATATTTCGCTCCAAGCCCCGACAGATATTACATAACAGTAAAAGGTGCGTTCTAAGTACATTTTTTTCTACATTTTTATTGCAACGGGTTAACCAAATATTTTTTTAAGCGGTAAACAACTACAAGAACACTTCAGCTGTGTGCAACTTATCGGCTACGAACACTTTATTAAATTAGTGAAAAAATGCACAAAGCTAAGCTGGTTGACCTACGTGATTTCCCTTGCGACAAACTCTTCACATAGATGAAATAACAGGCAGTCGGAGACTGCATGAGGATGCTGGTACTGAGTGGTTTAAAGAAATCCGAAGTTTGTAAAGAATTGACAGAATCGATCAGAAGACCGCGGTACAAAAAACTCAAAACTTTTTGCACACCCACCCTCAGTGAACAAAATTTCTTCACCTACAAATATCTCAAAATACTCGGGTACAAAGAAAGTTAATTTTTAATCTGAACAATAGCACAATTCGTGGTTAAGGTGACATTCCTAAATCAAGTTCACGAATAGAATCACCATACCACATTAAGTAAAAATGCAGAGAAAAACAGCAGTTTCAATTTCACGATTGTTACAAAGAAATGTATGGCGTGCGGTCGATTTTTCTTTGTAAAAATCGCAATTTATGAATTGTTTTTTTTTATAATATCGAAATTGAATCAGTTCTCCCGAAACTTCGCGATCTTATTGAATTCGACTTTACGAATGCAATCTATCTATGTACCCTATTAAAAATGACATTGTAACCGCGAATAGTGCAAATTTCTGACTTTTCTGGCCTTGGTGAAGAAAGTCAGTAATTCAGGTAATTCGAGATGAAATTATTCACACAGAAATACAGCAGCGTGAAGCAGCGTAAAATAGCTTAAAATCGTCCCTTGAACTCGACTTACAATACTTTCAATTCCTTCCATTTAACCTTCAATAAAATAAACTTAATTTTCTTTTCAAAGTACTGCAATAATTCTCAATTCAAAACAAAACGGCTGTTACATGTAAATAAACAACACAACACCTACTCGCCGTAAAGATGCTTATCAGCTGTAAATTTTGTCTTAAATCTTTTTGTTGCCTAAAATTTCGGACTTTTAAGTTAAAGAGATAGACAAATGAAAGAAACTTGAAAGAAACTCTGTTTCAGATTTATTTTCATTCATATCAAGGCAAGGAATGTATTTAAAACCGACAAAATATAGAAAACTTGAAAGACGTGAGACTCCGCATGAAAATTGATTTCTTACACAAGCGAAAGGTTTTGAATTTCGGCGGCCGGCGACGGCTTAACCGATCCTTCCAAAAGTTCCATCCAAATTCGAAGCAACACTGTACATTACCATTTTGCTTTGTAAAGTCTTCAGAAGCCACACGAAGTCCACGATTATTAAAGAAGTCCGTGATCCGCATTCAAACTACACTGGAAGGGCCATGTCATCTTGTTTTTCCGGTCGTCAAAGGAAAGATAAACTATTCGCCAGCAATGTTTTAGTACTCTGTACTTTGTGAACTGTGGTATTTGACCCACTTTAAAATTAATTGGTATTTTTCTTTTTTTCATTTTAAGTCCCAAAGAGGTAATTTCCGTGCTCAGAATGAAAAGCACGACCTTGAAAGGTTGTGAATTCATCTCTCAATCCGCTACTATTTCATGCACATGTTGACAACAACACAGCCAAATTTTTTCCGAGTGTTGCCGGGCATTTATTGAAAACCATGCATTAAAGATCGGATATATCCGTGGTCTATCGAAATATGATCGACTGTCATAACGGTCAATCGACTGCATTGTTCGTGATCTGATTGGCTCCCGAAGTTTCTATTGTTACATTACCTACCCCATGGCGAAGATGATGCAGCATCCTAAAAATGTGGTGGGTTTCTGTTTATCGTTGCCATGGAAATATCGATCACCTTAAAAACTATGTGAAGTCAAACTTCAACCTTAAACCTATAACCTGTGCAATTTTCATATCAATTCTACTAAGGAAAGACCACTAAAAAGCCAATTGAAAATTGTAGGTATGGTCAAGAAAAAAACTGTATCGAGACACATTAATTAAGACATTGCCTAAGGAGAATCATTCAGAGGCTTCGACGCTCTTCGTAAAACGGTCACTGACAACTTTTCTCGATCCGTGCCTAATATTTTTAAAAATCGCACTACTTCTTTTCACCCATCTCTTCAAACAGATGTGAGAAAAAGCATTAAAAACTTCAAGAAAAATTTACAATTTATGTTTTTTTTTTAAATTATAAACTGTTGTTTTTATTTTAGCACTAGTGATAAATATAAATAAATACACCTTATTCCTTATTCAATGGTGTAACATACAATACGAGCAATGAACAAAATGTCCGCTCGTATTATATATATATAATTATCAAATAAGGTATTTTTTACTCCACTTTTTCCACAAAACTTGGGTCCCCATTCCTTAAATGTGTCCGTTTGTATTTTTTCCCTGTTCTACTGTAATAACGTAGGATATTTTGCGCGTTCTTTTGCTCTAATAATTTTATGGTAAAATGGCTGAAAAAAGGAATAATAATGTACTGTAAAAATCAAATTTAGGTAATAGTATTTCCGCTTATTGGGCCGCATAAGGCATGATATAAGCCCGGGGTATTCAATCGAACGTTCGGTAATCGAACTCAATCGAACACCAATCGTTCGATTGGGTTCGGTAACCGAACATAATCGAACTCACAATAAAATTTGGTCAATCGAACTCAATCGAACGTTCGATTGCCGAACAGTGAACAATCGAACTCAATCGAACGTTCGATTACCGAACAACCAACAATCGAACTCAATCGAACGTTCGATTACCGAACTCCTGTTTGTTTATACTGCGTACATATTGTACGGTGCACCGTTCCCCTAATCCTTTTTTGGCGATTCGCCATACCCCGGAATAGGACGATTGTCTGCACAATAGCCACTGGCACACCAGTCTACCACGTGGTTGGGAGAAATTTTGCCAAATGTGTGTTCTTCACAACACAACTGCCTGTGTTGCAGTGAATGAAATGGTGCAACTTCTGTTTGAGTGTAACGGTGAAAAGCAGGGCAGAAACCATATCCTTCCTTCTAATATAGAAATGTAAACAATAGTGCATTTCAGTTATTTTACCGTCGTTTTGTTCTCATCTACCAAATATATTTTACTAAACATTGACATTCAGTTCGATATTTGGACGTTTTTATATTTATTCCATACAATAAAAGTTGATTTTGATTAGTCCTGCGTGATGTACTTATCAAGAGAAAGATTCCGAACAAAATCGAACCCGATTGAGTTCGATTGTGTTCGATTATGTTCGATTGGTTCGAAAGTCGAACTCACAGCAAAACAGTTGTTCGATTTTGTTCGATTACCGAACCCAATCGAACGATTGGTGTTCGATTGGGTTCGATTGATTTTTAGTTCGATTTTGTTCGATTGGATACCCCGGGTATAAGGACGTGCGCGCTAATTGTTTATGCGCATCCTTACTGCGCACGTAATTTAAGTCGCAACGCCATGCCACGTCATACATTGAGCGCGCGCGCTTAGTAAAATTTCTAAGCACATATAGGGTGGGTTACCGTTCCGCTAACTTCGCTTGCAATTTGCTCTTTTAAATAGAGTCCTAAAGTGTGACGTCACGTTGCCATGACGCTCAAAAATTCAGTTCTAAACAATCACAAATTATCGAACAAAGCAAAGACGCCTTCCCTCTGTTAGCTTGTATTTCGTGAAACAAATCGCCCTAATCGCACAAAAGAACGCCACGGTTCAATTGCAAAGCTCAAAGATATCCCTCTGAGTCACGTAAGAGATTACGTGACTCTAGAAAGGTCGAGAAGGTCGAAATGGTTCACTGCTTTGTGCCCGACTGCGATCATCATTCCGAGAGCCAAACGTGCAAGTTCTTCGCAGTCTTCGGTTTCCCAAGCAAGGAGAAAAAGAAAGACGAATACAGACGTGGTTCGATTGTTGAGGTTTGTGGAATTTCTTTTTAACTATCTTAGCGTCTCAAAATTTGCGTAAAATACAACCGTTTCTTCGCCTTGTCTTTGAATTTGTCGTCTTCCCGATCGAGATCACCATAGGCTTATTCATCACTACAGCGTGTTCAACCTGTCGCCTTTGCCCGGCATTAGAAAGATGAAGAGTGATTAGCCGTTTTGATTTTGCTTATACTAATAAAACAGCGTGTTTTATTTCGTTCTCTTCAAACAAAGACTTTCTAAATGTAATAACTTACCTTATCTTGTAATTTTAGTGCGTGTCCATTGCAATGTTGTTTGTTTTTATTTGAAATTATTTCAATTCAAATTTGAAATTAAGTTCAAATTTGTAAATTATGAGCTTAACTTTATAACTATTTTAATATTTGTAAGTCAGTTTAGGCCAATTATTATTTTTTTATTTGTAACAGGAGGAAAGACAGAGAGCCCAGCAAACATTCCAGAGTATGCAGTTGTCACTTCCAGGATGGGAATAAATCGTATGGACCAAAGATTTACGTGAGAAATCAAGACAAGCCATTTACTGCTGAGGGAGGACGCCAAAGAAAAAAGAAAAAAGTAACAGCAAAAAGGGAGACCCTTCAAGAAATGGTGGCCAAGGAAACCACAGAAGCAGAGCAGCAGTCTCATGACACACAAAAAGAAAACATCACAACACAAGAAATAATACTGGAGGCAGAATTAAATCAAGTCAAGGAGGAACTTATATTAAGGACATGCAAGAGAAAGAAAGCTACAAACGAAAACACTACACTGTTTCAGAACTGAGTGCAGAAGTTATTAGAATGGAAACTGGGCTCCCAACGAAAGAAGTGTTTACTATTGTAGTTCTTTATGCCTTGAGAATCAAAGATGCTAGTGTTTATTTTTCTGGTTGGAAAGTAGAATCCATTACTTTTGAAGACCAAATTTTTATCACTTTAATGAAACCAAGGCAGAATTACACCAAACTGCAACTTGCCCAGCTATTTAGCTGCAGCGTGTCAACCATAGCTAATATTGTTACTACTTTTATTCATGTTTTACATTTTATTTTGTTTAAAGACATCATGACAACCATTCCTTCTAGAGATAAAAATATATTATGTGCACCATCCTCTTTTTCACAATTTACTTCCTGTAGAATTGTCATTGACTGCACTGACGTGGAGGTTGCAGCCCCGTGGTTAATGAGTCAACAGAATGCTACCTATTCAAGTTATAGGGGTATGAACTCCTTTATAGTTACTGTTGGGGTTGCCCCAAATGCAGTGATAACATTTGTAAGCAAACTTTACCCTGGTTCAATTTCTGACAAGGCCATAGTTCAACAGTCAGGCTTGTGGAACCAGGCAGACAGGGGCTTTCTTATTCAGGATATTTTGCCCCGTGAAGTTTCTCTGAACATACCGCCCTTTTTGAACAATGGTGGGTTTCTTTTACGAAAAGTGACGCTAAGGCAGCAAAATCTATTGCCAGAGCAAGGATCCACGTGGAAAGAGCGAAAAAATGCAAGATTGAAGGATTTTAGGATGTTAACTTTCACCCGTTATATTAAAAATTTTATGCTGATGTGATTTTTCAGTTATGTGCTGGACTTGTAAATTTACAATTTCTACTCATCAAGGAGGGGTGTGAAGGGACAGATTTTGAGTAATTTAAGTAGTAGACCGATGATGACGTTAATTATACTTATAAAATGAGGGACCAATTGCCAGTCAGAAGGGGTTGTAAACAAAAATGTTATTGTTTTATTGGTTTGTTTTTAAATATGTACATGTAAATAACAAATAAAGAGGGGTGAAAACAAGCTTAAGTTACACTTAATTATTATCTAACTAAACTGTGAATAAAATTTAATAAATAAAGTTTTGCTTTGTCCACATAAATATGGTTAAGTAAGAATAAAGTCACTTAATAATGCAGTTTACAATGTAACTGAAATTAATTTGGCCAATGAATGTTGAAGAAAAAATGTTTCATCTTAAAACAAAATAATTACAATTCTCCTTCCACTATTCTTGGAAAAATGTGTTTTAAATAAAATTCAGTCAAGATTGGGATATTTGCATCCCAGGTTTCATCTCGCTTAATTTTAACAACTGCTAAATTCTTTGTTGTCCACACAGCAAAATAGCAAAATTTTCTCCGCGTAAAGAACATTTCATCCTGCACCTGGTCCCAGTAAACATGGTCCTTTTTCAGAGCAAATCAATTTCCATCCTGTGCTTTTTCCAAACAAAATGATTTCGAAATAGCGACAGCCTCTTCGATTGTTAGGTTGCGCTCAGTTTACGGGCATTTAGCTTTCAGAACAGTTTCATCCTCTAAAATTCCATCAGGCGAGGCACCAAGGATTCCTGAGGAATCTAACCAAATGCCAGTTTCCTGGACATTTTTCCCTGTCAGTCTTTTGAATGCATTTAGTGCTTCTTGTTCATTGTTCGCACCCCATTGGACAGTCTTTACTTTCGAAAGATCATACTCTCCAAGAAAACGCTTAACAAGAGATGGGGCGACCCGTTTGGCCTTCAAAACACAACCAATGTTACTTGCTGTTAATCTGCCCCTTCTGGTTAAATGCCAGCTGGGATCGTTTCTTTGTCCAAGTGCAATTTTACTAATCCTTGGAATGTACTCCTCTAGAATCTTGGCCTTTCGAATAAAGCAGTCAATTTGTTGCTGAAACCCTTGTGTATCAAGAAATTTCTCTGAGTAGATAATATCCTCAATCGTTGGTACTGGAAGCTTACTGACAGTAGCTGGCTTAGGGCTCATAAGCCAGCAAAGGTCAGTAAATCTCCAATACTCAAGCAAATCCCTGTAAAGGGCAAACCAATCAGATTAAGTAGGTGTCCTTGACAGGCGTGAATACTTTTTTTGCTGGTGAAAACATCTCTTCAACGGCTTGCCAAGAGAGTGGTGTGCTGGATTTACGTTTTTTCCACTGGCACTCGACATCTGTCCGGCTGATCACGAGGTTGTGTATTCCATGAATAAAAAGTGCAGCCGCATGGCTGCACTTGAACTTTCCCCTTGGAAAATTGCATTCGCTTGAACTAATTTAATTCTCGTTGTCCAAGTAAATCTAGCAAATTAGGAATAAAAGAAGAAGCATAAGAACATAAAAATTAAATTTTAAAGACGAAAAATTTCAAGGAAGAGTCCTCACTGTACCTGTATAAGCTTAGTTTAATCTGCATCAATATAAACGAAGTGCCACAATAAAGCGTACGAATCGGCGATATTTACACGGACATTTTTACAGTTGAATTATATTCAAGAAACCTTCAAATCAGTCGCAACAAGACGCACATTTGTTTATCTTCAGCTCTTATCTATTATAATGGCTTATCTAGCTCGATCTTCGCACTCACCGTGACTTTGTTTGTCACACTTGCGTGGACACCTCCTCGTAAATTACCCTAATTATATGTGAATGATTCCTCATGGCCAGATTTGAAATGATTTTCTCCCTTTTTAACGGACTTTTGTTCGTCTGCGAAGAAAGAAATCAGCGATGCGATCGACAAGGCAGACATTTTGTATTGTAGGGTTAAGTCGACTTACAAAAAAGATGGCAAAACTAGGAATTATTTACGCAACAGACGCACTTCTACAAAATGTGAATAAGATCGTTTGCCTGTGTTTACTTATCTTCAATATTTTTAACTATAAACCCTCTAAACCATGCTGAATAACGTGCGCCAATTTTTCTAAATCAGGGAAGTTTTCCACACGCTTTATCTCCGAAAGACAAATAACTCATTATCTGACCGCAGTAAAAAAAATAAAGCAATTTATCGAGTAAAAAATTTTGGCGCAAACGTCCTTAAATAAAGATGTTCTTGTTGATAATGACGATGATGATAGTTGTGTTATGATGATGATGATGATGATGATGATGATGATGATGATGATGATGATGCTATTTTTTAGATGTTGACGAATGTATCCAAGGAACACATAACTGCCTCGCTGGAGTTGCGACCTGTAACAATACTTACGGATCTTACAGGTGTACTTGTAACCCTGGATACAAAGGAGATGGAAAAACCAGCTGCAAAGGTATGAGAAATTTGAACTCTAGGCTTCTATTTAAACAAAAAGTTAAAGAACATTTTTATTTGTAATTTTCATTCATAAACTTTTATTTATTTTTGTCCATTGTAGTTTTAACATTTTTAACATTTTTAACCTTTTTAATTTTTTTAAATCTTACAGGACCCCTAAGATAACAGTACTTTCAAGTACTGATGGGTTAATCCTGTTAAAAATATTCGTTTAATATTATTATTATTATTATTATTTAGAATAACTAAAAAGCTTATCGAGCTGAGTAATATAAATAATTAAATAAATAAATAAATAAGCAAACAATATGTACCAGTTGAAAACTCATAGACAGTAACTTTAAGGGGGATGTGTTTAATGTTTTCGTCTAGATTAGTACACACTTTTACAGCTGCAAATAGAATGTTGAATTTACCAAAGTTGGTTTTAATGGTACTGATGTAAAAGGTTGATAAAGAAGCAAGCCTGGTATTGTATTAGACGATTTACAAAGCTGTAATGACGGAGAAACGAGTGCTTAATCCTAATTGTAAATATACACGGTCACATGTAACTTGCCAGGTCGTCCAATCTTACCGGATCTGCAGATGCTCCACTTCTTGACTGATCAAACAGAAATTTACAATAAAGACGGACCGCAGAGATTTTGTAGGATTCCGATTTTGACTTTGCATTTGAATGTTTAAAGGGGGATGGGGATAATGTTATCGTCTAGATGATTTGTTGTTATGGTATTGATGAAATAGGTTGATTTAAAAGCAAGCCTGGTATTGTATTAGACGATTTGCAAAGCTGTAATAACATTCAAGAATTCGCGCAAAAAACGAAAAAAAAAGTACTAGGGGAAAACGAGTGCTTAAGAATGTCTGTCTCAGAAACCCAGGCAATATTAAAAAATGTCGGAAGAAGGGGGTCGGCCGCTCTCCACCATATTTATGTTGCATAGAGGTCTTACCCAACTCGTAACCATGGTAACAATTTTTGATTGATTAGCTTTATTGTTTACGAGAACAGACCACCCCCCAAAAAATGCCCAAATGGCGTGACAAAAGTTGTGATTTTAGGTCAACTTCAGCAGCGTGTATCTCTGGAAATATTTAAGCAACAGATTTAATTTCACATCAGCGTAACACTTGTCCTTTGGTAGTTTAAATGCGTACTAAATTAAATGTTTTCTGTACATCGTTCACGATCTGCATGCAAACTTAGAAACTATACTTCGCAACATTTTCAAAAATCGCAAAACTAGGCATTTTAAAATTACAGTTTCTCCAGGGTCCGGGAAGATACAGATATAAACCTAACTGCAAGTTACTCACCAAAGATAGGAAAACATTTTAGGCCAGTGTTGAAATTGGACCAGCGAATTTAAATTTTTTTAACGGTTCACTGTTTTACCGCTTTGGCTGATGTCATTTTCCAAGGCCACTACGGCTCCCTTGAAGCTGTCGATCTCATTAACCGGATTTCGCCGTTTAAGCGCCTCCGACAGGTGTAGAAACCTTGACGCTGTGGTTTCTTGCCATATTATTTATAGTTTCGCTGTAAATCGTCCTCGTTTAAAGCGAGAGCCAAGGAAACATGCCAGCGATTGCGTGACAGGAGTGGAATACGCAGCTTTGAGGGAGGCCATCGAACCAAAGCAAACTTGTCCACGTTGATTATCAGACTGATAGCTTTTTCCTTCAATACTTGATCCTGGTCCAGAAAGGCTTTTAACTATCCCAATGTGGATTGAACTGGTCTTAATAAAGCTCGCCGCAAGTGATCCGTCACCGGCACAAGTAGACAACAGACTCGTGGAAACATCGCTGATGTCTGTAGGTTTGAAAAACGTTCCGATATTCCCGCTGATATATGCCATCTTGAAGCTTAGTTGCGATCGGTTTATTTGTCAGACAAGGCCAAGGATGCAAGTTGCGGAGGCGAATATTATTTGCTTTCAGCTACGTATTGGCAAGATTTTGCATTCAGATAAAAACCTGATAAATCATAGCGCTTAGTAACCTGGCATGGATTTAAGAAATTGGCGGGAATGGACTACCGGAATACCCCTGAAATCCGTGGAACGGGCGATCACGGAATTGAATGAGTTGGATTGCTTTCATTCGGAAACAAACAATTATTTAATACAATTGAACTTTAGTTCTTTTTTCTCGTTACAAACAATTTCGTTAATGTAAGTTGCAACCAATGACGCAGTTTCCGATCAGTGTGATTCACCACCTTTCAGTGTGCAATATTATTAATGAGTATTTCTTTCTTCTTGGCTAGCTAGAGCTGCAGGTTTCAGCGGGATAGTTAATTTTTACATAAAATTCATTTTGCAAAGACAGTAAATAAATCTAGGGTTAATTAGTTAGGGTTTCTTAAAACATTGCATGACAAATAGAAACCATAGTAGCAACAATAACGAATATATGTTCCACATAATTAAGTAGTTTGGTAGACATGGTGGTATGCAGATCACATGTATCCTGATATGTCGACGGCTAATTAATGTCTTGGAAATACCAGTGAAAAGAAACTCTCCCCTTTATGACGTTACATGTATTATTGTAAGTAAACTCGTCGACTAAATTATCTGAAGGATCGGCAACATTTCACCACCGCCACTGCAACATAAAAGGAACTATTATACCTCACCGAAGTTGAGATAGACAGTTTTCTGATGCAAGTAGGGTGTAGATTATTTTAAACGACAACATAAAATAAAGCAGGAAGTGTAAATTGCACCTACATGTAAACACTTTCTACCTAACGAGAGAATTCAATAACATTATAATCTCATATTACGAAAAAAGGAGCTTCTCGTCGCGATGGTAAACGGTTGCGAACGTTCGCTGAAAATTATATCAAGAACATTTGCCTGTGAGAATAATACTCATTCAGCGCTTCGACGCTGATATAGCTAAATGAATCTGTATATTCTTGAAACATAGTGTTTATGTTTAACACTGCGAAAAAAACCTTATTTGGTCTGAACCCGTCACAGTTCATAACAGTCCGCAAACTGGTTAACTTGCTGACACTAAATTTGTAACAGTTAAGTGTTTTTCAAAAACAAAAAACAAATGCGGATATGAATTATCCCTGACTAATAAAATGCTTTACAGAGCTTTGTTTCCCTTGACATACAGGTTAATATTAGATCTCTTTTACTACTGGGAGCATGAGCAACTTTGAACAAGCCTAGAAATCGAGGAAACAAATGTCGCTTTCCTGTTTTTAGGGCCTTCAACACTTAGGTCAAAATGTTGACAAATGTCTTCCAAATCTTTGAGTTTGAACTTGGAATGAAGTTTGCCCCTTCTTTGCGAGTCACATATGTCTTCCCCCCAGTGCCAAGGCTTCCTCTCTTTCCCAGTCTTCTGCGTCTTCGTCATTGTCTCTCTGGCCTTCTTCATCTGATTCTTTTGCCTGGTCAGATGGTTTCTTCCTCTGCTTTGCTGCGAGTCTGGAAAATAAGCTGCTAATCTGCTTTGCAGTGCGCCATTCCGCTGGTTTAAACCTGGCCATTCCACGACTGTCCTTTGCAAATCGCATCTCACGTGAGACCTACCAAAGATAGCGCAGGGTTTGGAGGGATAAACGGTTTTGTAGACAACATTGTCATGTAGGGCACACTTTATAATGAAATAACGTAAAAGAGCGAAAGACCCATCGCTATTCTCCAGTCAGAATAATATCGCTTGTCTATACCTAACAATAGACGTTTCTTGCAGCGACACGTGACGGCTTTACCCCCTGGCCAGTTTACTGTCAAAAGTTTCCTATGCCGTGAACATATTGTCATTTGTTCTATCTCTTGGTCGCTCAACACAAACAGGCCAGCTCTATTTAAGATGAGGTCCACTTCTGAAACACAGACACGCGCGTGCTGCCCTCGTGCTCCGCTTGCCCCAAGAGAACGCAAATATCCACTGACGTCTTTTCTACAACTTAACAAGGTGACCGAAAAAGCATTTTTGTCTTCTTCTTTGACACCTCCGCATCTGGAGTGAGACGAGTCAACCAAAATGGAAATTGAGCAAGCCATTTCATTACTTCTCTGTCTTCCCTAAAGCGAAATTGACTTTCAAACAAAAACTGTTTGCGTGTTTGGTTAGTAGACCTGCAATGGGATGTAATCGAATTTTTTTACGTCGAACTTTCAAGTGCTGAAACAGGGACGAACGTTAACTTTTATAATTGCATTTCTTTTGTAAATACTGAATAATAATAATAATAATAATAATAATAATAATAATAATAATAATAATAATAATAATAATAATAATAACAACTTTATTTAACCACGGTAAAAAGTTTAAAGCTAAAAGCTTGTGGGGCCGTGTACAAATTAAAAAATTAAAAAGTCATATAAAAAGACATCCTAAAAATATGAAGAAGATAGAAAAAATTCACTTTTATAACAACAATTTAAAAATTCAATAAAATTTAAAAACATCATCGTTCAGAATGACAGTCTGCGTGGATAACGCCTCGAAGAATATTTTTAAGAATGCTCTTGCCTCTTATTATGTTAAAAAACGACTTAAAATTACTAGTTTTACCGTTGTTTTACTGAGCAACTGCTTGCGTGGCGCGAACATCAAAGCACTGGTTTTCTAATATTAAGTTAATGTCATCATGGGGATTGTCAATATTTAAGGCGCCCTTTTATGTTAATGAACAGCAGAAAGCCACAATTATTCTACAAACTTTAAGGTGAACGTTTTTAATGTGTCATTTCTAGGAAAAATATTTTATTCAAATTGTTAATACTGCACTTTGTTTGTTTTACCTTCCTTGAAGCCAGACAAAACGTCTTGTTCCCACGATGAAATATACATGCTTTTCTTGCTGGAAGTAATTGAATTAGCACTGATATCACGAAAGCTCAAAGCATTACTTTATGGCGAAGAAACCTATTCCCTTTCCCTCGTGGAGGTTTAGCGTCTTTCAAGGAATTAGGTCGGTTTAATATTAGGAAACATATCAGTTCGCATAGATGGTAACTGTTACAAAAAACTAATATTTTAATTGTTTTCTTTCTGAGGATAAGGCCATCCCAATAAAATGTTTCGTTTCCCATCGCCCCGTCTTTTGTGATGATGGGTCGGTCGGTCGGGCAAAAAAAAACACTTGGGTTCCAGAGAAGGCCGGGCTGCTAAGTAAGAAAGCCTGATTACAAAGTCAACTCGAAAACGTGGTCTTTTTGTTCGTTATTCCTTATCAAATGTCTAAACAGTCTTTAAATAACGTAGTATCGATGTTTATTAAAGACAAAGACATCGTATACCAATCGTTGTTAATAAAACAAGATCGTGTGCTTGTAAATTGAAGTACTTGCTTCTTTAACTAGTGAATCTGGAATTTTTTTTTTTACTTTTCGAAAAAAATGGGTCGGTCGGGCGATGGGAAACGAAACATTTTATTGGGATGGCCTAACATGTCCTTAGTGTCATAAATAATCAGGGTAGTATAGTAGTACATTTAAAGCCTTTGCTCGAAAGCTGGGTATCGATGTCTAAGACATTAACTCGTGCCGAGACTTTGTACAAAAAAATTCATAGGTCTCATAGGGATCTTCATAAAGTTTCATAATGAAGGGTTTATTTGCAAATTGACAGTGATGAATGGCGATCGAATCAAAACGGAAGGGGAAAATAATTGAGATGAACAATAAATCATAAATTGTTAACTATAAATTTGAAAATGGCAAAAAGTATTATATAAATCAGCATTTATCTTAATTAGTGTTACCTCACGCCCTTACCATCCTGCAAATCACATCTCGTTGTCCACTCCCCGTCCCCCCACCCCCTACTCCCCACCCTTCCTCCCACCCGACAATCTCGCTAGCCTCGGCGTCAATGCTGCCGTATCAGGCCAGTTCAGCCGCAAGAATTCGTGGTGAACCTTGCCAATGGCTGAGCAAAGTTCATCCACTTCTTTTATACAAATCTGTTCCATGGATCGAAATTGTCCGACGTATTAACGAACTAAAACCAAGCTTCAAAGAGGCTGAACTCAGTTGAAATGTCCAAACATTTTACAAACGTGCGGCCGTCTGACGGGGAGATTCGACCATGTTATTTTATCCGTTGTGTACTGGATTTGGGACTCATCTTTGGAATGTCAGATATCTGTTTTTGAAAAAGGAGCACGTATTCAAGGAGAAGATGTCGACAAAGTTTCTTTGGTTTGAAGGCCGAACTGAAAGCAACGTGTACAATTTTTGTCACGCAATCTCTGGCATAACATTCCCTTCGCTCTCGCTTAGAACGAATACTTTGCAGCAAAATCAAGGATAATATGACAAGAAACCAAAGCCTTTTGATTTCTGCACCTGGCGAGGCGTTTAAACGGCGAAATCCGGATAATCAGATCGACAGCAGCTTGAGGGAGCCGTACACTGTATAGGACTGGCTTTGAAAATGAAATCAGCAAAAGCGGTAAAACAGTGAACCGTTAAAAAATTTAAATTCGCTGGTCCAATTTCAACACTGGCCTAAAATGTTTTCCTATCTTTGGTGTGTAACTTGCAGTTAGGTTTATATCTGTAACTTCTCGGACCTTGGAGAAACTGTAATTTAAAAATGCAGTAGTTTTGCGATTTTTGAAAATGTTGCGAAGTATGGCTTCTAAGTTTGCATGCAGATCGTGAACGATGTACAGAAAACATTTAATTTAGTACGCATTTAAACTACCAAAGGACAAGTGTTACGCTGATGTGAAATTAAATCTGTTGCTTAAATATATCCAGAGATACACGCTGCTGAAGTTGACCTAAAATCACAACTTTTGTCACGCCATTTGGGCATTTTTTGGGGGGGTGGTCTGTTTTCGTAAACAATAAAGCCAATCAATCAAAAATTGTTACCATGGTTACTAGTTGGGTAAGACCTCCATACGCTGTAAATATGGTGGAGATCGGCCGACCCCCTTCTTCTGGCCCCTGCCTGGATCTCTGAGTCACAAGCTCTTAATGCTAATTGTAAATATAAAAAATTAACAATAAAGACAAACCGCAAAGATAAGGAAAAAATATAAACGCTATGACAAAGACCATAAACTTGTTCTTTTATGTTCGACACGAAAAGAGAAAAACAGAGAGAAGAAAGAAAGAAAGCGACCAATGTATCGACCACGGTTTTCTTCAGAAAAAGTAACAATCGCTGTCTTATAGAAGTATGTTAAAGACTCAACAACTAGGCTGAAAAAGTTCCTTACTAAAAGACTTGAATGAAGTTTCAAGCGATATAAAACATTCCACGTGTTCTTATCACGTGACTGATTATGTCACGGCAAAAGATTGTCATAAGTCGTTTCTTTATAAAAACATATCTATCAACATGCAAGCTTTTGTTTCCCTGTGTTAAAAAAAGCCAAGATACGCACACGGACCCAGGCTCCCACTTTTTTAAATTGTTGATAACTTCTTTTATTTTCAGCCTTAGTACGTTTGGTGAATGGCGGAGCTAGCTATGGCCGTGTTGAAGTCTATCACAACGGCCAGTGGGGAACAGGGCCCAATATCGTCATTTTTAATTTAGTGGCTCATGTAAAAGTATCTTATTCGATTATTTTGGACATGAAATGAAAATTCGGTAGAACCAATTTGATGGCGGTTTTCCAAAACGACCCAATAAAATTGTTATTCTCAATAACTCATACCCCACTTTTCTTTTTGATTCCTGTGGATCCAGACTCCCGCTTTGTTTTTAATTGTGGTGTTTCTTTTATTTTCAGCTTTAGTACGTTTGGTGAATGGCGGAGCTAGCTATGGCCGTGTTGAAGTTTATCACAACGGCCAGTGGGGAACAGTGTGTGATGATGCCTGGGATATCAATGATGCAAATGTAGTGTGCAAGCAGCTTGGCTTTCCCAGTGCTTCCTCCGCTCCCCCACTGGCAGCATACGGTCAGGGTTCGGATCCTATCTGGATGGAGGAAGTCAACTGTCAAGGAGGAGAGGCCTCGCTATTGGACTGTGCGCATACTGGCTGGGGAATACATAACTGTGGTCATAGCGAGGATGCAAGTGTTGTCTGCAACACTTAGCTTAGAACTGTACTTTACATATTAACCCTATCCAGACCGGGGGGTGGGGGGGGGGCGGAAAGTGCCCGCGCTGACTTTGAACGCTAAACTTTTTTAACATTCAACCAAACACTGCCAAACTTTGCGACTTTATCTAAAATTTATCTGGGAATAATTTGGTAGGATAGGTTGCTGCGTCAGAAACTTGACGTCACCATAGCAACGGAATTTTGACAGGCATGTTTTCCCAAATTTGTAATTTTCGTGTTTCTATTAATAACTATTAAATTATGAACTTTAACTATTAATTATTAACTTTAATGCAATTATTTTCACGTTTTTACGGATATTTAGCACCGTTTTATTGATTTTGAGTAATTTCCAGTAATTTTGGGCGGTTTTCTGATGTTTTGAAAAAAATTTTGAAATCCAAGATGGCGGATCCAATATGGCGGCTGTTTTGACATTTTGATGTAATCGCACGTGATGTGACGTCATCATCCTACGTGACGTATATCAAAAGTTAGATTTTTGTATATACTATATATCCTGAAAGTTTAATTGTGGTTGCTTAAATATTCTGGAAGTTACGCCCCCCCCCCCCCTCCCGTCTGAAAAGATCCAAATAAGCCCGGTCTGAATAGGGTTAATGTCTGCATACTTTCGGTTGTTTATATATATAACCTAGGCAACATGAAGATCACGTCATAGAGGAAAGCTTAATTGCTTTGTGTGATATTGAGTTTAAGTTTAAAGCGGCCTTCACACGACAAACTCATGTTGGTGTGTGTGGACGATTAGTTTGTCCTGTGATGGCCTCTTAAGTCCTAAATAAGGGATGCAATGCTGCTTCTTATGTAAGGATGATAGAATGTGTCACGTTTCATTTCATATTTTCTAATTACAGCCGGGTGTAATGGACGCAGACGTTATTTTAGATTAGCATGGGTTAAATTTATTTCTACCAAGATCGCAAAAAAATACAACTTTTCCAGCCGATTTTATAAGCTGATAGATAATATTATTAGATACCGTATTATATACCCACATTTCATTTTTCGTCGGTATAAAAAAAATATCAAAACCAAAAAAGTACAAAAAAAAGCTATTAATGTGAGTTAGTCGTTAGCAGCACAGAAGAAAAAAAAATAAAGGTGTTGGGAAATGGTGTGTTACTCTTGTACTTTTTTCGCGGTCAATGGAGGGTGTAATTTAACAATACTGGCTGTGTTAGGTTAAGCATCGTTCTAGATTAGGCCTTACGACGCTTACTTTCAAAGGTTCCCCGATTGCGACCCAAGCGAAGTTCGATTTCAAAGCAGAAAAAATGAGCATTGACACAAATAAACAACAACAACAACAACAAACAAAACAAAGGAAGACACAATCACACACTTCCCCTTGACCTCGTGTAATCTTTACTAGTCAAAATAACTAAATCGCAGGATAAATGTTTCATGTCCTTGTGAGGCGCACAGGATCGGGTGGGGTGAGGAGGTCCACCTTGGAATCTCCTTGGAACTATTGGTCACGATCAAGATCAGATTTTATGATTTGTAACAAGAAATCTCGCCATAGGCCTTTTTTGCAAGGTTTATGCTAAACCAATTCAAGCCCGTTAATTCTTGGTTTTCACGTGACGTTATCAAAATTCCAAAACCCTGAATCGCATAAGCCCTGAGTTTTTATCCTTCACTGGCTATTAGAAGTCTCGTTGAAGGTTTTTAGGTGAGATTACCAAAACTCTTAAAACACTTTGAATCTTAAGATGAAAAACAAATAAATATATATAACTGGATTTATGAAAACGTGGTCAAAGAAAAGCCGGTGACCTGAGTGTTTTTGACCAAGTACATTACACGGCGATGTGGCCTAAAAACATGCCGAGAAAGGAAAAAAAATGAACTACAGCACTGAAAGGTAGAAGAGAGAGAGGAGGAGAGAAAAAAGACTGACATTCACTTTAGTTTTTATATCGTCTACTTTGGATTTGCGCTAACGACGGTGAAAATTTCACTAACCTGGTTTTCATAAATCCAGTCATATATTGCCAAAGTATGACCGGAAAGGTCAAGAATAGGCTTCTCGAGTTACAATCAATCATTTTCTATGCATCTGGATTGAATTTCTGCCTTTCCTCTCTCACATGTGACATTCACTGGCAACAATTGCCAAAGTTTGACCGGAAAGGTCAATAATAGGCCTCTCGAGTTACAATCAATCATTTTCTATGCATCTGGAGTGAATTCCTGCCTTTCCTCTCTCACATGTGACATTCACTGGCAACATATAACTGGATTTATGAAAACGTGGTCAAAGAAAAGCCGGTGACCTGAGTGTTTTTGACCAAGTACATTACACTGCGATGTGGCCTAAAAACATGCCGAGAAAGGAAAAAATCAACTACAGCGCTGAAAGGTAGAAGAGAGAGAGGAGGAGAGAAACAAAAGACTGAAATTCACTTTAGTTTTTATATCGTCTACGCGTTTACGTCGATTTGCGCTAACAACGGTGACAATTTCACTAACCTGGTTTTCATAAATCCAGTCATATATATATATATATATATATATATATATATATACAGCAGTTAGTATATCCAAAAATCTATACCACCTTGTTCAATATTGTGAGTTTCACTGATTATGCTTTCCAGCGATTCCTTAATTAGACATTTTCCGCAACAATAAGGTTGCAAGTAATTACTTTCGGCAGGCTAAAATATGGCACCAATTATTAAGACAACGGCTTTTGTTTAATCTCAAACAATTTATGGGCTCACTAATTAAAATAACCCCTTGTATCTGGGCTTACTTATTAATGATCATTATTTTTGTTTTTCATTTACTTCGTTTTCCAGCAAACAACGTTGAAAAATGTTCCGCTTAGTTGGTTTTTGCCTCGGGATGACGTTTCTCATGGCTCAAATGCTTTCTGAAGTGGCTGCCCAAGAATGTGGAGACATTTATTCCATCAAAGGAATGATGCTAAAAAGGCATATCGTTAAGACGATGAACACTTCTAGTTCTTTCGAGTGCCTTCGAGCTTGCAAGGACGAAATCATATGTCAAAGCTTCAATTATGTCATGCTGCACAATATCTGTGAGCTGAATAACGCCACCAAAGAAACTAAACCCGAATATTTTGCTACAAGTCCCGACAGATATTACATTACGGTCAAAGGTACGTTCGAAATACATTTTGTTTAGATCTTTATTGCAACGGGTTAACCAAATATTTTGTAAGCAGTAAACAATTGCAAGAGCACTTAAGCTGTGTGCAACTTATCGGTTAGGAACACTTAAATTGGTAAAAAAAGAGCTAAAAGCTAGACTGGTTGATCTATGTGACTTCCTTTGCGACAAGCTCTTCACATAGATAAAAAAGATTTGACGGTTTTCTGTTTATCGTTTCCATGAAAATATACCTTAAAATATATGTGATACAAACTTCAACCCTAAACCTATATCCTGTATTATTTTCATATCGATTCGAGTTAGGAAAGGCCACATTAAAGCCAATCAATAATTGCATGTATGGTCTAGAAAAAACTGTATCGATACACCTTAATTTAAACATTGCCTGCCAAGAGTACGTATCTACGTTAATCAGAAGCTTCGACGCTCTTTGTAAAACGGCCACTGAAAACTTTTCTCGATCCGTGCCTAATACTTTAAAAATGCATGAAACTTCTGTCTCCTCCTTTCAAACAGATTTAATAATTAAGCATAAAACCTTTTGGTAGAGTTTACAAAGGACGTATTTTTTTATTATTTTTAACGGCTGTTTTACTTGAGCTTAGTAAAAAAAAATGAATATAAACACCGTATTCGATGGTTTTACTTGTAATACGAGCAATGAGCACAATGTCCGCTCGTATTATATATTAAACCATCAAATAAGGGATTTATTATTTCACTTTTTTCCCACTTAGGTTGGGTCCACGTTCCGTATATTTGTACGCCCGTATTTTTGCCCCACGTGGCATATTTTGTACGTTCTTTTGCTCTAATATGGTAAATGGCGCAATAGTGTAATAAAAATGCACTGTAATTTTAGGTAATAGTATTTCCGTTTATTGGGCCACTTTAGGCATGCTAGAAGATTTTGACACTTAAATAAAGATGTTGTTGTTTACGAATACGATGATGATGGTTGTGATGATGATAAATATGATGATGATGATGGTGTTTTTAGATTTTGACGAATGTATCCAAGGAACGCATGACTGCCTTGCTGATGTTGCGACCTGTATCAATACTTACGGATCGTACAGGTGTGCCTGTAACCATGAATACGAAGGAAATGGAAAAACAAGCTGCAAAGGTAGATAATATGCACCTGTTGGATTCGTCCAAGCTTAACATGGAATATATTTAACTCTTATTTAAACACCAATGAAATATCAGATAATATTTTCCACGAAAAAAATCATACCTTTACATATGAGAATAACATGTTATCTTCTTACGTAAAGATATAACAACAACAGCAGCAACAACAACAACAACAACAACAACAACAACAACACACGCTTTATTACTAAAAGAATAAGTAAGATTTTCAATTCAAACTCCCAAAATCGTCATTTTTAGTGGCTCATGTAAAAGTTTCTTATTCGATTCTTTTGGACCTGACATGAAAATTAACAAGAACCCATGTGATGACGGATTTCCCAAACGAAAAAACAGTACATTTCAAGTCTTAAACTGAAATTGACCGGTTTTGCTAGATCTAGAGTGAAAATAAACTTAAATGTACGTGGTGGTATTTCAACACAAGGGCCAAATAAGGTCATTTTAATTTCATCGGCTGATGTAGAACTTTCTTATTTGACTCAAATGATCCGCCATGATGGCGGATTTCTAAAGAGACCCAAGCTGTAAATATCTAGTCTGAAACTGACCAGTTTGCTGGATCTGGAGTGAAAATAAGATTTAGTGTACGTGGCTCAGGTAGAAATTTCTTATTTGATTCTTTTGGACCTGAAATGAAAATTAAGAAAAAGCCATGTGATGGCGGATATCCAAAACGAACCAAACAGTACATTTCAAGTCTGACACTGGCCGGTTATAGTAGATCTAAAATGAAAATTAGTCTTAATCTACGTGGTGGTATATCAACACAACGGCCAAAAATCGTCATTCTCAGTAACTCATATGGCTCTTTTCTTTTTGATTCCTGTGGACCTGGAGTGATAATAAGGACGAATCCATGTGATGGCGGATTTCCAATAAGAACCAAACTTTACATTTCAAGTTTGAGACTGGCCGGTTTTGCTAGGTCTGGAGTGAAAATAACCTTTAATCTACGTAGTGGTATTTCAACCAAGTGCCCAAAATCGTTATTCTCAGTAACTCTTATGGGACATTCAGCTTTGATTACTGTGGACCTGGAGTGATAATTACGACGAATCCATGTGATGGCGGATTTCCAATAAGATCCAATCTTTACATTTCCAGTCTGAAACTGGCTGGTTTTGCTAGGTCTGGAGTGAAAATAACTTTTAATCTACGTGTTGGTATTACAACCAAAGGGTCCAAAATCGCCATTTTCAGTGGCTCATGTAGCACTTTTTTACCCGATTCTCTTGGAACTGAAATGAAAATTAGTATGAATCCACGTCATGGCAGATTTCCACAAAGACCCACATTGTACATTTCAAGCCTCAAATTGATTGGCTTTGCTAGATCTAGCCGGAGTGAAAATTAGCTTTTATCTACGCGGTGGTATCTCAACACAATGGCCCAAAAAGGTCATTTTCAGTGGCTGATGTAATACTTCCTAATTTGATTCTTTTTGACCTTAAATGAAACTTAGTATGAATCCACGTGATTGCAGATTGCTAAAAAGACCCACGCTGTAAATATCCAGCCTGAAACTGGCCAGTTTTGCTGGATCTGGAGTGAAAATAAGATTTAATCTTCGTGGTGGTATTTTAACATTAGGGCCCATAATCATCATTTTTAGTGGCTCATGTAGAAGTTTCTTATTCGATTCTTTTGGACATGACATGGAAATTAAGAAGAACCCTTGTGATGGCGGATTTCCAAAACGACCCAAAAAGTACATTCAAAGTCTGAAACTGGCCTTTTATAATAGATTAAAAATGGAAGTTAGCTTTAATCTACGTGTTGGTATTTCAACGCAACGGCCAAAAACCGTTATTCTCAATAACTCGTATGGCACTTTTATAATTGATTCCTGTGGACATGGATTGATAATTAGGATAAATCCACGTGATGGCGGATTTCCAATAAGAACCAAACTTTACATTCCAAGTCTGAAACTAAACGGTTTTGCTAGGTCTGGAGTGAAAATAACCTTTAATCTACGTGGTGGTATTTCAACGAAAGTGCCCAAAATCGCCATTTCCAGTAGCTAAAGTAGCACTTTTTTATTCGATTCTCTTGTTCCTGAAATGAAAATCAGGATGAATCCACGTGATGGCGGATTTCAACAAAGACCCAAAGTGTACATGTCAAGTCTGAAATTGACCGGTTTAACTAGCTCTAAAATGAAAATAACTTTAATCTACGTGGTGGTGTTCAGTTCAACACAAGAGCCTAAAAACGTCGTTTTCAGTGGCTGATGTAGTACTTCCTTTTTTGATTCTTTTGGACCTCAAATGAAAATTAGAATGAATCCACGTGATGGCGGATTTTTAAAAAGACCCCAACTGTAAATTGCCAGCCTTAAACTGGCCAGTTTTGCTGGATCTGGAGTAACAATGAGGTTTAATCTATGTGGTGTTATTTGAACACAATGACCCCAAATCGTCATTTTTAGTGGAACCGTTATTCTCAATAACTCATATGGCACGTTCCTATTTGATTCCTGTGGACCTGGATTGATAATTAGGATGAGTCCACGTGATGGCGGATTTTCAGTAGGAACCAAACTTTACATTTCAAGTCTGAAACTGGCCGGTTTTGCTAGGTATGGAGTGAGAATGACCTTCAATCTACATGGTGGTATTTCAACAAAAAAGCCCAAAATCGCCTTTCCAGTGGCTAATGTAGCACTTTTTTTATTAGATTCTCTTGTACCTGAAATGAATATTAGGATGAATCCACGTGATGGCGGATTTCTAAAAAAGACCCAAACTGTAAATTTCCAACCTGAAACGGGCCAGTTTTGCTGGATTTGGAGTAAAAGTGAGGTTTAATCTATGTGGTGTTATTTGAACACAATGGCCCAAAATCGTCATTTTTAGTGGAACCGTTATTCTCAATAACTCATATGGCACTTTCCTATTTGATTCCTGTGGACCTGGATTGACAATTAGGATGAATCCACGTGATGGCGAATTTTCAGTAGGAACCAAACTTTACATTTCAAGTCTGAAACTGGCCGGTTTTGCTAGGTATGGAGTGAAAATGACCTTCAATCTACATGGTGGTATTTCAACAAAAAGGCCCAAAATCTCTTTTTCCAGTGGCTAATGTATGACTTCTTTTATTAGATTCTCTTGTACCTGAAATAAAAATAAGGATAAATCCACGTGATGGTGGATTTCTAAAAAGACCCAAACTGTAAATTTTCAGCCTGAAACGGACCAGTTTTGCTGGATCTGTAGAGAAAATGAGGTTTAATCTACGTGGTGGTATTTTAACACAAGGGCCCAAAATCGTCATTTTTGTAACTCTGACATATACCATTTTTTTTATTCGATTCTTTCGGACATGAAATGGAAATTAAGTCGATTTTGACAGGTTTTCTTACGGGTTTGCCCTGTTTCATCACTGAATGAGCCAAATATATTGATATTTAGTCGAAAAATACTTTGGATTTTCCTCAGCAAACTTCGGAAATATTCGAAAATGTTTGAAAAAGTTCGAAAAATGTTCGGAAATAATTCGACGAAGTTCGAACAACATTATAAAGAAACTTCGGAAATCTTCAGAAAATAGTTGGAAATCTTCGGAAAATCGTGACAAACCACATTATTTGCAGGTTTATAAAATAAGCAAAATTACTCTCACTCGTGAGATAAGCGCACAACCATGTGTTACACTTTAATTATCTTTCCATTTTGGGCGAGGATTAATCCGGAAAGTGTCCTATAAGTTTAATTTTTTAATTCGAAATTATCAAAAGGCTTATCAGAACTAACTGTAGTTAACTGCGTTTGTGTGAATGCAAAGTCGACCGAAAGTACTTACTACAGTAAGGTATGACGTCATGTAGCTTGAAACTAACTAAAATTAAACTTAAGTTACGTCGTGCCGTGACAGCAGCCATCGTTTTCGAGTGTTTGGAAACCCCGGTGAAGCACAAAGCACGAGTTTTTGAAAAGGTTTCTCTATCGGCGCCATATTGCAAACAAAAGATATTCACTTAAACGTTTAATGGCTGCGGTCACATCTAAGCTACTAACTATAGCAAAGACGGGGTTAACTATAGTTAGCTATCTTGGTAATGTCACCGCTTTTCTGTTCACTCTAGGTATAATTATAAAATGTACGCCTCGGTGTTTCAAAACAATGCAGACTAACCAAAGTTATACCCAAGCAAAATGACAATGACAATTCTTTTCGTACGTGCGAGATGAACATTAATATGCAAAATAAAGCGTGAAGCGAAGGGAACAAAAAAAATGAACAGGCCGCGAAATTACGTATAATTAATGTTAGCCAAAAATAAAGCTTGAATTCTTCAATTCTTCAACTTGGCTGAAAAAGATACCTATTTAAGGTCTAAATTGAAAGTTCAGGCGATATAAAACATTCCACGCGTTCTAATCAAGTGACCGATGGCATCACGGCGAAACGATTTATACAAATCGTATTTTTTTATAAAATATCTATCAACACGAAAGTTTTTGTTTCCCTTCGTTAAAAGCAAGCCAAGATACGCATTAGGACCCAGACTCCCACTTTTATTATAATTGCTGATAACTTCTTTTATTTTCAGCTTTAGTACGTTTGGTGAACGGCGGAGCTAGCTATGGCCGTGTTGAAGTTTATCACAACGGGCAGTGGGGAACAGTGTGTGACGATGCCTGGGATATCAACGATGCAAATGTAGTGTGCAAGCAGCTTGGCTTCTCCAGTGCATCCTCTGCTCCCCAAATGGCAGCATACGGTCAGGGATCTGAGCCAACCTGGATGGATAATGTCAACTGTCAAGGAGGAGAGTCATCTTTATCCGACTGTGCTCATGCTGGCTGGGGAGTGGAAAACTGTGGTCATAGCGAGGATGCAAGTGTTGTTTGCAACACTTAGCTAACAACTGTACAAAAAATAATGTCTGCATATCTTTCGGTTGTTTATATAACCTAGACAACATGAAGATCAGGTCATAGCAGATAGCATTAATTACTTTGTGGGATATTGAGTTTTAATTTAAAGCGGCCTTCACACGGCAAACAAAAGTTGGCAAATTCATGTTGGCAAACTCGAGTTGGTGTGCGCGGACGACACAACAACAGTTCGAAAACAAATTGGCAAACTGTTAGCGAGGCTGTTAGTGTCGTCAACAGTTGGCCAACTTGTTTGCCGTTGTTGCATCGTTCACACACAACTTGAGTTTGCCAACACAAGTTGGCCATTAGTTTGTCATGTGAGAGCCCCTTTTTATGTAAGGACGATGGAATGTGTCACTTTTTTCATTTATTATTTATTAAAAAAAAAAAAAAAACAGCACGGCGTAATGGGCACAGACGTTATTTTGGACGAGCACGGGTTAAACTTATTTTTACGTAAATCGTTGGAACGTTATAACTTTTCTGTCTGATTTTAAAAGCTGCTAGATAGTATTATTAGATATCGTATTTTATACCCACATTTTCTTTTCGTCGGTCTCAAAAAAAATTCAAAACCAAAAAATACATAAAAATATATAAGTTAGTCGTTAGCAGCAAAGAAGAAAAAAAAATAAAGGTGTTGGGGAAAAGGTGTGTTACTCTTTTACTTTTTTAATGGTTAAGGGACGGAATTTAACTATAATGACTGTGTGTAGATTAAGGCTACGTTTACACGGAACTGGACCGGAATCGTTTCTAACCGGACCAGACCGGAACCGTTGGAAGCGATCCAGGTGTTAACATGTGACTGATCTGCAACCGGTCCACAACAGATCCATAACTGGACCTGCAAAATAGAAGGTCCAGTTTTGGATCCGTTCCGAACCGGTTCCAGATCGGTCCCATGTAAACAGAAGGCTTATCTGGTTCGAAAATCGGACCGAATCGGTTTTGAACCGGTCCCGTGTAAACATAGCCTAAGCATCGTTCTGGATTAAGCCTCACGACGCTGACTTTACCCGAGCCCCAATCGCGAACCAAGCGGAGTTCGATTTCAAAGCAGAAAAAATTAGCATTGAGACAAATAAGAGAAACAACAACAACAACAAACAAAGAAAACAGAAGACGAACACATTCCCACGCTTCCTCTTCCCCTCGTGTAATCTTTACTAGTCCAAATAACTTTACCGCAGGATAAAACTTTCATGTCCTTGTGAGGTGCACAGTATCAGGTGGGCTGTAGTTAGGTCCACCTTGGATTGTCCTTGGAATTATTGATCACGAGTTTCTATGGTATTTCTATCACAAGTTTTTTTTTATGATTCGTAACAAGAGATCACACCATAGACCTTTTCTTTTTTTAGTTTATGTTAAAGCAACTCAAGCCCAAAAATAAAAACATAAAAAACATAAAAAAAAAAAAACACAACGAAACAAAACGAAAATCCAGGAGCAGTAGTCATTTCGATTTGGATCCGTGGAATAATAAAATATTAATATAATCCGTGGAATAATAAAATAAAAACCTTTAAGACTTGAGAGCTTCTAACCGTGACATATTTCAGACAATAAAAGGCTTCTTAAGTATGCAAAATTATAATAACATTGTTGTAAAGATTTTTTTTTCTTGTATCGATTTTACTTAACATAGCAAAAACGCACATAACCGACTGTCAATTCAAAAATTAATTTAACGAGTTATGTTACCATTTAAGGACAAAACAAACCAAATACATTTTGCAGCCTTAACTGTACTGTCAAAATCTATCAGAAAGCAAAGAACAAATTTTGAACAGATAAAAAAAAAATGTTTTGTAAATCGAACATGAGTTGCTCGAACCCGAATGTACGTTATTTCTGTTCCAAAATAAAAAAAAATATATATATATATATTAGAAAGACCAAGGACGGACAACTTCTGGCTAAGATGACATAAAATATAAAAATTTACTAAAAACGTTTCGGTCGTACGACCTTCATCAGTTTACAGCGCGTGGATACAAAGATAGAAATGGTTTCTTAAATACAATTTGGTCTAAATTCCTGCGGGGATTACATAATATTGCAGAGTCAAATATAAAACTGTTAAAAAATAAGAATGCTAACCTAATTACAAAATAATGTTACGTAATGCTAAAAGAAATGTTTGAAGAATAAAAGAAGTCTAATTACAATTAAAAACAAAATATTTTCGACAAAACCGGTGCTATCAATAATGATGTAATACTAGCAAACGTAATTGCGACAGGAAAATAAAGTCAAAAGACTAAATGCATTTCAAGACACACAAATGTTCAAAAGCACAATGTAGTCGAAAAAGCGGAATGGAAATTAAGAATTAATGGTGGAAAAATAAAATGGTGGAAAAATAAACTCAGGCGCAACAAACTTCCCACTGCGGGCCCCTGAATAAACTCGGCTAAAAACAAGTCATAACAAATTCCCTGAATGGGGCCCTTAAACAATAGTACTAATTTCCCCAGCCAGAGCCCTTGAATGCTGAAAAGCACATGAGAAATAACAGGATCCCACAATGGGACTTTTGAACGCCTGAATTCATTTTAACCGCACATAATGGTGTAAGTTAATTAAGATCTCGATTGTAATGTATTCGGTTTTTGAAATGAAATTCCTGTCTTTTGTTGAGTCCAAAGGGCGACAAAGTAAACAACTGCGCACTCCAGTACGCTTCCTTAGTTATAAGCAAGTTTTCCAAATGAGCACGGGAATTGGCGTGAACAATTTGGTCAATGCATTGAAATTCAAAGTCTTGTAAGCAATGCTGCGCGCTGTTAAAATGTACAGCGACTTCGCAAGTTTTTTTGTTGGTTAGCATAGACGATTTATGATTTCTAAATGGAACTTTGAATTCTGTAGTGGTGGAGCCAATATATTGCAACTGGCACTTTTTACATGAGGCTAAATAGATTACATTTCTGGAGTGGCAGGTTAAGCGAGACCTAATGTAATATGATTTACCAGTTCTGTAGCTCGAAAATCGGGTTGATTGCACAAGAAAATTATTACAAAGATCGCATCTATTCTTGTCGCATTTAAAACAGCCATTCTCAACATTGTTACGTTCGTGCGAATCATTAGAATTAAATTTCGATGGTGCTAAAATTTCCTTAAGATTTTTAGTCCTACGAAAAGATGGAATAATAGAATTTTTAGGAAAAAATTCCCTTAATTTTGGGTTTGATTCCAAAAGATGCAAATGCTGTCTAATAATACCCCCGATGCTAGGTAAATTAGGATTGTAAGTAACGACGAATGGGAATAACTTTTTGGACAACTTCTCTTTGGGTCTAAGCAGATCTTTCCTAGGAATGGCAAGTGCTCTGGAAAACTGATCATTAACTAACTTAGTGGGATAGCCTTGATTCAACAGATAACCTTTGAACTCTACTAGTCTATTAGCAAAGAAATCATCGTCCGAACAATTTCTACGTATTCTAGTAGCAACGCCATAAGGAATTGCCTTGAAAACGTGTCTCGGATGGGCACTAGATGGAGGGAGGTACAAATGGCTATCCGTCGGTTTTGAATACACATCGGTTCTAATGAAGCCATCTACTAAATGCAAAGTAAGGTCTAAAACGTAAAACGTGAAGAGAGTAATATATATATATATATATATATATATATATATATATATATATATCTAACTTGATTTGATAAAAGGTGTCTCCCGAAATTTGACATGACACCGTAGTTCTGAAGCCCTATTTCTGTAACGAACGCTGAATGAGGGCTAATTTTAGCTCAAGTTTAACGTAAGGTACTCTAGTTTATGTGTTTTTTAACCAAAAAGACTGCATATACGGCATTTTGTTTAAATCAAGAATTCTATCAATTCAATTAAGAGTGTTTACAACTTGAAATGTGAGTCAAAATTAATACCAAGATAGACATAAGAAAACACTCGGCGGAGAGCTGAACTGTAGCGTTCTTAAAGCATGCACGTCTCAAATAAACTGAACTAAAGCATTCTACATCGACATTCGATTCAACTTTAAGCAAATCAGGCGAAATATCTGAGGAAGCGGGCATGTGTTATCTCAATTGTCAACTCCATTGTCGCGGCCGGAAATGCACACGATCGCATCGCCTCCCACTAGCGAATCACAGAGAACTATGAACTATGAGTGTTAGCTAGGCGGAGAACGCCTAAAATTGAGGGAAAAAGAAAACTATGTACTCACATCAGCGCTTAAAGCGATTCCTTGGCTATCCAATCCGACATGTTTCTTTTAGAAATAACCGACAATGTCCCGGATGTATTTGAATGTGGTCGAGCGCGTAACGCCCGCTTCCCAAACTTCAACAGTAAAAAACTAAGTCTTTAGCCACGGTAAAGTTCAAGCCAAATATCGTTATGACCGCCTTCAAATCAGCCCGTATAGTCTAGTTCCGAGTCCTAATTGATGTGGCTAAAGACTTTTGCTGTCTAAAGCAAGCTCAACATTATCTGTACCTGGCAAAACGAGCCGACCGGTTATCTGTGTTTAACCGCCTAAAGCTCGGTTTGAGGTACGATAACAGCCGACGCACAACTTGCAAATCGTAAGACTTTCACCTTCACGGGACTTAATGATGTCCTCCGGCAAACTTCCTTTAGACAGCAGAATGGAAAGCTATAGATCACAACTGTTCAACTAGTTAGCGCGCGCAACTAGAATTCAAATGAAAGAGAGGGGTTGGAGTTAGAGACTGGGCTAGACTAACCACAAGTAATTCTAGGGGGAGGGAGACGGAGGGGGGGGGGGAAGACAGGGAGGGAGAAAAAAAAGTAAGATTGCATTCACTACATTAGACAGGGCGACATTTCATTGGAAGAAAGCCGAACAATTCTCCGTATCCTCAAACAAAAAAACAAAAAAAACAAAAAATGAAACCCCATACATTCCTTAACAGCCCGATAGCCACCTTTTATCAAATCAAGGTAGATATATATATATATATATATATATATATATATATATATATATATATATATATATATATATATATATATATATAATATATATATAACAGTGATTTTCTACTCAGTATCGTTTCATATGGGCTTTAATACAGGTCTGTTTCGTAGACCAACAAAGAGTTGATCCACTCATCAGTTAAATTCCAAATTTAATTTAACTGATGAGTGGATCAACTCTTTGTTGGTCTACGAAACAGACCTGTATTAAAGCCCATATGAAACGATACTGAGTAGAAAATCACTGTTATTACCGCTCCTTCATTGTTGAGCACTATTCTGGATTTATCAGTGTGAAACCCACCTGAAGTTATATATATATATATATATATATATATATATAGGAATTTTGTGTTTCGATTTTCCGTATTAAAGTGCTCGATACATTTAAGCAGAGCGTAATATATAAACATTGAAAATAGAAAAACTACACTTTCATCCCTACAAGCCTGTTTCGTGATTGCTCACTCTTCAGGGGATTTTAATGACAAGAATATTCTCAACCGTCGTTTATATACTATAAAATTTACATAATTAATGAAGCAGAAAATAACCGTCGATTTTATACTAAAAATTTACATAATATATGATGCAGACAATTTGAATGTACAAGTAACCGTCGATTATATACTTTAAAATTTACATAATTAATGATGCAGAAAATTTAAATGTTCAAGTGTTAGTTGTTACATAGCAACGCTTTGTTTCGGTGACGGCAAGAAGATACAAGTTCGTTACGTTTGTTAAGCGATGATAGGTCAGGTCGGCAGATAATGAGAAGCTTCTGATCTCTTTGAGACACAGATTATATCTTTTGCTTGAGCTGTTGTAAGATGAGCAGGATGAAATGATGCGCCATGAAATAGAGTGGTCAATGTTGTTATCTTTAAGAGTCCAGATGTGTTTGCTGAGTTCGGTAGAGTTTCTGTGTTTTGCGTGCTTGAATGATGAAGTGTGATTTCTGAATCTTGTCTTGAAGTCGTTTTCTGTGAGTCCGATGTATGTTTCAGAAGTGTTGTTATCGTTGCGTTTAACGGTTGCTTGGTAGATGACAGATGATTGTAGACAGTTTCCGTTGAGTGGGCATGAGTTCTTTTGTCGGCAGTTGCATGATTTCTTGTTAATTGTGTTATCTTTAGGGTCAATGTTGTGTTTGGATGAATGTAAAATGCGCTTGTTGTGGTTGTCGATAATCTGCTTAGTGTTATTCATACAACTATAGCTGATCTTTATTGTATTGCGGTTGAATATTTTCCTTAGCTTGTGGTCTTTCGGAAAGTGTTTATCTACAAGGGTGAGGAATCTGAGAGTGAAGTTGTATCCGCTTTCGTCAAGTGCTTTTTGGTATGGAGGGGAGGCTTGGTCGAAAGAGGCTTTGTCTGATGAAAGGGATGACAGACGTTTGTTGATGCCGGTGGGTATATTCTTTGCGGTGATGGGAGGATGATTGCTCTCGCGGTGTACGTATTGCAGTGTAGTGTTAGGTTTTGTGTAGGGCTGGTAGGTGTTGTTACTCAGGTTAAAGGTAACGTCTAGAAAGTTAATAATCTTCTTGTTTGCTTCAATTGTGATTCGTAGCTCATTGTTGTTAAAGACACGGCATATTTCCTTCTTGATGTTCTCTGTGTCTCTCGGTGTGGTGTTGGAAATGGCCAGTCCATCGTCTCGGTAGAGCCCTATATTGATGCTGAGGTTTTGTAATTGTGAAAGAAGGAAGCTTCCTACCAGCTCGCACGTTTCAGCGCCGTCATAGCTGCCCATAGTAACGTCGAATGTTGAGTCACCCTTCTTCTGCCATGATTGCTGCTGGTGAATTAGAATGGACTTTTTAGCATGTGTTATTATGTTTCTTTCGTCGTCTGAGATGTTGTCGTAGGCCGAGGCAAAGTCAAGTGCTCTGTTTAGGAGGTCTTGGCTGATGGAGGGGTAGAATTCTACAATGTCAAAGCAAATAAAATTGTGATGTTGTTTGTTTTCGATGGTCTTAAACCACTCGATCACCGAAGAAGAATTTTTCCATTGGTTGAATTTTGACTTTCTTGTAATTTTGTTGTTGATTCGGTCAAGGATTTCTTTGCTGACCTTTCCTATCTCGGATTTGGTAGGTATGTAACAACTAACACTTGAACATTTAAATTTTCTGCATCATTAATTATGTAAATTTTAAAGTATATAATCGACGGTTACTTGTACATTCAAATTGTCTGCATCATATATTATGTAAATTTTTAGTATAAAATCGACGGTTATTTTCTGCTTCATTAATTATGTAAATTTTATAGTATATAAACGACGGTTGAGAATATTCTTGTCATTAAAATCCCCTGAAGAGTGAGCAATCACGAAACAGGCTTGTAGGGATGAAAGTGTAGTTTTTCTATTTTCAATGTTTATATATATATATATATATATATATATATATATATATATATATATATATATATATATATATTACCAAGACGAATCTAAACTAGGTTGTAGGACAAAGACGTTATAATTACTTAAATCCAAGTTCTCACATAAGCTGCAGTTTAGGTATGCATTGTTATCTTTCGCACACCAGTCAGACCCGGTTCAGACGCCGAACTTTTTATGAGCGGGACCTAATATCTTAAATTACGTAAATCAAAAGTCTTGAGTCTGAATCAACGGCCTTGTCAAGCCTGAAGAAGTAACAAAGAATTTTAATTCGGAACGGCTCAGCTGTTCTTCTCTCTTGGCTTGGTCGGGAATTTCGACTTTAGAACGGTTTTGCAATTGGTTCAGACGCCGAACTTTTTTTGTGTAGATCCTAATACATAAATTATTATAATGTATTTTATAAAAAAATGAACTCAGATAGCATGTGCCTTAAAAC
>NC_135766.1:3418200-3608261 GCF_052425735.1 Oculina patagonica | reverse complement strand
AGATGTGACTTACTGCATATAATGTCCAATGCACACCTCACAACATAAGGAATTATGTTGAAAACACCGTTGTCCGCTTCGGCTCTGTTGTTGAAGCAGACGAACAGAAGTTGATACGGGGATATATTTACTATATAGATTAATTCGTATATCAGTAAAAGAAATAGAAGGAAAGCGAGAAAGGAAAAGAAAGAAATCCACCATCTTATTAATTGGTGCTTACCTCTAAACGTCTGACCAGAATGGACGCTTGCTCCTCAAACACGGGAATGAAGTTATTTAGTATTTGGAAGTGGAAGGTTGGAGTTATCAGGCGTCGTCGTGTCTTCCATTTCGAACCATCACTGAAATTCAAACAAAAATATATGTTGAATCTAAAATTCGTGCTATTGTGATTAGTCACCATTCAACGTAAATTCTCTTACGACCTTTTGTCTAGATCTTGTTTATTTTCTTCTCTCGCGTTTTAGTAATGGGTGATATTATTTTGTACAAAAACTTTCTTTGAGAAGAATTAGAAATGCGATTGTACATGTTATTAACGTTAACGGGCAATGAAAGATGTTGACCTCATTAGTTTTAGTAAATAAAGCACGAGTTCAGTCTATCGCTCACCTTGTCAATAAACCTGGACCAAGATACGAAGAAGATGGCGCCGGTGACTGATCAGTTCACTTGGTGTGGGCAAAACGTAACAGCAGTAGAAACAACAAACAACAACAACAGCAAGTTAAAGGGGTAGATGAACTTTTAATATTCACAGAAAGCAAAGGGAAATAACAACAATGACAGCAACAACAACAACAACAACAACAGGAAAAGTGCACTGGTGTCACTGGGGACGAGGTTGAATAATGTTAACAACATCAACAAATGCATGAGTACTATAACAATATATTGTGCTATAGTATTTCTAGTAAGGTAAGGTAAAGTCTGTCTTCGAGCCATGAGGCCCATTCACATGCGTACAGCCGGAGCTTATCCCGGTTTTCGTAGCATTAAGCGACGAGGAGTATTGCTACTCCCCCTGGATGGGATGCTAGTCCATCGCAGGGTTACCCCCAGCAGTAAATTCGCCGGTACCCATTTATACACCTGGGTGGAGAGAGGCACTGTGAGAGTAAGTGTCTTGCCCAAGAACACAACGCAGCGCCCCGGCCAGGCCTCGAACCCGGCCGTTCGACTCGGAGTCGAGCGCGCTAACCATTAGGCCACCACACCTCCCACATAGTATCTCTAGTACAGGGCCGTAACTAGCATGAGGCAAGACGAGGCACTTGCTTCGTCTAGATTTTACCCAAGATGACAAAAAAACATGTTTTGTTGGGAAAATAATCCTCAGTTGAACAAGATTGATTTTTTCTCAAGAAATACCTCATGAAAAAATGTCTCTGACAGGGATTCAGAGCTTCTAGATTTAAAACTCTTCTGGAGAGCATGCCCCCAGATAGACTCGCCGCCTGTGGCTGCATTCAAAAATAATTAGAAACTCAATCTATCGGACTACGTGGACAACATAGTAACTGTTGCACTCTGTTGCGCTTAGACATTGTAAATATTAGTTTTTGTTTTAGTTAAGTTTTTAAATTTTTAGCTTAGCATTATTAATAGTATTTTGGTATTTTAATTGTGTCCCCACTTAGTCCATAAGGGCTGAACACACAGACACGGTAATAAGTTTTTATCTTATTTATCTTACTGTCCGCAGCCTCTCTATTTTTTAACGCAAAAAAGGTGAGAGAAACGGTGAGCGAAGCGAGCGTGAGCGCGAAGCACGAGGGGCGTTCTTTCCCCGCGCTCATCGGTCGTAAAAAGATAGAGGGCTGTGAACAGTCTAGCCCCCAATACCCCCCCAGCAAGATCTTGCCTCGTCTATGGCAAAGGTCTTGTTACGGCCCTGTACATGTATCTCTTATATCTGTACACCCAAGTAAGGTTTTTCTCTTTCAAGATTTCAATGGTTGAGTAAAAATGTAACACAAATGTACTTGCCGGTTCCAAGCCAAGGATGCAAAAAGTGGTACTCATAGGATTTTGTAATGTGCTTCGAGCTGTTCAGAATGACCTTTAAAAAGAAAATTAGAAAAAAGGAAAAAAATCATAAACAATGCCCGTATCAGATGTTTTGTCTAGAGAATCATGTCGGGCACAGATCGCTTTTTCGTGGATTTTCCTCAGTATATATCAGGCAGAGAAGAAAAATAGACAGGGGCCAGGTGGAGCTCCTGAGGAGATAATAGCGACCTTCAGATTGGACTACGAGTAGGAGATTGAGTACGAGTACGAGTTTTCAAACCAAATTCGTGTGGCTCCTATAATCACTTATCACACCAATCTTACCCCTAACGTTTATTTATGTGTTAGTCGGCAACAGGGAAGAGTTATAGGTTGGGGGATACAATTGTGTCAAAATTCCAAAGTCGTACTCGTACTCGATCTCGTACTCGTAGTAAAATCTGAAGGTCGCTAATTAAAGTAATGAAGGGGAACGGGGGGGGGGGGGGGGGTGTAAGGGGCATGATTGAAGTTGAAGTAAAAAAAAAAAAAAAAAAAAAAAAAAAGATAGAAGTTGAGGGTGGGCAGGCGGGGTGGGGGGTGTTGGAGGTGGGGTTGGTTGGGAGGGGGGGGGGGGTTGGGGTGGCTGGCTTGAGGTGGCCGAGGGCGGTTAGGTACATCATTGGATAGAAGAAATGATTGTCTTTTAAGTCAAAGTTGACACAATAACACTCGTAAGTGTGCAAGAACTAGTGCTACACAAACCCACCTCTAAAAGCTCTGGTTTATATAACAGTACCAAAGGGTATAGTGGTCCTAACCAGATACACATCAATCCGTCAGTCGGGTGTTCGTTGACCCACTCCATGAGTTGCTCAACAAGCTCTGTAAAGCAAAGTGAAGCGATTGTGAACTTAACTTACGGTATGTATAGCAAATATGCAGTCTGTACTGAATTTCCAGGTGGGGTATCGATCTTTTAGTTGTGCGGCTCAGAATTTCAGGTGAATATATGACCCCAGTGTTATGTATATTTTGGATTTTTGTCACGCAAGTCGGTTATCACGCAACCTAACAAAAAAAACAAAAAGGCAACTCACTTAAAGTAACGATGTACCTTGTTAAAACACATGGTTATAACAGAAGGGGAATGATCGACAAACCTAAACGGCGCGTCGTAGGACTTTGTGAAAGTCTAAAACGTAGACTTGCAACCAAGTCACCCTCTATATGTAGGCGAGCGTGGCGAGAAGACAAGGGTCGCGAAGCGACGACCGCGAGTGACGAATGACTTAGAGAAAGTCTATGTGATATTTTACGCTCGGGACCACCCGCGGTAGCGCACAGGCGAGGTAAAACTGACAATAAACTATATGATTTCTTTAGAGTATTTTCACTCTGAGCAAAATATATAGAAAGCTGAGTTGAATCGTTATGCTAATGACTGCAGTGCAGAGCTAACTCGGGATCAGAGATTGTTTCTTAGAAAGAAATTTAAAAAAGAGAGCCCCAAAACAGTGAATGTCGCCTATTCCTTTACACCCGTGACGCATTTGGCGTGAAACTAATATAAACATCTATCTCTTATAGTGTAAGTTGGTCATCAAAGCTAAATAATTTACGTAAACGATGAATCAGATTACTCACGGTCCGGTTCTCTTGCCATCTCGAGGGCATTTCCGTACAGCAAATGCGGCTTGTAACCTGGAAGTCTCTTGAGAAGAACAACATTGCCACGGTTTGTAATCACGATGAGTATACCGATACCTATAACAACAACTATTAGCAGAATTGCCAGCGCTATAACTATAAAGAACGCCATATTAAGTGGCCCATGCTAAATGCGTGACTTATTTGAAAAGCGTGACAATATTGTTATTGGATATCAAATCGCGTGACAATTCAAGTGAATGTTCCTCGAAAGACAAGCAAGGGCAAAGCCAGAGCCCACCTACAGTACTAACGTTTGATTTATTTTGTGAAATCAAGATAAACAATGCGCCACATTTTGCTTTGTTCTGAGCTATTTTCGAACGCTACCAAGGACATTCAAGGGCAATTGATTTGATTTGTTCCCAGTTTTCGTCGTTTAAAATGTTATAACCGAAAATACAACGAGAGAGTTTGCAAAAACATATGCTTTTATTTTCTCGATTGTGCTTTTCATTCATCAAGTGTAAAATTGAAATAAACCACGTTTTTATTCTAGCCATTCTATAAAACTATTTGGGGTCCCCTGGGGAGCTGCACGCCAAGGACATTCAAGGTCGATTGATTCGTTTCCAGTTTCATCCAACATGGCGGCTGAGTGACACGCTTTCTATTTCTGCAGCTGGGGGCATTCAAGGTCGGAATTCTTAGCGTCTATAAATACTGAGATCGCGTTTTGTTTTTGCAGAATCGTCCAGCTCTGCACTGACTGCATTTAATACTGTCTACAACGATTTGATCTCATTTTTTCCCGTTTAGAATCGAAGCTGTCTGATATCCAAGATTCGAAGTGAATTTCAAAACTTATTTTTATTCACCGTTTATCTCAAGGAGATTTGTACATTCGGACCGAAAAAGTACGTTGGAAACGTCTTCGAATCGGCTGGCTTAACGTCCAAGAAACCATCATGTTTTTTATGGTCGCTGCGATTTCTTCTTTGGTTGCTGTTATTGTGTTCGTGGCGATCACACTGCTTGCTAAGTATCAAGCTTTAGCTCCCGTGAGAAAGATTCCTGGACCAAAACCAAGCTTTTTGTTTGGTAACGCGTTGCAACTTGCAAGGACTCCCGATGGTAAGCGAAACATTTCAACGTACTGTTGTAAATAGCCCTTATTCAAAGGAACATATAAAGCTTACATGAATTGTATGTTTTATAGGTCATGTTTAATAGGTCATGGATTAAATAAATTAATTATGTTTCAACCAGAAAATAACACTCGACTTAATCGCATAAAACTCGATTCTTTAACTGCGATGAAATAGAACAGAGTTTGGAAGCGGATCATGCACACACGATGACTTCAAAACAACTTGTAAACTTACAATGTTGATAAATTACAATGCGGCAAGATAAACTTATGATAAAAGCCAGCATCCGCGCCAGGCTCCGAGCCAGGATCCAAGCCAGGATTCAAGCCAGGATTTAAGCCAGGATCCGAGCTAGGATCCTAACCCTTTTAAAAAACCTAACCACAACCAGCCCAAACTAAAGTTCATGTATGCTAATTGGAGTGCTATAATTTAGGCTAACGAGAGTGCTATTCAGGCTAACCAGAGCACTAGTTTAAGTTAGGCTAACCAGATCCTAGCTCAAATCCTGGCTCGAATCCTGGCGCGAAGTTTAGGACTATCCTCCAGTGCAGCTACTCAAACCTGGGGTGCCTACTACGGTTTAGCCATGAAAACCAGAATTTTCGGTTGGAATAAAAATTGTAAGGTTAATTTTCCGTGATACCGCTTGGAACTAGTGGACAACCTCTGGAGGTGTATTTGATTCTGGTTTGGACACACTAACTGGAATTCCCCTTACCTTTTTAACGGTTTCCCAGTTCGAGTCTCCTATCAATGGTCAACAACTTGAAGATAACAAAAACCCGAATCATTTATGGTAAGCGCCATCTGTTTCACAATGTAATTCTGCTTTACCTTTCATCTGATTCTATCCTTGGGGGCAAAGAATCATAATTTTCCTTTTTTCTATATATATAAAAAAAAATTCAGCTAAAAAACTCGTTTTGTGACGGCCAAAAATATTGAAGCCACAAAAAACCGCTCAAATTTTTTTTGAATGGAACCGAAAAAAAGTTGCATGGGGTCATCAAACTCATTTTTGAGTTATAAGCCAAATTTTGGCTGTTTTTAACAGGTCATAGTATTTCTATGGTAACAAGTGATATTTTATATTATTTTTGTAGCTGCAGCAACTGATCAGAATCTCTAGAACTGACCAATCCAGTTATAAGAGCTGGAAAGTGCTGGAAACTGTCGTCACCCCTCTTGCATTCTTATTTATTATTTTTAATGTATCATTTATTTTATATTATAATTTGTGTAGGCCTCCTAAAGCAAATCTTGCAGTGGTCAAGCCAGTTTAATGGTGGAATGTTTTGTCTGTGGCTCAGTCCAGTGTACTCTCTTGTGCTATTGTATAAACCTGAATTGATCGAGGTTGGTATAGGGATAAACAGTGGTAAGAATGATAATCTGGAGATGATGCTCTTAAATAATATTTTTGTTATTTATAATATTATATTATGCACATAATTATTTTATTCCATTGAAAGCATTCTGTACAATTAATATCATTTTTGTTTATAAAAAATTGTTAATGTTTATTTCTTTCAGATTCTTCTTAGTAGCTCGAAACATACAAGCAAGTCACCAGATTATATATTTGTGCATCCTTGGCTGGGAACAGGTGAGCTATAGCTATTTTTAACCTGACCGAATACTCAGGATTAATATCTGACTGCAAGGCACGTGCATATGATTACAGGAAGTGGGTGTTGGAGGGGGGCATATAACACTTTCAGTGTTACATGCATAGCATTTTTCTTTTGACATCTGTTCTTCAACATGCTAAACAAACAACACAGATCAATCAATCCACCAATCACAGCCCACTAGGATGACCTGTTGAACTTGCGAGCTCATTTGCATGAAACAAATACCGGTATGCATTGGTTTTGATAAGCTCATTTCAAACAGTACATCCAAAGAAAAAGTTGAAAGATGGATGTAGAAAGACAGCTGTTATGCACATAACCCTGAACGCAGGTGTCAATTGTTCACAGATGCTCTTAGAATAATGTTTCAAAGTATTAGTAAGCTGGGATTAAAAGTGAATAAGTTGCCCATCAGTGATTTTTTTTTTTTTTTTACTGGCCAATCAATGCCACTTAAGTATATGCCATTTTGTACTGTACATTAGAATCAAAGTGACACCAGCTCTTAAGGTTGGCACACAAGATGGAAGAAATCCCTGTGACTAGTCCCTGCAACAGGTCTGAGGACAAGTCCCTTCTTGCGAGCTACCCATTTTAACTAAGAATTCAATTTGGTCCCCATGAATTATCCCAGAAATAAAATGTATTTCAATTTGGTTGGAAATAAAATGGAGGCGACAGGAGTGGGTAATCAGTCCCATGGCCCAACCCCCCAACATGAAAGACCAGGGGGAAAGGTGTGGTGGTGGGGGGGGGGGGGGGCAACTTTGTATGGCCTACCGGAAGTTCCTGTAGTGCACAAGACTGCAGTCAATAATAAATAATAATAAATAAATATTTATATAGCACCTACCCAGGCCTGCTCTAGGCGCTTTACAATAATGTGAAAAAAAATAAGATTACTAAAATCACAATATAATAAAATCGATAAAAATTAGCTAAAATGAGCTGTTGTACATGTAAATCTTAACATTAATTATTAAAAATGTGCATTAAAAGTAATAAAAAGCAAAAATTGCTAAGAATAATAAGTTTTTTTTTTTTAAAAAAGATAAGCCAACATAGCTCTGGGGGTCATTGAGGCATACAAACTATCCAACCAGGATAAAGTGGTAACCACAATATTTACTATTTAACAATGTTTTGTTCTTGATTTGTTTTTGGTCTGTTCCGGTTTATTTTATAATGAAGGCTTGCTGACCAGGTAGGTAAAGCACACGTTTCTTTTATTTTATTATATTGTTATTTATATTTATATCATTACATCAGACTGTGTAAGCTCAAAGTGTTAAGTTTCCTGAATAAAACTGACCAATTTATTAGCATTATTGTCTTAATCCCAAAGTGAGACCAAACCCCATATTTTCCATTCCTATGCAAGTTAATGGACATCCGCGTCCCATTCAGAAAGGCCATTTGTGATTTAACCCTCAGAATGAACTTGGTTTTCGGCGTTGACAAAACCTGGATCGGATCGGATCGGATCACGGATCGGATCGCGGATCGGATCACGGATCGGATCACGGATTGGATCATGGACCGGATCACGAAAAGAATAAATTAAAATAACAAAAAATAAATAAACAAGTAAATGGTTGTTAGTAATCGGCGTAACGGCGGAACGCGGAACGGCGTAACGAGAATCGGCGTAACAAGATTTTTTTCTGTTTTTTTTTTTTCTTTTTTTTAATTGCTTTATTAATTTATTGCTATGAACTTAATTAAAATAATAAATTATCACTTTGCAGACCTGCAGACAGCGGTATCTGGAACCTATTTTTTCTTTATTTCACACACAACTGAGGCCGCAATGTCGTTTACGGCTTATATGATCTCTGGACTTCTGATTACGTAGAACTGGGCAAACAAACAAACAAACAAACAAACAAACAAACAGTAAATATATCCCACAAAATAAAGGGCACCCACATCTTATAATTAATCCTTCGAGGTCGATCTAGAGCCAGGATTTGAGGATTTCAAAGAGAAGCTATAAACGCGACTGCACAGTGTGACTGCCCTTCGGACATTCTTGCCCCGATCGAGACAATGAAACGTACAAAGCCGAACAAGTCAACGGAGCCGTTGGAAAATAAAAAGGAGGGCCTGAAAAGTTACCGATTGCGTAAGAAAAAGAAAGAAAGAAAATGAAAATCCCACAGCAAGATATATTTATATTTTCAGCTGGTCACCCATCCAAGTACTTACCCCGCGCAACAGGGCTTAACTTCGGCGATCGGACGCAAACCAATGCGTTCCTTGTGGTATCACTGTCAGACGAGACAGAGGGTTATAAGAGAGGGTTATAAAAGTAATACCTGGTTAAAATGGATCTTTTGTACAATTTGGCACTTTCCTGCTAAAATTGGTCTTAACTTTTATTAGCAAAATTACGTGCTCTTTCTGATACCATATGGAAAGCAACGGCTCTTGTCCGATCACCGAAGTTAAGCCCTGTTAGGCGAGGCTAGTACTTGGATGGGTGACCAACTAAAAATACCCCTAGTTAGTGGGCATTTTTATTTTCTTTCTTTCTTTTTTTTATGAAATCAGTTACTTAACAGGCCCTTCATTTTTTTTCCAACGGCTCCGTTGACTTCTTCGGCTTTGTACGTTTCATTGTCTCGATTGGGGCAAGAAAATTCATAATACGCCATTCCGCTTTCCGCTGATACGCCGATTATTTTTTTTACTAACAACCATTTATTTGTTTATTTATTTTTTGTTATTTTATTTTATTTTTGTTATTTTTTTTTTTCGTGATCCGGTCCGTGATCCGATCCGTGATCCGATCCGCGATCCGATCCGTGATCCGATCCGCAATCCGATCCGATCCAATCCAGGTTTTGTCAACGCCGCTTGGTTTTTCAAAATGGAAAAGCACCTGTCCAAAATGCTTTTGAATTGTATACTAATGAAAAGAAAGTACTATAGAATCATTTAAGTGAGAACCTGTAAAACTTGGGTTTGGGTGTACATGTAGGTCAGGTGATATTTTAGTATTCTACAGAATGCTACTAAAACAAAGCAATTTGCAACTGCCATAATATAAAATTATGGTGAAATTTGTTGCTTTCTTAAAGTTTCTTTTGTCAAGTAAAAGCAATCTTTTTATTGGTGTAAGATTGCTAAAAGTTTTATGTAAAAAGAAAAAAAAAACCGAAAAATTAACACTGTTTGTAAAGCAATTTTTTTTATTCATAATTATTGATTAACATTTGATAAAAGATTTATTAGTCACTCAGTGAAATGTATTTATACATTGCATTCATATCAACATGCATTTTTTGTTTGTTTTAGTGATGGCTCAAAGTGGAAGACACGTAGAAGATTAATAACACCAACATTTCACTTTAAAATCTTGAATAACTTTATTCAAGTGTTTGAGGAACAGGCAGCCATTCTGGTCACACAACTTGAGGTACATGTGTAACAGCTGTCCCTTTTGCTTGTTTGTTTGTTTTCTAACTTTGTAATGATGATGATGATGATGAAGATGATGTGACATTGTCTTTTTCTCTTCCTAACCTGAACTGTACATAAACAGAAGAATGTCAAAAAAGGCCCCTTCAACATTATGCCGTACATTTCTCATTGTGCATTGGACATTATATGCAGTAAGTGTATCAAATGACAGCGTTAGAAAATTGTATAAATTATACAGTCAGTCTTAAACATGTTCATTTCATGTAAGGATAATTTACTGCATGCCAGTGTATTCGTCTGTTGAAGAAGGTTTGAGTTAAGGATGTCTTACCTTCAAATTGAGCGCATTAGAGCAATTTTGGATTGGATGTTATGCAAGACGGCTAATCTGAAAACAAAGTACATGTTAACACTCTGGCCAAACACAAAGGCATTTTTAAACTATCCAGTAAAGCAATCAAAACTCGAAGCAAAGACATGTAGCCAATGTGTAGTACAGGAGAGCAGTCAATTATGATTCGCTAGTTGAAATTTGGGGAACTTTTGTGGCACCTTCATAACCATCATTTGTTACAGTCTGCACATGGATACAAGCAAGTTAAGTAATTACTTTAACATTCAAGAATATCATAAATATAAAAGCATGATATCCATTCACAATGTAAATATTCTCTTAAATTAAATAAAAAATAGTTGGAAAAAGTTTTTTTTTTATTTTTCCTTTTTTTTTTTTTTGCAACAGTTACGTCCATGGACTCATCCCCAAACGCACAGGGAGATGCCAATTCGCCTTATGTCAATACTGTGTTAAGGTACAGGACAGCTATACATGATTGGGGCATTGCTTCTTGTTAAATAGATAGATTTTTTCCCCAACGGCACAGGCTCTTATTGGCTAATTCGAGGTCACATGAAATCTAACATTAATTAAAAGTCTCTGAGCGGGCAACATTGCAACATCTATGACGTCAGAGGGTAACAGTGCACAGTTGCCCGCGAATGTCGACCAACGTCCGCTATTTTTCGAAGTCTTCGTCTTACTATAATAAGAGCAGTTTTAAATTGAGTGCCGTAAAACCAAAACCAAAGTAATTACTCTGACCAATCACAAAGGACCCAGACAACCCAATGAACCAATCAAAACTCGAAGCAAATACATGTAGCTGGCACGAAGCGCGGGGAAACGTGCGCGAGCGAGTCACGATTGGTTTTGGTTTTGGCTTAGAAATTAGTGGCGCGAGATTTTTAAGCCAATCACTAAGCATAGTAATGCAAAACCAAAGCAAACGCAATTTACTTTCGACACTCAAGTGAAAACCGCTCTACAAGAAACTAAAGCACTTATGATAACTGATCCTACGGAAAACCAGTTAATTTTGTTTCCCTTTGAATCTCAATTTTTCGTGGGAAACAAAATTTTCTGTTTCCCACAGGAACAGTCATCAATTGTATAATAATTTATTATTGTTTCAAGTGTTGTTGGTACTCCACTAGTTTATAGTCCAATTTATGTACAGAGCATGTGTTCGTTGCAACCAATGTAGATCTTTTGTTCTGTTCTGTTTTTTTTTTTTCATTTGTCTGTTTATTTGTATAGAAACAGTAAGGGTTTGATTCAAATTGGTCCTTAACTGGTTTTGCCAAACCTACAAGATTGTAGTTTTATCAGGGAGCTAAGATATAAGCACATAACTAAACGCTTTAATGGCCGGTCTGTCTAAGTCAATCGATATATCACGCATTACTTCACAGGCGGCCCAAGCGCACTATGTGAATTATTCATAAAGTATAAGCGAACGTAACCCTTACCTTCGAGCGGTGTTGTGTTACAAAGATGCGATTTATAAGGGTTTGTATGGGAACTCAACGATTTTGGTTCAAAAGGAATAATATGTAATGTTCTGCTAATAAAATCGACTAACCACCTGCTAACCTTATTGCCTTGTTGTATTCTTTGGGAACACCACCAGCCAGCGCTAACTCACCGAAAACGCTTCAAAATGGCCTGAGATGCGGGCGAACTACAAAGAATACAACAAGGCAATAAGGTTTAGTCGTTTAGTAGTTTATTTTTTTTTTTTACCCTTAGAATGAGCGAGTTGATTCAAATGCGGCAGCGATCACCGTGGCTGTTTCCAGATATTGTGTATTATTTTACGCCTTCGGGAAGAGAGCACAATCGATGTCTTAAAATTCTCCACGGCTTTACCAACAAGGTGCATGTAGCAAATTGTTGTAATTGTTCACTGCGTCAAATATATGTGCGAAAAAACATTATCGTTTAACAAATGTAGCTTCAATGGCAATTTAAGTTGTCAGGCTCAAAACAGAACCTCATTTTCTTTTTTTGTTCTTATTTTGTTTGTTTGTTTGTGTTTGTTTGTTTGTTGTTGTAATTGTTGCTGTTTTTTTTTTTTAAAGATGAGAAAAACAATTTAGAACGGGCCAAGTGAGCTAAGCTTAGTGCATGACCATTAGATAACGAACATTAAATAAATGTATACTTTTTTTTTTTTTGCTTTTTTTGTATTGAGCTTTTTGATAGTTTCACTGTGGGCTAAAAAGTCGACGAGAAATTTACATGACATGAATGGCACGCAAGAATCGTGACATGTTTGGAGTTCTTTGCCAGGTCGTGGTCACACAAACGATTAGACTCGTCAACTAAGCAGATTTAAAATTTGACGAACTAGTACGCGCGAGGTAATCTCCCACCAGATCGTCTTATTCTTCCAGAACATATGGCTAAGATATTTTGTGAGGGGAGCGAGGGTTTAGATTGTTGTTCATCTGACCATTTATTCTCCACAAAATAACTAGGTAATCGACGAGCGAATTGCCAACAGAGCAGCCAAGAAAAAACAGTCTCAAGCTGAGGAGAAGGACGATGGCGAATTTAGACCAAAAAAGCGTCTTGCTTTCCTTGATCTGTTACTAGAATCTTATGACAATGGAGAAATCTCACGAGAAGGAGTCAGAGAAGAAGTGGATACGTTTATGTTCGAGGTAGGTGCTTTTCTATGCTGCCTAGACACCCGGGTGGGGGGGGGGGGGGGGGGAACTTGACCTAAGTTTTGGTATAGGGGTGCCGCTGGAGGTTTGAAACCCTGACCCTGTTTAGGACAATAAAAACTTAAAATACCTACCCTAGGCCTGTGTAGGACAACACCCGCTATTTTAAGACCCTATTTAGGATTAAGGACAGCATCAACAATCATTTACGCTTGATTGTGATTCCGTCCCGTACGCGATGTTTGACGCATTGAAATGTGAAAACACCGATCCCACCAAATAAAATAATGCTTTTTATTGAAGCGAAAGCGAAAACAATGTAAATACATGGATGACAGTCTTGCATCCATACCCCGTCTAGGACAGCTTCAGACCCTGTTTAGGACAGAGGAGCTTGAAATTATATACCCTGTTCAGGACCGGAGGAGTCAAAAACCATACCCTATCCAGCGGCACGTCCCCGTATAGGCCATAGACACAACTCTTTGGTTGGCAAGATTGAAGACAGAACAGCAGATCTTTTGCGGTGGTTTTGTATTCAAAACTGACTATCTATACAGGTCATCCGAATCATGTTTTACAAATTTAAACCGCGTGTCATTCAAGATGTGTTCATTTTTCACCGGGTGTAAGATGGGAAAGATGGATGTTTATTCGTTTGAGGCGTTGATTGCGACGTTTCGACTGCTTTACTACTCTTCATCAGGCAATGAGGTCGATTACTTACGTGTCGCTAGCATGTTGGTTCGCTGCTTTTGGTGCACGAAACAGCCGGAATAATAATGAGGATCGAAATGCACCAATAGCCGTGAACCAGGCGACACGTAAACAATCGACCTCATCGCAAGATGAAGACTAGCGTTTGTAAAAAGCTGGGACCACGCATGTAACTTAGTGTCCGTCTGAAGAAGGTGCCCGATTAGCAAAATTTGACTGTATTTAGAGATTTTTTTATTGAGTTGCGTTCAACCAAAACCAAAGTAACCACCCGGGCCAATCACAAAGGACGCTGACAATCCAGTATACCGATCTAAACACAAAGCAAATACATGTAGCCGGCACGAAGCGCGGGAAAACTCGTGGAATCGAATCGCACTTGGTGTTGGTTTTACTCCTGATTGGTTGGGAAATTGGGACATTCTTTTTTCTAAACCAAGTACTTGGCGTTGTAATTCAAAACCAAAGCAGATGCAAACTAATTTTACACCCAAGTAAAAATCGCTCTTTTGGTTATTACTATTTTTAAAGGGTCATGACACCACAGCCGCTGGCATCACCTGGGCTTTGTATCTTCTTGCTCGACATCCTTTAATACAGCAAAAGGTTCATGACGAAGTGGACAGCTTTTTTGGTAAGTGTTGAGGTCATTAAGCATCTCTCGCAAAGTCTAACATGTCGATGGCTCGCTACCCTTTGAAAGAGTCTTAGAACAAACAGCAGGCGCAATTCTCATAACCTCAAAAACAATAGCACCTGCTACAAAAGAAGGGGTCGGGTAACAGCTCACGTGAGGTCTCACATGAATGGCTTGCTACACGAGGTGGGTGAATAGGAAAACGGATCGACGGATTTTGACAATTTTTTTTTTTTTTTTGCCCGGATTTCGAATTCAGAGCAAATTTTTTTAACGGATTTGCGGATCCTGCAATTGAAGCGGATCGCGGTTTCATCCAATTTTTGGATTTTGGATTTTGCTTCTAATAAGGTTCGGATCGCGGATCTGGAAGAGGGAGATTCAAGCATATTTTTTTCTTTCTAGTAGGAGCCATAACGCGTTTTGGACGACAAGTCAGGATCAACAACAGATAATTAATGTGGCAAAATGCTGATTACTTCTTAGCTATCACAAAACAACTCCAGGGACGTTTTTTTTTTTCACAAATCCTAGCAACAAATAAAATTTGGTTTCGAATGTTTGACCTTTTTTCACGGATCGACAGATTTGGCCATTAAATTACAACGGATCGACGGATTCGGTCATTAAATTATGACGGATCTCCGGATTTGCATACCCCTATTCACCCACCTCCTACACTTTCGACGGAATTTTAAAAACAAACGACAGGAACAATGCCCCTTGCCCCCAAAACATTGGCAACTGCTATGTACACTAGAGGGATCGAGTAGCAGCTCTCGCTCTTGCTTTCTTATTGTTAAGGTCTCACATGAATGGCTCGCTATCCTTCAAGATAACAATAGAACAAACAACAGGAACAATGCAATTAACCTTTAAAACAATAGCACCTGCCTCACAACAGGAGCAGTAGAGTTAAAATGTTACAAAAGCTGCTAGACTACTGTAGTGTTGTGCTTGTAACGCAAATGTTACAAAGATTATACTGAAACAAAATTGCAGTTATAATATTTAAAACAATTTACATAATTATGAAATATTATAGAACAACGTCCAGACACAATGACAGTGGAGGATTTGAAGGAGCTGCGTTACCTGGAATGTGTAATTAAGGTACATTATATTGTCCACGGTACTTTACGGAAGCATGTTAAATTTCCTGCGGCCATTTCCGAAAGTTTTTTGTCTCCCTATCAAAACAAAGTCTAGTGAGAAACGTCTCATAGTGGAAAACGAGTTAATTGTCCTGAAAATAACAGTTCGTCGATGTGATATGAAAGGTTAATTTCTAGACATGACTACGGACCATTTACACCCTGTACAAGCACGCGCGTCTGTCGTAAGGGTGTGGTTGGTTGATTTACACGACGTGACTCGTGTTGTAAGCCTGTGACATGCGGTTATCGTTGGGAACCGATCGTGTCTTCTGATTCGCCTATAGGAATTCTTTTTCATCCAGAGAACATTTCTTAAGTAATTTCCTTTTTCTTTCAGTAATGTTAGCGGAGTAGACAGTCAGATTTCACGTTCCGTCTATAATGATTTGGTAACCTTTGTTTGATGCGAGAAAAAAAGGAAATGCTCGCAGTCTGCCCTTTGCAAAACGATAGGTTTTATCACGGTTTTCGACGCCATCTTGACGAGTAGACAAAGCGGGTAGAAATTACAGTGTTTGTATGAGAATCCGACGACAAATATCTTTTACAAACATTGAATTCTGGAAAACTTGTGATTTATAAAGTTAAGATACTAGGAAAAAGTTCTTATCCACCGAGTTTGAAGGATGTAGCTGGGATAGAAAGCGCCCAAATATTTTATCGCGAACGCGTCAATTTGCGGAAAAAAAATATAACCTAAATCTCCTATTTTTTATTGCTATACAAACATGTTGTCATTATACTGATTTTTGTTTGTTTGTTTGTTTGTTTTTCAAGGAGTCTCAGCGTTTGTTTCCATCTGTGCCCTTTTTTGCAAGAACAACTTCTGAAGAGTGTCAATTGGGTACGTGTTTCATTTATTCGTTTGCTCGTTCACGTGTTCGTTTACTCGTCCGTCCGTCCGTCCGTCCGTTACTTCTTTCGTTCAATAGTTTAATGGTTGGCTTGGTGTTTTGTTCGCTTTTAGCGTAAGCAGAGCTTTGCACCAACCCTTTTTGAGAGTTCTGACCTAAATGTGTTTCACTGTAGATGTGTAGAATGTGAATTTACTATCGCATTCAAAGCTAATGAACATGCACCTAAATTGATCTATGCGGTGATCTTTGATTTAAAAATAAAGGCGTATGAACCAGTCAGATTTGATAAGAAATATATCTGTCACACCTGTACATTTTGGCGCGGTCAGCTTTGTAATGACCGCGATCAATATAAATTAAAAAGAAAAACACACTTTCCAAGTTCCGATTTTGACACACTGGGATTTAATTCACAGACTTTAAAGTTAAAGAAGTTAAACCGTCATTAATTATGAAGGCGCAGTGGCCTAATGGTCAGGTTGCTGGATTACGGATAAAACGGTCCGGGTTCAAGCCCTAGTCGGGATCATTTTGTTGTGTTCTTGGGAAAGGCACTTGGACAGTGCCGCTACCCACCTACGAGTTGGCATCGGCGAATGGTTGGGGCAACCTGTCAGAATGCGGAGGAGTAACCTGCGATGGACTAGCATCCCATCCAGGGGGGAGTAGCAATACTCTAGCCGCCTCCTGCTACAGAAACCGTAGTTATGTTCCAAGAGCTGTAAGTAAGTTGGGCTAAGAAAGGCCTTACCTATACTACGACATCAATTGACTCATAAAGGGGGTGAAACAAATGTTTTCGAAATTAACTTGTAGATGGTTACAAAGTCCCAAAAGGAGCTTCACTTGGGGTTATGCCTATCGGACTTCACAGGAACCCTGACGTTTGGCCAGCACCGCTTGAGTACAACCCTGATCGGTTTCTTCCAGAGAACAGTCAAGGTCGCCATCCATACGCGTTTGTTCCTTTCTCAGCAGGACCAAGGAACTGTGTCGGTAGGTTTATCTGTATGTCTGTCTGTCTGTCTGTCTGTCTAACTGTCTGCCTGCCTGTCTGTCTGTCTGTCTGTCTGCCTGTCTGCCTGTCTGTCTGCCTGCCTGCCTGTCTGTCTGTTTGTCTGTCTGTCTGCTGTCTGTCTGTTTGGTGACATGAAAGTAAAATTAAAAGCAATGATTTTCTGTCGTCATTTCATAGTTTGTTTTTCTCATCTGTCTATCTGTCTGTCTGGTATGTCTGTCTGTCTGTCTGTCTGTCTGTCTGTCTGTCTGTCTGTTTGTCCGCGGCAAATTACGCTTCATCTTTTTCGGTGGATTAGCTGAGTCGTGCATTAGCATTACAGGTGCATGTGTTGTAATGGACAAAAAAAAGTTTGGGAAAGGCCAATTTTTAACATGTACTAAGAATTTCGAAAGGAAAAGTCGTTTCTTTGCCATGTTTTCCAACAGACAATTTGTTTGTCTTGCTTTTGTAAATTATTTTCCCTCATCTTATTTTTTTTTTTTATTTTTAGGTCAGCGATTTGCTATTCTCGAAGAGAAACTTGTCCTGGCTCACGTGTTGCGTAATTTTAGCATCGAGTCCACGCAGACCTTTGATAATGTTCGGCCATGCGCAGAACTGATAACCAGACCTAAAGAAGGAATATATGTTTCCCTGGCCGAACGACATTAGTACGAAGGAATGATCAGTACAGAATCACGGAGATAATTGTGAGAATAACCGCGCATGTCCACCACGAAGAAGCGGAAAAGGCCCATAAATTATGTTCGTAGTGCAGAATGATTTTATCAAGAGATAGGATCTAACACAGTCAAGTCAAACCAATAAAATAATATATGAATAAGAAACTGTGCAGTAGTTTTCAAGAGACGGGTTCTTAAGTGAGTGCTTGGTGGCTTGAAATAACTTCTTAACCCCTGTTATGGTGATAACTTAATACGTGTGTCCCCCCCTCCCCCCCCCCCCCTCACGACCATTGGTTCCAGGCAGCTTTATAATTTACAGTTATTCACCGACACTAAGGTGTAAAATTGTTTTAGTATACAGTGGAACCCCGTTAATACGGACACCAAGGGGACATGCCAAATTGTCCGTATTAACGGGGTGTCCGTATTAAGCGGGGTCTCAGAAAAAAGTCACGGACACACGTTTTATCGATGAACAAGAAATAAAACGCATTTCCACAGCAACCGAACGTGTTCTATAAAGTTTCCTTTGCAACTGCAACTGAAACTCTACTGAAAAAGTCGGTAATTTAACTTTGCACGAAAGTTTTTAGCTTGCGACACAACCAGGCGGACTGAAGATTCGTCAAAACCTTTGAAAGTCACGCTATTAAGCTACTTTTTGTAATAATATCGTTTTAACTCGTCGAATTCTGTCATTATTTGACCAGAGTAAAGTTAGCAAATAATCGCGACAATGAAATTTGACAGTGCACAGATAAACAGTGTCCTTAAGGCGGGGTTGACAATGTATGGCAGTTTGAAACTGTCGAAACTGTCCGTAATACCGGGGTGTCCTTATTAAGCGGGTGTCCGTAAAGCGGGGTTTCACTGTATACTAAACAAGTCAACTAAAGGACCACTACTCACTACTCGGAGGTGAATAGTACTTCTTTGCTAACAATCTCCGAGTTAACCAATCAGCGCACGTGAAAAGCACTATTCACTTGACTGCTTGGTATACGGTAAAATTCTGGTTATAAGCTGTGGGGGGGGGGGGGGGGGTATAACCGGAATTTTACGGTATACGGTAACTACCGTATATCGTTCGATCAAAAGGTTAATAATTAATACCAAGGAATATACAATATTAGTATATACACACTCAGTGATCTTGGTGTTTCAAGCAATCTGATTGGTTCGCTATCTCGGGCTAATGAGCATTATTCACTCCCTACGGAGTGAATAATGCTTGATCCAAACTGAATCAAAATGGCCGGCGTAAACTCGCGTTTCGCCGGCGTTTCTGAATCGCAAATACTAAGAATACAAGAAGATGGTGAAACCAGAAAAGACAAAAAAAGGCTAAGAAATTTAGCCTGATGTTTGTCAAAGTAAGAGAAGACTTCATATTTCGCAATTTGCAGCACAATGTCCATGGACATTGTGCTGCAAATTGCGCAAATTGCTGCAAATTGCTGCAAATTGTGCAAGTTGTGTGCACACAACTCGAGTACTAAAACGATAAACAATTGCTTACCGTGAAGTCGCTCTTCGTCCGGCATCGGCAGAAATGAATACCGCAGATTTATCGGCAGCAACATCAAGTGTTATTCAACCAAGATCCTCCACGAATATTCAGGAAAACGTCTTTGTGCAAGAAAACATCCAGTTTTCACCACAGTTCTGCACACATTCAGTATAATCCAAACTTTCAGGTAGATCCTTCGCCAACTGCTCTTTCAATTTTCAATTCAAGTGAACTTCAAAAGCTTTGATTCAACGGTCAAAATGTTTTGCAAGCAGGTTTTTGATTCAGATTGCAGGTTTGAGTGGTGTCAAAGGACCATTTTGCTAGATTGTGACGAGGATTTTATCGAAGATTAACTAGATTTGCCATGTTTGAAGATTCTGTAAACTGTTTCGCGCATGTCCGTTAGTGTCGCTTGTATGTACGTTTTCCACGCATGAATTGAGAGGTCAATTAAATCGACTTTAAATGGTTTCCTTATAAAAACTTTGAGATCGCTTGCTGTTGAGATCACTTCGTGTGTATACCGTAGAATTCCGGTTATAAGCCCTGGGCTTATACAACTTCGTAAGGGTTTTAGGGTGGGCTTATAAGCGGAGGGGCTTATATCCGGGAGGGGTTATAAGCGGAAGAAAAAAAAAACGTTTCGAAACGAGCCTAGAGAGTGTTGATCGAAATACGTTTTTAAGTTAAAAACGCACAAGAAAGCAACATTTAGCCCTTTCAGTACTGTCATCGGGTAGAGGGGGGCTTATATCCGGGGGGGCTTATAACCGGATGTATTTTTTTGTTTCCAGGTTGATGGGCCTATAACCGGGGGGGCTTATAAGCGGGGGGGGCTTATAACCGGAATTTTACGGTATACTAAAACAATTATTCTTTGAAATCTCGGTGAATAGCGGCAGAATATTCACCTCGATTTCAAAGAATAATTGTTAAATAATATAAGCCGTTGGAAAACGAAAATCGCATTAAGGCTGGAAACTGACATTAAAACTATTGAGCAATCTCACACTCAACTTTAGTTCCGGAATAGACCTGCTCTGCAACAAATGAAAGTCGTGCCAAAAAGTTGAAAGTCGTGTCAAAAAGTTGAACTCTTGCCAAAAATGTAAAGTCGTGCCAAAGAAAGCATAGTTGTGCGAAGCAATTTAGAAGTTGTTTATAAAAATAAAAGTCGCACAAGGAAAATCTGGCGAGGGGAAATGAGTGGCCATTTGATAATTATCTCTTCCAATTTCAAACATATCCACGTGGAATAGAGTGAATAATTTCCAGTTAGACAAAGGAACAATTCTCTGAGAACACCGCACGATCTGAAATGGGTAATTTACATACGTAGCTAAAGAGATCTATTATCACGACGATGGCAACACACGGGGAATCTGGTAAGAACTTTGAGTTTATAGATATGATAGTGAATAAGCTGAGTAAATATAGAGCCAAAATATGTTCCCTCTATCAAGCTAAGGGCCTCAGAAGGGCATATAATATCTGATTTTATCTGCATTTGTTATTTGGCGACTAACCTGTGTTTCACTACTTGACCCACAAGCGGCCCACGTCACGTTGAGAGGAGTTGAAATAGGTAATTAAAATAATACTCTTGGAATACGCGAAATGCGGCTCTTGTCTGATGGTGTATGGAGGTGTTGTGTTACGACGGTTCGTATTTTAAAAAAAGTTTGTATGAGAGCAAACCCTTGCATATCTCGCTTAAAACGCCTCGGATCGGCCTGAGAAGTGAGAACCGAGATAGCAACAAGACATTGATGACAGTAGATGATTTTATTGTCAAAATGTCATTACGTTTAGCTAGAAATTTGAAAGCGTTTCGCCCATACCGAAACCTTTATAAATACAAACTGTTGTAACACAACACCTCCATACGCCACATGGCGAGAGTCACGTTTCAACTGCTCTCATCGTGAGCTTGGGCCACCTGCGCTTGACCTTCAAATTCGAAGGTCAGTTATTTGTTTTGCTGTGGAAGGAATATCAGAATAAAATTATCAGCAATGTTACACTTGAGCTACCGACGATGTTTAATACTTTTTTTTTAAAGCAGCTTTCTCATAAGTACACTTCAAGTCAGTAAAATTTTACTGTTGTGGCTTTGTAATACTTCGCACACGTGGGGACAAGACGAAGGTCCATGTCGCAGCAACAAACAGCAGCGGCAAAGTCATGTGATGTTCACACTGAGGGGACATGTAGCAGGGACGTGCAGCGGGGACATGTTGCAGCAACAAAATCAAAATATACACACACAAGTAACTGTAGCGGGGACATGTCCCAGGGACGTGTCGCACCGACACATCCCCTCGTGTGTGCTGATAATTTTTGGCACGTGTAACACGAAATCCTGCACTCCATAGGTAACACTTCTGTTAACCGTAACGAAATTTACCGTAAACCGTAAAAGTCACAACCCCACCGAGACTCGCTTACATGAATCTCTGCGACATGTTCCTACGTGTGCGAGGCCTTTATATATGAATAAGCTGGATGTAAATAAATAAGTGTAGGAATCTTGACAGAAATGAATAATTCCATTCAGTAGAAACACAGACGTGTACTTAAGAAAATCTGCAAATCTGATTGGATACCGTGTACCGGATAACCGTGTGGGTTCTGGTGCCCCCCCCCCCCCCCTCCCAGGTAGGGCATTGAAGGTTACGTATTTCGATTGGCGTAAAACTGGTCAACCACTTGAAATTGCCTCAATGGGGGAAGGGAAATGGTACGGAGGAAATGTTTTAAATTACCTCCCACTTGAGGGATTAGAATAACGTGCGTCATACGCGTTTTCCATGTGTTTAACTCAACAAGAAATCGTCGCTTAGACCACAGAGCAAAATAGTATTGCTGCTCAATTAGAAATGACCAGCACAATATATAGATGGAAAAAGTCATGATCACGTTATATTTTATGAGTTTTAAAAGCAGAAAGAAAACAACTCTCGCATCTCTACCTTCAAAGTCTTTAAAAGCGATCAAAGCGCCTTTGACCTTTAATACTGACGGCCAAGTACCGTATATCGCAAGTTACGCTTCAACATAACGCGCTTCTTGTTGAACAGCAATGAAAGGAAATATAAACGCTACTGGGTACGTCACGTCTAAAAGCCTTAGGCTTTCTTGTTAGGCAAAAAAGTGGTTTAACATCAATCACCCGGTTTAAAGCTTTGTTTGCCCCCCCCCCCCCCCCCCCCCCCCCCCCCCCCCCCCCCCCCCCCCCCCCAGTTCCAAGACAATTTGAAAAAAAAAATAGCTTATGCAAAATTTGGCGGGGGGGGGGGGGGGGGGGGGCAAACAAAGTGTATTATGGGCAATTAGAAAATAGAGAATGAGCGATAATCAACTTGGTACATTTTTGCAGAGACAATGTACAAGGAGCCCGCCATCCGTGCGCCCAGTGTTCAACGATTGACTGAAATAGCGCAGAGTCTGGGCCTAGATCTGGATGAAAAGGAAAGACATGAATACCGCAGTAAGCGCTGTGTCAATAATGTACTTGGTGAGGGAAGGGGGCATAGATGGGTGGGGGGGGGGGGGGATGTTGACAGCGATTATCAGCCCATTGTTACGACTTTTGCCCGCTTTAGTGGATTTTCTAATAACATTGTTTTTAAGTTTAGTGACTCTTTTGACCATCCACAAATGCTCCGAGGCTGGCTATTTGAACGGAAAATCTCACGAAGTTTTTACCCGTGACCTTTGACCCGAAAAAAAGTCGGCTACTGTGCATCGGCCTTTACATTGCTCCCCTTTTCAGACCTTTTAAACCATGACATGCATAAGCGCTTAATAAGAAGAGCGAATACAAACAATCACTCTTGTTATACAGTTGTTAAACTGTCGACTATTTTGCTTGTGCTTATACTTATGCATTTGACCAATTAAAACCAGACCACAGTCAAACAATCAGGCTAAACGATCCTAATTTTCACTTCGTCTAAGATTAGTAACACCAAAACATTTTTTTAGTCGGCCAGACCTGTGTTAATACGAAATTTGTCGTCTCCTACACAATTCCGACAAATGGTTTTGTACTAGGCCATTTCCGAGTTAACCTTTGCCTCCGTTTCAAAACGAGTGTAAGTGCGAAACCATTCAAATGAAAATGAGTTAAATTTGCATGAAAATGGACCTCTAGGCGAAACTCATTTTCATATAAATTGTTTCGCACGTCTCTCATGAAACAGAGGCAAAGGGTTACTCGGAAATGGCCAATTGCCTCATAAAATCTACTAACTTCATCTCTGTGATCTGCACAAAAGAGGCCATCGCCATTACCTTGGCGGATACATACCAGAGGTTGTACGAACTTCCAGATCCTAAACTACCTGTAAAGTACCCCAGAACGCCTGGCTATCGGCCTTCAGCGGAGGAAAATCCTTACAACGCATGGTATGCTTAATATTGCACAATTATCCTGCGAAATCGCGCACAGAATATCGCTGGATAGTTAGTTGACGTGGACGTGGCCGAGTGGGCTAGAATCAGACGATAGTACGATAGTATTTGTCGTGCGTAGATGACAATTAACTAGCACTCGCTTTTTTATCATTGATTTATTTAAATATTTTTCAATGATAGTTAAGTTGATCTTATATAACAACAAGGAAAACAACGTGGTTTGAGCTTGATGTCGAACCAAATGGCTCATCAGGCCGGAGCTTATCACGGTTTCAGTAACATTAAGCAGCTAGGAGTATCCCCACACCTAAATGGGATGATAGTTCATCGCAGAGTACCCCTCAGCAGTAAATTCGCCGGTACCCATCCCATTGATACACCTGGTTGCAGAGAGGCACTATGAGGGTAAAGTGTCTTGCCTAAGAAAACAACGCAATTGCCCGACTAGGGCTCGAACCTAATCGCTCGATCCGCAGTCCAGCACACTTAAACCAATAGGCAACCGTTCCTCTCAAAAAACAAAACAAAACACCGTAATTCTAATTCACTAGCGTGTGAATGTTGTTTTGGTGTTTTATATTTCGTAGGTACTGGCGCTGTGATATTGAAGGAGCAACAAACGGGAAACTTAAAGGCAAGACGCTTGCCATTAAAGATAATGTTTGTGTCGCTGGGGTCCCTATGATGAACGGTTCCAGGGTCCTCGAGGGATTTGTCCCGGATGTTGATGCCACTGCAGTGTCCCGGATATTGGATGCAGGAGGTCGTATACTGGGCAAGGCCGTGTGTGAAAATTTGTGCTTCGATGGAGCAAGTTTCACCTCAGCAACGGGTCCTGTACTCAACCCTTATGACGTAACGGAAATGGCTGGTGGCTCGTCAGCAGGTTGTGCAGCTCTGGTAAGAAGCTCAAATTTGTACAATTACATCAGTTTCGCGGATAAACAATAGAACACTACTGAGTTTCAACTAAAACTCGATGGAAACACGGGAAACATGCTTTCTTTTCCTTTTAGAACAACGCAAGGAAAACAAAATAAACCCCTTCTTTTTTTGATCATCAAATTATAATTTCTCTTTGCTCGCGTCATCATGATCATTCCGTCACTGCTCGTGCTAGTTCGGTATTTTTATCGAGTTTATATAGAAGTACGGGTTTGAGCGCGCTTTCTTACAAGATGTTTTCTAAATTGCTGTGTTAGGTTTCAGGAGGTCACGTTGACATGGCTCTGGGTGGAGACCAAGGCTGCTCTATAAGGGCTCCGGCGTCATACTGTGGCATTGTGGGCTTAAAACCCACACACGGTTTAGTTCCATATACGGGTGTAATGCCACTTGATATGACCATAGATCACGTGGGACCCATGGCCAGGACCGTGTATGACGTAGCGTTATTGTTGGAGGTAAGTGAGTAGGTCATTGTATATTGCGTATTTAATTTTTCCAAGGTATTTTGATTGGAAGTGATCCTGTATATCCGCAAGAGAAAAAAAGGAGGAGAAAATAAGGAGAAATATAACAATGATGAGGATGACGATGGCAATAACAATGACATTAATTGATGATGCTGATAAAGATTAGGAGAAGCAGGAGGAGTAGGAGAATAAGAAGGAAGAGGAAGAAAGGGAAAAGAAAGGAGAAATTTAATGATGATGACGATGATGAGGGGGTTTCGATGTTGTTGATGATGATTAGGAGGAGGAGGAGAAGGAGGAAATATTGAGGAGGAGGAAGAGGGAAAATAGTTGGTAGAGGATTAGAAGAAGGAGGGGGAGGAGGAGGGGGAGGAGGAGGAGGAGGTTCTTTTGGCTATTGTAGTGAAAAGTGTTGATCTAGTTTTAATGTGAATTATTGAATAAAAATGACTTGCAAAATGAGTACTTTTTTCCAAATTGATGTGTTTATAATGTATGTATTTGTTTGTTTGTTGCGTTCAGGTCATAGCTGGGTTTGATGATGGCCTTGACGCAAGACAATCACATGACTTGCAACCTTCTTTATCTTACACTGAACAGGTACAAAAATGTTTACAGTTTGAAACATTCGTGCTCCGATTGGTACACACGCAGAGACATTTGCGTTAAAGAAAACTTTCAGATGTTAACATATTCTACAGCAAAATGGATTAGATGAGTTGACAATTTTGTCATCCAGGAATAAAGGTTCCAGCGACACTTTACCCGTCAAACGAAAGCAACAGCGTTTTGTCGGTAATTTCGACCAGTATTCTGCAATATTGCTGATAATAAACATCCTTGGAGAGCCAACGGCAGTTAATGAGGAAAGGGAAAATCATTGCTCCTTGTTTATTTCATTTTATTAGTCACTTGTGCTTTAGGATCTTTAGGGGTGGCGAATGGTCTTTCAGAAGATGCGTATCTCGCAAAATTTTAGTCAAATTTCAGGGGTCTCGTCGTCTCGAATTTTACATTGACGCCTTTTCTGAGTCTTGATTTCTTTTACAGGGCTAAGTCTCGCATTTACCATTCGTCCCTATCTTTTACCTACTGAAACAACATGAAATTGCTCAAGTTTGTACTTTACATTTGCACAGTGATTTTAGGAGAGGTTAGCGCAAGGGTGTTTATAGGAATAGTGACGCTTAGTAGGGCCGTAATGAAAGCCAAAAAAAAAAAACACAGCGTCACAAAAAACAAAACCGTAAAGATATGCTTTTTATCTAAGGACCTAATCAGCTTCCGCCTTTTTCGATGCCATCGAAATTACGAAAATTGTATAGTGAAGCGAAATCTTATCGCATTGCTGTAAGTTGTGTTACTGGAAGTCTGCTGAATTACCTTTGACAGTTTCATAGTGATCTCTTTCGTTTAGACGCGCCCCGTGTAAAATTTAATAGCAAATTCCCAAACGTAAACAAAAACAAACGCGTAACCGACTAGGGTCCTTTTAGGGTAAGTGGATACTCTTTGAGAAAAGGTTGCTTAATCGAGGCGTCGAAGCGTAACAGTAGTCAACTGACTCACCTGTAAGTGATTTATTCTAGTTGACGGGAAATATATCAGGAGTGAAGATTGGCCTGGTGAAGGAAGGTTTTGGACACACCGGAGCTGAACATGACGTGGAGGAGCTCGTCAGACAAGCCGCCAGCTGCATACAATCACGCTTGGGCGCTAAAGTCGAGGATGTCTCCATACCAATGCATTTAGATGGTAAGGTGGATGCATTTTGTGGAAGATTACTAAATACTTTGATGAGACTGACATCAGTGCCTCATTTCATTTATTTGTTAAGACTGACATCAGTTTCCAGCACTTTATGCTCTTACATTCAAACACTTGATAAGGAAAAGTTTCAAAAATAAACATTGGCTCTGAAACCGCTCCCAGATATATATATATTTTTTCAAATTGCAACACTGAAATTTGTTGCGAGACAAGTTGAGCGCGCATTAGTAATACGGGCAACGACTCGTTCAACTTGCAATGCAACATTATTGCGAGACAAGTTGAACAAAAATGCTTCCCGTATTACCGGGACAATGCATGAGAAGAAAGTTTTTTTTTTAATTTCTTTTATAAAATGATAAAGAAATTACACGCTGAAACTCGTGACGTAATCCACTAACAAATAACAGGTTTACATAAAGTATAAATAAAACTTGAGTTTGTCAAAAACGGCATTCAAAATCATGTTTATTAAGATACTGTGAAATACTGAAAGACGGCGCAATCTAAATTGTTTAAAGGGAGTAGTTGTTGCCCTTATTTATCATTTTGCGGATTGGACGCGCAACCAGCTGGTTGTTTTGGTGGTTTAACAGATGTTCGCTTAATGACGAGCTTGTACTAACACGAATTATACCATTTTACTTTAGGGCCAAAAATATTGTCTGGTATTTACGTTGAAGGATCTACTAGAATGATGTTTGAAGGAGGTGGTGAGTCATGTAAATATCTCTTGCATGATATGAAAACTGGTCGCCGTTGTTCGGGATTCCCATTTAGAAATTTCATTTACCTGCCTGTGGGTTAATGTGAGAGACCTACCAGCGTATTCTCGTACCCAGATCTTCTCAAACATCGGAGAGAACATCCAGTAAATTCGGATTTTGCTCGCGTCAAATGTGTCAGTAATATGACACACAACGCGACTACGCATCCTCGGCAATTTAGTAGATGAAAAGCTCACCTGGCCGCTGTAAATGGCTAATGGACTTCTTTCCTATTCAAGGAAAGACAAGTAACACAATCTTGAAATAGAGTTGAGGAAGAAAAAAGTCGTGTTTTTGCTGATAAATTAAAACACTCAAACCAGCCTTTAACGGTTGGGAAATGCGCGCGCTGTGTTTGACGCGTACAAGCTAGCTGTACGCGTCAAGTACGCGTCAGATTTGCAAAGGTTTTCGCCCATCTTTTTACCCACGAATGGCGTTATGTTTAGCGCGCTTGAATCCAGATCAAGCGGTCTGATCTGGGTTCGATGACCTGGGCGTGGTGACTGTATTATGTTCTTGGGCAAGACACTTTACCCTCACAATGCCTCTCTCCACCCAAGAGTATAAATGGTTACCGGCGAATCTAATGCTGGTGGCGACCCTGCGATGTACTAGAATCCCATCCAGGAGGGCGTAGCAATACCTTTAGCCGCTTTCATGCTGCAAAATTCGGAGTTAAGCCCCGATAAAGGGTTTGAAAGTCGTTACCTCTTTTTTTGTTTTCTACGACCGCTGTAATGGAAGGCCAATTGACCTAACGGTTGCCGCGGGAGGACTTCCAATCGAGCGACGGGATTTTAGCATTGTCCGGAGTAATTTTGTGGTGTTCAAGCGAAAAACACGTAACTCTCACCTATCTCTTTCCACCCAGCATGTCAGGCCATTTACACGACCCGGTCGCATGGTACAAAATCTGCCATGCTGGGACGGAAGTTACTTAACTTCCAAAGTTAGTGGTCATGTTTCTTGATAACATTTGCAGGTTTTGGAACTTCAGCCAAGATGTATTACGACACTGTTCTGCAGCAAGCATTTGCGCGTGGTCTCAGGACACATGGTAATGATTTACCAGTCACGTGTAAACAAAGTCTCCTGCTTGGCCGCTATCTTCTATCAGAATACAATGGCTATTTCTACAGTAAATCACAGAATTTGGCCAGAGGGCTCTGCAAGGCGTACGACAGGGCTCTTCAGGATTACGAAGTCTTGTTGATGCCTACTGTTCCCAGGAAAGCACAGGCCCTTCCTCTGGCTAACATGTCAATGACAGGTGAGAAGAGAAACGCGGGATTTTATAGCGGAGCTCCCAGCGGCCCGAAGGGCCGCAGAGCAGAGCCCCATACCCATAGAAAATTAACAACCCATGCTTTTGGTTTTTCATGGTCATCATGGCTAGCGGTATGGTTCGCGGGCGCGCACGACGTACGTACGTCGTGCAACATGGCGGCGATACCCCAGAAATAGGTTTAACGTTATGGTTAACGTCAGCTTACATGTTTGATATTCGACATCCATGTCATGGTCTTTTTACAGCTGTCAAAACAAGGTATCCGCTGACCAGTATCACATGACCATATCGCGGGCTCACATACAGAACTCATCGAGGTCGAATGTTTTTGAAGTTTACCGTTGACCAAGTAATGGTTTATATAGGATCGCGGGCTCAAGTGCTATATTTTTTTCTGTTATCGGTCAGTAAATTCAGATTTTCGAAAAGGGCGAAGTAAATAACTGGAGAGCTCTGCTTTTAGGCTTGGCTAAATCTATTTAATAGCTGTTACGTTATGCACTGTACTTTTGGGGGATGCGTTGGCCCAATGGTTAACGTGCTGGGCTCCAGATCGAGCCGTCCAGGTTCAAGCCCTGGTCGGGCTCATTGTGTTTTGTTCTTGGGCAAAACACTCACACACATCAGACACACCTCATGGCGTCTCCCCCACCCGAGTGTATCAATGGGTACCGGTGAATTTAATGCCGTGTTTGGTGTTGCAGTAGACTAGCATTCCATTCAGGGAGGAGTAGAAAATCACCTAGTCTCCTAATGCTATTGAAACCGGGATAATCTCTTGCCTGACGGGCAAGCAGACGTTGCCTTACTGTCATGAAAAGTAACCATTTATAGCGCCTTACAAAAACAAGAGAACTGTAAAGTTTAAAAGCTAACTAACTACTGCATTTTTTGCTGCCGTTATTAATTGTTATAGCGACGGCCAACGAGACTTAAGAAACAACAAACAAAATTGATCGAGATCCACCAATCACAACCGATAGACGTGGCCTAAGAGGCTGCGAAAAAAATACCGATTTAATAGTAATGTTTGCGTGTTATTTTAAGGCGCTGAAAGTCAGTGAACCATATTGTGCCATTACTGTTTGTTTTATATATTTAGTACCTTTTAATTGTTTGTTTGTTTGTTTGTTGAACCACTCCTCCTCTTTCCATTTTTGAATATATCGACGCCAATACCAATCGGGCGCACCAAAATGTTCTAAAATATGTTAATGATGAATGACAAACTATTTATGAGGTTCATAAAAGGACATAATAAACAATGAAGCAATAGAGGAATAATATAATACGAAAAAAGAATAAAAAAAATTAAACTAAAATGTTCCCCGCAAAAATAAGGAAAAGTTCCAAATTTCGTCACACATTATTAATTGTCTTATGAATAATATTTTAAGTCACTTAAACACACGTTTTCCCTCCTCCCCGAGAAAGAAAAGTATTTATTTTCTGATATCACTGATCGACTTTTGTTTTATGCTTGCAGAATATACAGAAAAAGCATTCAACCATAGTATAAACACGTCATCAACAACAGTCACAGGTCACCCAGCCATGTCAATCAATGTGGGTTTCAGCAGTGGGTTGCCAGTGGGAATGATGATTATCGGAAAGAAATTTCAGGAGGCCACTCTGCTAAATGTCGCCTTCGCCTATGAAAATATCCGAGATTCGGTTAATTTATGATGCTATCGCCTTATATATTTTATTTTGCCTCCTTGAATGTATTGCCTACTTGAATAATTTTACCGTATTTTCTCGATTAAACGCCGGGCCCCGAATAAACGCCGGGTCTCCGAGCTAGAGTGGTAAGTAAGCCTTCCAGGCATTTATTTGAGGTGTAATATGCTTTAGGTATGATGGCAAATTACATTCATGTCACAAGTAATGATTTAAAACCCTTCTTTAATAAACATTTTGCTCCAATAAACTGCACCATTCAAATAAACGCCGGGTCCATGGAGCCAAGTTTGAAATAAACGCCGGGGGCGTTTAATTGAGAAAATACGGTACATTCCATAGGCATTCTGGCTTGATTTGTGTCAGTTTTCGCTATTTATGTGGCCCAGTTTTCAGCCAGGTCCTATTCTCTGCCACTTTGTGTTCAACGCGTTTTTCGCGCCATGAATGAACTGAAAGAAAAAGTTATTTCATTTATATGATAGACTGATTCCTGTGCTCTAAGTATCTTAAGTTTGGTCTGTCAACTCGCTATAGAACGCACACACGTTGTGTTTACGCGAAGATAGGTGATTTTTTTTTTCCGAAAACGTTTTTGTTTACGACTCCTTCGAATAGGCCATTTTACAGTTGTCTGCTCAGTGACCTGGCCTTTGAATGGAAGTGAGGCCGAAGGTGACCTTGTTTTGATACAGACCTCACTGCTTTTGTTGTGTTAATCGTGTTGTTCTGATACTAACTAGTTTGCATTTACATGATAAAGCAGACAGGTTTGTATCAATGCAAAGTCACCTCCAGCCTCACTACCATTCAAAGGCCAGGCCACTTGGCAGCCAACTGTAAAATGGACTATTCATGGTTGTACTTAAATTCGTATTTTATTCGATTACCCTTACCAAAAGAACCAATGTTTGGCCTATGAGGCGTAGAATAATCCAGCCTTCTGCTTAAGTAAACGTTTTGCCGAACCGTTGCATTTTTTGACCTTAATTTTGTTTGGAAATTTTTCCGTGCAACGATTGCGTATTTGCCTATTCTCGACAACACAATCACAGCTTAGCGCTTTAATTTTTAATACAATTTCATCTCCCTTGACCAGAATGAACGAAAGAAATGTTTTATAAATAAAGGTGAATTAAATCTCCAAGTTTTGACTTGATTCTTGTCTTTATATTTTTATTATAACACCCAGCTCTTTTTCACTACAAAATAAACCATCTCAATGCAATGGTCACAGCACAATTCCGCCCCTATCAGAACCTGCACTTTGGTGAGCACCTAGGCGCGTAAAAACATTTTTTCCTAAAGTATAACAAAGCCGTTTAAATAATTTGTGATCGTAATAACACAAATAAGTTTTAAAGGTGATTTTATGTCTGAAAAATTTAATTGAGCTTTTTTAACCAGGAAATTACGCACAAGGCTTGTTGTGGCCGAGAACTGCGCCTGCGTGGCCGAGAACTGGGCCAACAAACGGAGCTTAATTCTTATTATTACTGGGTAAATTAATAGAATTAAGTGTTGACCACCTGATAGCTTTACACCATAAAACTGGATATTGAAGCTAGCTCTGGACGAAATTCCCTGCGTTTATTCTGAGGTAAAAAATACAAGTTACGTCTTAAGTGGCCGAGAACTGGGCCCCATATATACTGTACCGCCAGCTAACATGGAAATAATTCGCCTTGGTTTGTGTCCTCAATGTTAATTTCTTACAGGCTGAAAAAAATAGAATTCCTAAAAAAACTTGTTTTATGTCCTTTTATGACATTTTGAAGCTTTTTTCTTTGAATTAATTAAGCGCAAAGTGACAAAAAAGAAACCAAAAAAAAAAGAAAGAAAAGCTATAATTGTATATTCCCATCAGTACTATTCGTATAAGAAAAGATTAAAAGAAGGTCGATGTGACGGGTGATAGGTCTCGTTTCGCTTGTAGAGTGAAATGTGTACGTGGTTTGTCCGTCAAATATGTAGGTACAGGTACATATCAAACAGTTGTTGCCACAGCGATTTGAGCCCCGGGCTTAGTTGTTTTGTGTAGGATCACGTAATTTGGCCCGTGCTAGAAAAAATACTTAGGTTGCTGTTGCGCCAAAAAACTACAATAGGTGTGGCTTTTAAGTCATAATAACAACAAGGGGATGCAGTTAAGATGTGCTTGTGAATAATGGACGAAATGGAACAAAGGGCCGAGGTATGAGTGATAACAAAGGGAACACGTTGTAGTTGATCGGGTGTCGAAATGTCTTTGGTCAGTGTTTCGGTACGTGAGATGTTGTGTTCACGTTGTATTTCTTGTGTAATGACGGTTTTATCCACGTTTGTTGAGATATGTAGTCAGTTCATTAGAACGGAGAGTAAAAGTCTCGTTTGTGGAACCATTGCGGCGGAGTCTGGGAGTTAAGCTAAAAGGAATATCGCGCTTACTAAGTACAGGGTGGCATGGCGACTGTAATAAGTATTGATGTTTGGTCAGTAATGATTTTGCCGAGAACACCATTTTTTTTTTTTTTTTTTTTTTTTTTTTTAACCATAAGGGCATTTCATTAAGGAAAAAAATAGTAAATGCAGTCCAATATTATGGCCCGTCGAGGTCAAACTTTGAATTCTAGTTGTTAAATAATGCTTAAAACAAGCGTCAATAAAACACGAAGTAACAACAATTGAAGCTGTCACGCGCACTTGTCACACTCTATTCAACTGCGCTTGGGATATGCCACAAGTTTTATTACATTGCATAAGCGCATTATTACTTTGATATCACAGTTATCCGACTTACAGTGAAATTTCCTTCATTATGCCACAAACTGGCTTTTGGCAATGAATTCGGCAGTTTACACGGGCTTTATATTTCTTCGGTCGTCTCGAACGATGATTTTTGTGCGTGACCTCCTGGCAGTTTAATGTCTTTGGACACCTTTATGCTATATGCCAAAGGCTGGGAAATGTGTTATTAGTTCAGCATAATTTCCTTCTGTTTCAACCATTTTTACATCAGAGATAAGCAGGTAGAAGCAGCAGTTTCTTCATCAGTTTAAGCAACGTTAACTATTTCGCCTCGATTTATTCAATGTTTGACCCTATGATTGCGTTATCGTCAAATTCGTAAATGACCTCTAATTAGAATCTAATAATTAAAATACAGTATCTATGCCCATTAGACAGTTGAAAACAACAGATTGTAGAAATAAATTTAAATTATAACTGAGTAATCATTACGCGCTGTTTTTAAGATATAATTTATTGCGTTTTGCACCTCAGGCAATCATTGACAAAAGTGTTGACACATTATTAATTTAGGCCCTATTTTGTTGTTATTTGAACTAATTTCATCCTTTTGCCCCCACTCTTCTAACCCCCCTTCCCCCTATCAATGTTGTAGTTTGTTTCTAAGAGTCCTTTGCTACAATTTTACAACATTGAATGGGGGAGGGGGTATTCTTGGTTTTAACGTGACGTCATCAAAATTCTAAAACCAAGAATCGCAAGACCCCTGAGTATTTATCCTTTACTGGATATTAGACGTCCTTAATATATGTCTTGTTGAAGGTTTTTAGCTCGATAGCATTCGCCGTATTTAAGATAAGAGCATTTTGAATTTCGGAGTTTCACGCCACACGACATCAAAGATGGCCGCCAGAATGCTGTCACGTACACTTTAAAGAATGCCTCACTCTGTGATTTTTAACAATCTGAACAGTTGTGGTTTTGCAAAAAGTGTTTATGTGAATGTTAACTAGTCCATGATGGTGATCTGAACGCTTTTTGTAGCAGAATTTAATGCCAGATGTTTTCACTGATTTCCGGCCGCCATGTTGGAGCCCAAGCAGTTGGGCTCCAACATGGCGTTTCCATACTGTGCTCTCTAAATTTGCGTGAAACAATTTGACGGATAACTCGAGTACGGAATAACGTACAGACCTGAGACTTGGACAAGTAGTTTATATAGTAGTTTTCTACAGCATGTAATATTCTTCAATTTTTTGACTCAATAGTTTTTGATTTATTTTTTCGCGGCGTGACAGTGAAAACCACCAATTTTGGCAGACAGTCATGAAATTTAAAAACTAGTGGTAAATTCGCCATAAAAACAGCAGAGCGAAATCAATGTGTCAACTACTTTTGTCAAATATTGTAGGATGTGAAATAGTTGTCGTATATTATTAGTTTAAATGAAAAACAAAGTCATCATTTCAATAATCCAAGACGAAGTGTCAACAGCAACCAATAGAAAAACACGACCACATTGTTATCATGTTCTACATTCTCAATTTTTTTTTTTTTCAGGAACAGGCTTTGCTTTTGACAAAGATGAAAATGGCATTGAATAACTTAGATCTCGCATAATTGAAAGATGTAAACTTTACATATTTGTATACATTTTTAAAAGAAATACCGCTGACTGCTGTTTTAGAACTCTCCACATCTTGCAGGAAAGTAAAATTATTCTATTTTACCGCATATAATTAATATGTACGGCTATATTTTTGTCAACCTTTTTACATGCTTGTTAAATTCATTACCGTTGTCAACGATGCGAAATTTCATACAGGTTTCCTATTGTTGTCAACGATGCGAAATTTCATACAGGTTTTCTATTTTTTCTTTTCTATTGTTATGAATAATTAAGGCCAAATTTCACTCTAATCAAGCCAATGTTGTCAGTGTTAAAACCTGGCCTTTCTACAAGATGGTAAAAGGAAGTGTGGAGTTGGTCACTTGCTCAGAATTTTGTATTAAAACAAATTTTACTGACGAAACTGAAGAGCACAGAAATAAACTGAAATATAATTATTATCCAAACCGTAAGTTCTTTTGAATTCTAATGTAATACACCGCCGTTGTCAAGCTCGGATATCAAAGAGTTTCTTATATCCCTAGGCCATAGAAGGACATCAGTCACCTTTCAAGCCAACCAATCACCAAAGGCGAAGTGTCAAAAGCAACCAATAGAAAAACACTACCACATTTTTAGCATATTCCACATCCTCTTTTGGGTTTTTAAATGAGCATCTTAATTTTAGTCGTTTGTTTGTTCGCCAGAGAAACTCAGGTAAGGCGAGTTTGAGACTAAGTAGTTAAAATACCCTTGATTGTTTCTACTTAAAAAAAAAATAGCTGAAACTAAAAATCCAACCGTCCGTTCATTTCCTGCAGCTCAGTTGATCAGTAAAGTTAGGACGCCACCTGTGGTAAACGCCGAGGATATTATTCAACAAACATTTAAGTTAGGTAAGATCTCATTAGTCCCGACAAATGCTACACAGATCGCTACTCGTGGTTAAATTGTTGAAATTTAATTTTTTTTAAACTTAGCATGTTACAAACAATTCTCAGAAACTATGTTGTTTTGAAAAGAAAGAGAAAGCTCTTATTCTGTAATGCGCAGTTAACGATGCTGGGCGCAGTCAAAAAGGGAGCGCACTCACTTCACTTTACCAATGTTTTTTTCTCCTAAGTATGCAACACTTACTTCTTGGATTTCGAGATAAGAAAGGACTGCTAACAGTCCACAAACTCATCGATTTTTGTTACCGAGAATTGTGACGATTAAAATGAAATAATGACACAATAATTTGGACACACCACAAGCAAGCGGTTAAGCACTGTCGGTTGTATGGCTGCATATGCAAAACCAGATTCTGCTCGTCATCAATACAATTTTGATGTAGCCACAAAACTTTCGCTAAAAGAAACAATTACCTTAAAACGCTCTTCCAAAGTTACAGCCTTAGCTTTAGTACTGAAATGAAAATAGCATAGAATACCTTAAATCATGCACGCAAAATTAAATCTTATTAACGGGCCTGCAATAAACTCAATACGGTAAAACAAAAGTATGAATGACACTTTTTCTGTACAATTCCACCTTGAATTCTGGTGGCCAATATTTTAGTGTCTTTCGTATCTTACCAAAAGTATTTTTCATGCTTTATTCCACCTCATAACATAAAACTAATATGTTTTCCTATACGTCAGTCTCGACCGCCTTTTTACGTGTTTGTAAAATACATTACCGTTGCCAATGATGCGAAATTTCGCACACTGTATTCTCTCTCCGTTGTTCGGAATTATTTGTCTCGCGTTTGCGTTTACAGTATAATTTCAGACTTTTCTCATGGAAGTCGCCAATGTATAATAAAACACGGCTTTTTAGACTTTGATGTATCATTTAAAAATCCTATTTTCATTCGGCCTCTCGAGGATTTACCTATAAGTATTCGTTTCGGCGCAGAGGTAAAAATTCTCATTTCACAAACAGGTGTAAATTTGATCCATCCATAAACCTTTCAGTAAGAGAAAAAAATTATACCGAAAAATGTTTTTACTCAGAGACAGGTTTCGCTTTTGACAAAAATTAAAAGATCACGCACGCAAAATTAAGTCAAATTAACGGGTTTGCATCAGACCCAACACAGAAAAACAGAAGTCTAAATATTACCTGTCTTATACATTATACATTGTCAAAGATTCGAAATTTCGTGTTCTGTATTCCCTTTCTGCTATTTGGAGTTACTTACCTCGCCTTTGCATTCAATGGGCCAATTTCAAAATTAACTAACCTATGTCGCCATTTTTTCATAAAAAGCGACTTTTTAGACATTGATGTGTTATTTTAAACACGTTTTTATTCTAATTCCTGCCACTCACGGATTTAGCTTTACTATGCGTATGATCGGCGTGGAAATGAAATTTACATTTAGCTCGCCATCAGTATAAATTTTATGAAGTCACAAAAATTTTGCTATGAGAAGTGATTACAGAAGGCATTTTTTTTTTTCAGGCCCAGGCTTTGCTTTTGGCAAAGATGAAAATGGCATAGAATAACTTAGATCTCGCACGCAATATTAAATTCAATTAACGGGTTCACAATAGAACCAATACATAATTGAAAGATGTAAACTTTACATATTTTTATACATTTTTAAAAGAAATAGCTGTTTTAGAACTTTCCACATCTTGCAGGAAAGTGAAATTATTCTATTTTACCACATATAATTAATATGTACGGCTATATTTTTGTCAGCCTTTTTACATGCTTGTTAAATTCATTACCGTTAACGTTGTCAACGATGCGAAATTTCATACAGGTTTTCTATTTTTTTTTTCTATTGTTATGAATAATTAAGAGTGAGTCCGCACGAGAACCATGCAGGCGAGTCTACAGCGCATCTCACCGATTTCCCTCAAATTTGGCACACTTGTGTAACTTCACTAGTACATTAACCATGTGCAATATTTTGGTTCAATTGTTTATTGTTTTTGAGAAATGTCAATCAAACTGTCAGACAGTGGAAAGTACTTAAATTTGACCTAAAAATATTCACCATGTTTGATCCCCTGCTACATGCTAAATATAAAAAGAAATGATACGAAACTTTTACATAAGACAAATCAAGTCCCAAACAATAGAAAAACGTTCAGTAAACTTGTGTCATTTGCTGCTTTTGGCTGAAAGCAAAATTCCAAATCTCCTTATTCAATTCGTATAAAAAAAGTGGGGTTTCAAAAGTCGTTGTTTGTAGACATGCGGCGTTTCTTCAATCGAATTTGAAAGTATCAATAGATTGCCAAGGAAATGGTGTCCCTATTTATCAAATAAAATCTCTGTTTAGTTTAAGAGGAATTACAGGTTCGCATCAATAAATGGTGTTAACTTCGTGACAATATGCAAATGAGCTCAACACGGAAATCGTGATAAGTTCAGAGTTTGTAAAATATAAACTAAATAGAATGTTGCTATAAGAAGTAAAACATCGTTATGAAGCTTTTTGCATAAAAATACTTTTAAATCGTTAGTAGTTTTAACTACTGGAAGTCGTTGGCTGGTAATAAGCAAATTAAACAAATTCAAACGAACACAAAGGTCATACCGACCTGCTGGTCGTACTGCACCAATTTGAAAGATATCCCCACAAGCAAGCATCATTGCATAAAAGTCATTTCCTTCAAGGGTTTTTGGCATCGCCCTCTTGGTGTGTAAGCTGCGTTTTGCCGTATTTGCCAGCACCATAGTAATTTAAGAACAGATGTTATCAAAACAAGTTGGCGGCGAGGCATCAAATATAATATCCACGGATCATGAAAACCGACTTGTTTTAGAATTCGGTCGTGTGTTTTGTTCACATATAAAAAACATGTTTCCACTGCAAAGAAATTATGTAGTCATCGTTTTCATCCAGTAAGAATCTGCGGCACAAGTGGTTTTTGGTGCTGTCGTTCTTCGAAGAACACCGACAATAGTTGATTGCGTGACAGACCGACTTGTGAATTTTATCTCAAATTTCATGTCTCAAATTTCACTCTGACTCAGATCATATTGCGATCGTCATTGCTTCGTTTATGTGCTTTCAAGAAGGACCTAACATTCAGGGGCCATGGGATATGTATTGAGTCATCTATAAATGATCCAATACGTCACAAATCGCCATGGCTTTAATTTTCCACCTTTTTTAATTTTGAAAATCTGAAATCGAAAAATTAGCCTTTAATACCGACTTACCGTGAATAATCTTATAAACGCCAGGGCTTTTTAATTTAAGGGGTACATGCGGGAGTTTTAAATAAATATGAGGCGTTTAGTAGAAAAGGGGCATTCATTTCACCAGGAGCCCATGATTTCACTCTAACTGTAACGAAATAATAATAATAATAATAATTACAAATTTGTTGTGCGCAAATTCCATACATAAATGTTCAAATGCGCATTACAAAAAAATGAACGTTACACGCTAGAAGTTAAAATTACAGCTTAAAAACTAAAATTCTTAAAAAACTAAGTTATAGGTTAAAAATTACAAGCGTTAAAGTACAATTTATACCTAACTAAAATCTAAAATTCTAAGAAATTACAATTCTATTCGGATTTTAATAAAAACGCTTTAGAAAACAAATATGTTTTAAGTTTGCCTTTAAAATCGGTAACAGTGTTCACAGATCTGATGGCTAAAGGAAGAGCATTCCAAAGTTTTGGGGCAGCATATGTAAAGGAGCGATCACCCAGTGTTACCTTGGATAACGGCTTCGGATAACTAAGGAGAAGGCTGTCATTAGAGCTTCTAAGGTCATACCGTGAAGTTGATTTGATACTAATTAATGAATCTATATAGGTAGGTGCCAAACCCTTAAGAGCCTTAAATGTAATTAAAAGAATTTTGAACTCAATACGAAACTTCACTGGGAGCCAATGTAAATCAAAAAGGAGCGGTGTAATATGGCAAAATCTGCTTTGCTGGCAGATCAGCCTAGCGGCAGCATTCTGTATTCTTTGTAGCTTGTTTATACGGTAGTCGGGAAGTCCATACAAAAGGCTGTTACAATAATCAATCCTAGCAGTAATAAACGCATGCACAAGAGTCTCAGTACACCGCCTTGAGAGATATTTCCGTATACGCCGAATATTGTAGAGATAATAAAAGGAAGAACTGGACAACGTTGTGATATGAGTAGACATCGAAAGCTTGGAGTCAAACCAAGAGCCGAGGTTTCTAGCAGAGTTTACTGTAGAGACATTGCAATCACCAACTCGTATGCTGCCAATGTCAATTTTAGCCAACTGCTGAGGTGTTCCAATGATTAAAAATTCAGACTTGTCGTCATTCAGCTTAAGACTGTCGGTTAACATCCATGAACGAATATCATCAACGCAAGATTCCATAGCACTAATGGCAGAAAGCTGGTTGATTGCATTACTGGGACTGAAGGACAGATATAACTGGGTGTCATCAGCAAAGCAATGAACTTCTGGAAGATGCGACTGAATAATGTCGAACAGTCTACTCGTATAGAGCGTGAAAAGAAGAGGCCCAAGACAGGACCCTTGCGGTACACCACATTCCAAATTAAATATCCTAGAGAGTGATCCATTGACTGATATGCACTGGGAACGGCCCGACAGGTAAGACTTAAGCCACGAAAGCACCTTGCCTTGAATACCGAAGGAGTTTTGCAATCGCCTCAGCAATGTATTATGTTCAACAGTGTCGAAGGCAGCACTCAAATCAAGCAGGAGAAGCAAGGTGACACGTTGCTTATCCATATTGAGAAGAATGTCATTTACTACCTTGAGTAAAGCAGTCTCAGTGCTGTGATGATGACGGTAAGCTGACTGATACACTGGGAACAGGTTGTTTGACGACAAATACTTTTGCAGTTGCCTGGCAACAATGGTCTCAACCAGCTTCGAAATGTACTGTAGATTACTTACAGGTCTGTAATTCTTAAGAACTGGTTCAAGCCCATCTTTCTTGAGAAGTGGTCGTACTAAGGCAAGTTTCCAGTTATCAGGGAAGTAGCCTGTATCCAGAGATAGATTGATTATTCTTGTGACTGAAGGTAGAAGTTCGTCAAGATGCTTAATAAGTAACGTGGTTGGAATCGGATCAAGTGGACAGGACTTCTTGGTGGACGACAAAATAGTTGCACGTACCTCACTCTCTGATAAACGATTAAATTCAGGAAAAGAGACATCCGTGATGGATTCAAGAGGTAAAGCGTTAGTTGAATGGTGAGCGGTGCTAATAATCGCAGACTTAATGTCCAAGATCTTTTGAACAAAGAAATCACCAAATTCATTAGCCAGGTCTTGATCATTTGCACACGGAGGGAAGATGGAACTATTGCCATAATTAAGCAAGGACTTACTGGCCTTAAACAATTTCCTCTGATCGCCACTGATCTCATCTATAAAATTAGTGTAATATTCCCGACGAGCTTTATTCATCAAGTATGTCACATGATTTCTCTGAGAGCGAAAGAGGGCAAGATTTAAGGGTGACCTCGAAGCTCTCCAACGCCTCTCTGCTTTCCTTTTCATCCGTTTTGCATGCCTAATTTCATCAGTCAACCATGGAGCGTAAGGTCGAGCGTGAATATGTTTACTCTTGACGGGAGCATAACGATCCAGCAAAGCTCGCAAAGTGTTGTTAAATTGCGAAACAAGCTCATCAAGGTTGTCCGACGAGTGCTGGTACAAATCGCTGTCAATAATGTCTTGCTTGAAGGCGACTGGGTCAATAGCCCGTAGTTTCCTGAATGAAACAGAAGAAACCAACGGAGGCGGTTTGGCAATCTTCAGTGAGCTTATCACCGAAAGATGATCCGAAATAAGGTAGTCAGTGTAAGGAGCACCGCAGAGTAATTGATCAGAGTTTCGAGTAATGACTAGGTCCAATGTGTGACCTTGCACATGTGTTGATCCAAGTACATGTTGGGTTAAAGACATCGATTCCAGTAATTCTCGAAAAGATTCAGCAGCAGAATCATTAGGATCATCAACATGAACATTGAAGTCACCAGTTAAACAAAGTGGCTCAGACGACAAAATGATCGATTCAAGGTACTCCGAAAATTCTTCCAGAAAGGTGCTTATGGTGACGGGATGATTCTGAGAATATGGTGGTCGATACACAATAGCGAGCCTCAACCGAAAAGATCCAGCAGATAATAAATACTCCGCAAATTCAAAAGACGACTTGGAACCAGAAGCAATATTAGAGACGTAGATGCTATCCTTGAACAAAAGGCCAGTGCCGCCACCTATACGGCAGCTCCTCGGGCAATGAACAAACTTATAGCCAGGTGGCGTAATCTCCTTGCAAACAGCCGAGTCTTCAAAGGAAAGCCAGGTCTCAGTTAAAGCAAACACGTCCGCTTTGCAATCACATGCATAGTCGAAGAAAAGAGCAGATTTATTCCTGAGCGAACGAGCATTCAGAGTACATAGGGTCAACCGAGTCTGGATTGGCCGTGGGACCACATTTGTAGCTGCACACTTGATCTGTGTTAGATTCTTGATGTTTCGACAGCGATAAGCATCCGATCGGCGAGAACGCCGGCAATCGCTGATGCGCGATGAAATGTAATGGCAGCCTTCAGGACCAGGATTGACGCTGATGTCACCACTGACAAGCAAACGAGCGAGATTAAAAGTGGAGACGGAATTCGGATGATGACTAATTCGGGATAAGAGGAAACCATGGCGTTGTGCAAGTCGAAATCCAAAATGGCGGGTCCGATGCAGCGGCGATAAAAAGTTCCACTGACGGCAATTTGCGCCGTTAGAGAAGACAATTCCGCTAGTTCCAGTAAAATGAAAGTCAAGTACAGCAGATCGCCTATTTGGATAAACATTATAGTGGCAAAACCCATTGAAAAGAATCAAAAATAAAACTAAAATCGCAGAGCCGGCAAAAACATGACCGACCGCCATGATGACCGCTGAAACAAATAGACAAACAAGTATGTAAATATGACGCGTAGTTTGCTCCCGGATAAAGATAGGAAACAGATTTTGTGAGTAGGAGACTACTCTAATCTTTTCTAATGCAAAGACGAATCATGAGTTGTAAAAAGGCACGCTGATCTACACTTATACAAATATTTAATTCCGTCGATACGTCGGTCCGTCATTCTAGCTTTAAATTAGGAAATAAGTAGGAGCACTATCAGAGATACAGGTGATTCCAAATTTGTTGAAATTGTTCTGGATTCTTGTTCCCAGGGTCTTTGTTCCCCTAAACCAGTGGTTGATAAACGAGTTTAGATATTAAATTTCGTTCCAAGAACTTGCGCATTTTCCGTCAGCCTTGACCGAACTGGGCCGTCCTCTGCCCTCTGGGCCATTTATGGTTCCGGTTTAATTGTGCGCATGCACCGGAGACTTGAGATGGAATGATCCGTTCTCGCTCCCAGAGTCTACGGTCCTTCTGTTCTGTGCCAGGGATCGAGAACTCTGCTGTTAATGTCTGTTAAGCTACGCAATGAATTGAAGGCGGGGTTTGGCTGGGAATGAAAAGGAATGAGGCACCAGCGGAGTGGCCCCGAGGCGAGAGCGGAAACCCGACTGAGAGGTAAGTGCTTGGACGGTTTCTATAGAAAACGGCTCTACATCGAGGCCCTTTGAGTCACACTAGGGCTTTCCACAAGTTGCTCGGCAACGTTTTGGCATTTTTTTCATGTTTCGAGCAACTTTTTCCCCCTTGGAGCAACTTTTTTCCTCTCGAGCAATTTGTTGCATTTTGAGCAATTTCCAAACCGAAGATTTACGAAGATTATACGAGTGTTGTTCTAAGGCAAAACGAACGTTTCCGAAGACTTACGACGTTTGCCGAAGATTTTCGAGGGACATCTGAAGACGTTTCAACATTCGGCTCATTCTGTATAAAACATTACAAAACTCGTTAGCAAACATGACGTCATCAATATCTTCACGATTTTTCCCAGTTAAAGGAATCCTTGTTACTTAACACAATAATATTCCCTTTAATATGTTATTTAGATACTTTTGCTGTAAAATTGCTTAAAACTGCTTTGAAGATCTTACTCTCAAAGGGAAATTAGCATATATTTAGAAAAAATTATTTTGGTTAGAAGTAGCGTTTTGGAATTTTTGGAGCAACTTTCGAGCAGCCTTTATTATATGAAGCAACGTTTTTGGATTTTTGGAGCAACTTTTTGAGATATTACGGGCAACTTTTTGGGAAATCTCGAGCAACTTGTGGAAAGCCCTAGTCGCACTGCCCGAAGCCAGTGGAGAGCACGGATGAAAGAAAGAAGGATATAGTGAAGGCTAGAGCAACGAAAAAGAAACTACTTGCAGCAAGCGAGCAGAATGCAAATATACGCGTCAGCATGACGACATGTCGACAGCGCACGAAAGACATGATCCACGAGGGCGAGGTTGCACCAGGCACGAACTCAAACCAGTTTAAATTCGTGCGACTGATCGCAGTGACAAAATGAGTGAAAGCAGCCTTGTCGCAGGGTGTGTGCACTTCTGCGACAAAATATAAACTAACCAATGAGAGAGCTTCATGTGTTGAATTCAAAAACTAGTTTACATTCTCCCTCTTCCAAATTCGCTGCAGGTGCACCGAACAAACACCTTGTTGCAGGGACTTTTTGAAGTAGTACACACGAAGCGATTTGTCGCAGAGAACCTCACTTAAGGTTTATTAGTACTTCATTAGTGTTTTCATTAATTTGAAAGTAATATTGTGTATAAGCTACTTTAACTTTTTCATATATCACATTGATCTGCAATATGGCATGAACAGGAGCTAGAGAGATGGTGGAAATGACCCCAGTGTATAAAGATTGAGTGAAGTCCAATTGGGTATGTAATTATACGCGTTATTAACAAAATCGAACTGCGCGGTCGTTCGATTTTGTTAACAAGGCCTTTGAAAGAACTTTCAATTGGCATTAATGGTTTTGACATCCACACTATAAATCAAACATTCAGTTAGGGAAGCAACATTATTTTTTTGGAGGAGTGGCCAAGTGGGATCAAAAATCCTGAAAAAAAAATTGTTTGCAATAGCAAAATGCCCACATAAATTGTTTGAAGACATCAAAAAACATTGTCTGCAGAAAGATGCAGCTGGAAAAATTGTTTGCACAGAGAGCGCCACGGAAAGAAATCGTCTAAACTGTACTATACTACGCTTCGAGTAAAACAATGGTCCATTCCAGCGTTCGATCGAGCACTGAGGCAAGTCTTGAGAGACTGGGTACTAGTCCAAAACAACATGGCGCCCGGGTGAAAAGTAACTTACCAGGCTTATGAAAATGTGAAGTACTGAGGCCATCGCTTACGAGACAAGTGGAAACTAAATCCTTGCAGAGTTGTTTGTGAACATTATAACTACCAGGTGGACAGGAGTGAGCGACGTTTTCTCTTTCCAATCTGCACGTGAAGATACGCTTGAATTCGATCGATGATGAACATGTCCATTCTCGTCCCCATAGCCCTTTCGTTTCTCTTAGCCGGCTTGGCACGAGAAAACGGAGGGCTCTGGGGACATAGGATTTTTGAATTAATTCGAATTTTTTTGATTGGCTGTTTGGAACAAAGAATTCCTAAACGGAAGTCGTAAACGTAACGACTCTCTCATACATTCTTTTGAAACGTCATGACTGCATACATGAAGACCGGAAGTCCTAGAATCTAGGACTGGAAATTCTGTGTCCCCAGAGCCCTTTGTTTCCTCGTGCCAAGGCCCAGCTGGCTAAGAGAAACGAAAGGGCTATGGGGACGAGAATGGAACATGTCAAGTGGCTTGTTTACCTTTTCTCACGCTGTAAGTCTGTATTTATATAGCCGGATAATTAACATCACGAACCACTTTAGATGCTAAAAGGTTTATTGGATTTATGTAAGCGGTATTTCTCACGTCCTCAGCCGACCTATCCATCATGTTATGAAACTCGTTCTAAAACTTTCAGAACTTTGTATTTGTTTTGCTCACATGTACCACATTTTTGTACGCTAAAATCATACTGCCGATTGAACTTAACATACTTTTTTTGACTTTAATTTATTATTTAGTAAATGTTTTACAAAATAATGGCTAATGGAACTATCAGAATAACGCCGCATCGGCGATATTCAAACGTAATTTTACCCTAAAATCTCTAGTGTCACGCATTGCCCGAAATACCTTATTTTTAAAGTAGGTTTACTACTAAACGTGAGAGCGATGAAAAATCTTGATTGTACTAGGTGATACTAACTACAGTGTTATTTGTATATGGAAAGCTTTAATTCTTGCAGAGATATTTTGGTCAAAAGATGGGTCAAAATTTAGGTATTTTTTGGCTCAAAATCGACCATGGGAACGTTGACCACGATATCTTCCACACGTTAAAGAATTTTGCGATAATATTCTACCTACAGCATTATCATCTCAATATGTAGCCCCATGCAAAATATAAAGGAAATCTGAGAGGGTCGATGTAGACTCAAATTTTAATATTGCATGGATTTCATATGGACCCTCTCTTAAGGCCAAATTTCACTCTAATCAAGCCAATGTTGTCAGTGTTAAAACCTGGCCTTTCTACAAGATGGTAAAAGGAAGTGTGGAGTTGGTCACTTGCTCAGAATTTTGCATTAAAACAAATTTTACTGAAGAAACTGAAGAGCACAGAAATAAACTGAAATATAATTATTATCCAAACCGTAAGTTCTTTTGAATTCTAATGTAATACACCGCCGTTGTCAAGCTCGGATATCAAAGAGTTTCTTATAGCCCTAGGCCATAGAAGGACATCAGTCACCTTTCAAGCCAACCAATCACCAAAGGCGAAGTGTCAAAAGCAACCAATAGAAAAACACTACCACATTTTTAGCATATTCCACATCCTCTTTTGGGTTTTTAAATGAGCATCTTAATTTTAGTCGTTTGTTTGTTCGCCAGAGAAACTCAGGTAAGGCGAGTTTGAGACTAAGTAGTTAAAATACCCTTGATTGTTTCTACTTAAAAAAAATAGCTGAAACTAAAAATCCAACCGTCCGTTCATTTCCTGAAGCTCAATTGATCAGTAAAGTTAAGACGCCACCTGTGGTAAACGCCGAGGAAATTATTCAACAAACATTTAAGATAGGTAAGATCTCATTAGTCCCGACAAATGCTACACAGATCGCTACTCGTGGTTAAATTGTTGAATTTTTAATTCTTTGCAAATTTAGCATGTTACAAAAACTTCTCAGAAACTATGTTATTTTGAAAAGAAAGATAGAGGCTTTATTCTGTAATGTGCGGTAATGATGCTGGGCGCAGTCAAAGAGGGAGCGCACTCACTTCACTTTACCAATGTTTTTTTCTCCTAAGTATACAACACTTGGTCCTTCGATTTCGAGATAAAAAAGGACTACTAACAGTCCACAAACTCATCGATTTTTGTTACCGAGAATTGTGACGATTAAAATGAAATAATGACACAATAATTTGGACACACCACAAGCAAGCGGTTAAGCACTGTCGGTTGTATGGCTGCATATGCAAAACCAGTTTCTGCTCGTCATCAATACAATTTTGATGTAGCCACAAAACTTTCGCTAAAAGAAACAGTTACCTTAAAACGCTCTTCCAAAGTTACAGCCTTAGCTTTAGCACTGAAATGAGAATAGCATAGAATACCTTAAATCATGCACGCAAAATTAAATCTTATTAACGGGCCTGCAATAAACTCAATACGGTAAAACAAAAGTATGAATGACACTTTTTCTGTACAATTCCACCTTGAATTCTGGTGGCCAATATTTTAGTGTCTTTCGTATCTTACCAAAAGTATTTTTCATGCTTTATTCCACCTCATAACATAAAACTAATATGTTTTCCTATACGTCAGTCTCGACCGCCTCTTTACATGTTTGTAATTTGCATAATTTCGCACACTGTATTCTCTTTCTGTTGTTCAGAATTATTTGTCTTTCGTTTGCGTTTACGGTTAAATTCGAGACTTTCTTTATGGAAGTCGCCAGTGTATCATAAAACACGCCTTTTTAGACTGATGTATCATTTGAAAATCCTATTTTCTTCGGCCTCTCGAGGATTTGCCTATAAGTATGCGTTTCGGCGCAGAGGTAAAAATTCTCATTTCAAAAACACGTGTATCACAACTTCAAAGAAAGAAGGGAATACAAATCATACTACGTATTTTATTTTCGGTTGTTTGACTATGTTTTTTTTTTAATACTATCCAGATTAATTTTTAATCTCCTTTGTTAATATTATGATAATGAATACCAGACAATGAACAATAAAAATTGAAACTGGTAAAGACATGTTTTAAACCAAAGATAACTGCTAAATATTCGAAACCAATGTTTTCTTCGATTATATCAATTGTTATTCGATAAACCAGTTTTTTTTTTTCTATTTTAAAGATGAATTCCAGTCCGTACTGCGCAATCTCGGCTGCAATGTTTATGTGAGCCCACACGAAGGGAATGTTTACAAGCAAAACTAAAAATTCCGCGACAAACTTACCTTTTTCTTCATTATTATCGCCAGATATCCTTGCAGAACAAATAATAACGAGTAGAAGAACCTTGACGCTATTTCAAACCGACGTTTTAGCTCATCGGAACTTCCTGAACGAAACGAACTGTAATGGCGGACGTAAAAACGTCATGTATGCTGTCACCGAAGTGTAACGTTTCAACGAATTCAAAACAAAAACGTAAACAAACCCCGAGTCTGCGCAGTACGGACTGGAAATCATCTTTAAGTCTAAATTTGATGCAGCCATAAATCTTTCAGTAAGAGATAAAATTATACCGAAAAATGTTTTTACCCAGAAACAGGTTTCGCTTTTGACAAATATTAAAAGATCACTTTAGAACACCTTAGATCACGCACGCAAAATTAAGTCAAATTAACGGGTTTGCATTAGACCCAACTCAGAAAAAAAAGTGTAAATATTACCTGTCTTATGCATTTTTATCACGGATATTCGTGGGATCTCATCTAGAACTTTACGTATAATACCAGAGAGTAAAAAAAAATATATATATTATTTACCACCTTAATTAATATGTATGGCTACATTTCAGTGCGCCCGCCTTTTTACATGTTTGAGAAATACATGACCGTTGCTAGAGATACGAAATTTCGTGCACTATATTATTTTTTCCACTGTTCAAAATAATCCGACTTGCTGTGGAGTCCTGGGACTAGTAGAGTCGTCACGTGACAAGAAGGCCGTGTACGATCGAGTTAGTTGAGTTCTTGCCATGTGTGTGTTGTAACTCGGAGTTTACACACTGTTTTCTGTATTAAATACACCACACTTGCGTTTGGGATTAACGCCACATTTCAGACTTATCTCACGAATGTCGCCAGTATTATCAAAAACAACGGCTTTTAAAACTTCCACGTGCTATTTCAAATACGCTTTTTTCTTCTTCGGCCTCTTACGGATTTAACTAATCGAGTATGCAGGCGATTCTCATTTCACGAACTGGTCTCATATACTTTGTAATAACCACTGCTTCTTGGACTATAAGGAAAATATTGATTACAAATAGTAAACAAACTCGACGAATTATGTAAGGCAGATGCATGACTTTTAAGAAAACTGAAATTCCTGTCTCAACAATAATTTGGAACACTTTAATATAAATAAGACTACTTAATTAGAGGACGACTACACGCTAATCACCTCAGCACGGTGAACAAAAACGAGTTCAGTTACACTAATAAAAGCACACTGTATAAAGCTCGACAGTTTCAACCGAAACTAATAAAATAGTGGCAAAAAAATAATGGGAAAACGTAGCAAATTTGCCATATAAAATTCCGCCATTGTCGACTAACAATTCGACAAGTTTATAGGGCTGACGCTATGCTTTGTGCTAATTGGCTAATATCCGTCACATGTTGCTCTTTCTTCGATTTGATTGGCTGACACAAAACTGTCCAATTTTTCTTAAATTGGACAGTTTGTTCATTTTACCTGAAAGTCCTAATTGAAATTGTCCAAATTTGATCCCAAATTGGACAGTTCTCAGAAATTAAGGAAAAATAGCTGCGCTGACAATATAGGATTTACTGACAGCTATATAATAAAACAGCAAACACTAAAAATTAAGTGGAAATAACAGTAAACACCAAACCCCATTCAGACCCTCAGTAAACCCCATACAGAAAAACAAAAGTATGACTGCTCGCTTTTTTTAACATGAATGGATATATTTCAGTCTTACCCGCCTTTTTACGTTGCTTGTGACATACATTAATGTTGCAAAAAACAACTTTTAAAAACAGCTGCCTTTTTAGATTGATAATTACAATAGTCCATTTTACAGTTGCCTGCCAAGTGACCTGGCCTTTGAATGGTAGTGAGGCTGGAGGTGACCTTGCATTGATACAAACTTCTCTGCTTTATTATGTAAATGCAAACTAGTTTGCATCAAAACAACATGATTAACACAACAAAAGCAGTGAGGTCTGTATCAAAACAAGGTCACCTCCAGCCTCACTTCCATTCAAAGGCCAGGTCACTGAGCAGACAACTGTAAAATGGTCTATTTCAAAGGAGCTACGTGACAGGGAATTCGCTGATTTTTTGTTCTTAATTGTTCTCGGTAGGCAAGTTTTCTTTTAAAAAATAACCCTAATTTGTCGGATAGAAATCAAACAACGGTTTAGCCTCAATGTCGTAAACCAGTGAAACGTTTACATTCGTCACAGGCAATTAAAATCCACCTGTTACGGCTGGATTTCATCCGCCTTTCCGAATAACTCACCCAATTTTGGACAATTCCAAACAATCCCTTACTGTCCTTGTGAAAAATAACCGTTAAATCGGAGGGCAGCTGCTTAATAAAAGTTGCAGCTTAGAGGTTGAATTGCAGGGTAGAATACGGGCGGGGGGGGGGGGGGTTAAAGTTCCTTCCCCCTCTGAGATCGGCAACAGTATTAAAGGCGTTATATTAAAGCGGGAATAAACTGCTAATTACTTTGTGGAGTTATAAACAAATCAATTAACCATTTCCAACATTTAACCAAATATTGATTTACTTCCAATTTATCTGGGAACAGTATGTCACTGTTTAAGAGACAGGGTATTGCAATGGCTTTTTATTGGAGGCTATCACTTTCTTTTGCATCCGCCATGGTGGATTTTGAACTCGAACCATGTGATCATGACCGCTGTTCAAAACGCTCATTCCATAATGTGGTTAGTGTTTACGATCAGCAACATGCTCCGTACATTTCTCCTTTGTTTGTTTATTCCAGGGAAATGGCTAAAGAGTTGAAAATTTTTCTTGTCACTTGCCTGTTGATGTTTATAGTGGAAGCGAAACCAGCCCCTGGAAATAACGGGAAAGGAGATCATAACGACTTGGCAGCTCGAGGTAAATAAATGAGATTAAATGAGAATTAAAAAAATATATATACAGGGGGTACTTGCTTTTTCAAACCTTAACACTAATACAGTACTTACCCAAAATGAATATGCTATTTCAGACCAACCCCTAAAATGTTATAAAATTAGACTGCTTTAATTTAATAGCTTTCAACTTTCCAATAGGTAGGGAGGAAAAGTCTTCAGTCAAGACTGTTTGGTTTGCCTGGTGGGTCAAATATGAAAATTTGGACCGCTAAAAGAACCAATCGAAATGTTCCTTTTCATCTTCGAAAAGCTGCAGTCTACCAATACAAAGAAGCAACAACAACAAAATACATTATTATTCATATTAAAAGATTTATCCGATTCTGATTGGCTTTCAATGCCCGTTTAATTCCAACTAACCGGCTAGCGCCGACCAAATTTGGAAAACGAACCTATTATACAGCCATTGACATCATCAATTGTCTTACATAAAAAATTAACCGATCACAACCTCGTTCCCAAGAATAATTAACCGATCGCAACCTCGTTCTCAAGGATCGCTGACGTCACGCTACAACAGCTTTGCTGCCAAGCAGATTGAAAGCGCAAAAATAGCCGCAATATTTGAGCATTACGAAGAGAAAAATAAATGACTTATTATAAGACAAAGATAGTCAAAACACGGACAAGCAATGAAAGGAAGTCGATCGATTTTGAAAGCGTAACTACAAGAGGAAAAATCTTAGATCCAGCCACAGCAGAGAACTTGGAGCAGTTTTATGAAAGTTCTACGTCGAAGTAAGCAAGAACGATGGTAAAACGTCGCTTTGTGTCATCAAATTTACCTTCCATAGAGAAGCAAGCAAGTGCTAAATATCGACACTATAAAGGACAAGAATTTTAATGAACGTTACCGAGTTTTCGAAGTTTAAATCAAATTTAAAAGAGAACATTGCTGTGTATTTGTGCACTTTGCGTACTTTCAAAACCCTATTGAATTCTTTTTTTTTTTTTTTTTGAACTCTAGAAATATTTTGAATGAATAATGATATAAAACAGTTATTGAATTCGGCTTTCGTATGATATTATGACGAATTATGTATATCTTGGAGGGTGTTATGAGGGTCTGAATGGGGGTACCTCGATAACAAAAAACACTTTATGTTTTGGCTCTGTAACATGAAACAGTTCAATTCTAGGCATTTTAACGCTAACAGCAAAAAAATCACTGCAACAGTAAATTTAATTCACAAAGAAACAAAAACAGCTCCAAAAAGACCAATATTATTATATTTAGAATATCAAGAAGTTTTCGGCCATTTTCCGACAATTTCCGATCATTTGGGAAGATTACTGAAGACAACTGAAGATTCCCGAAGACTGTCGAAGGTTTGCGGAGAATACCTAATTTGTCCGAAGACTACCGAAGATTTCCGAGGAGAACACATAGCACAGGCTCAATGTTCAGGAGTGATTTTATTACAATGCTGAAAGACTATGGCTTTTTCACGAGAAATCCTCCAAACACTTAACAGTATTTTCTTTTGAAACAATTAACATTAAAAAAAAATGACCAATTTAACAGCAAACACTAAAAATTATGGGCAAATAACACTAAACACTAAACCCCATTCAGACCCTCCGTTATACGCCGAAGCCTTCGGCTTCGGCGAATTACACCGTCCTCGATCTGCATAATTCTTCATATCATACTCTGCCCCATCCCATTAATGCTAAATAACAACAGCAGCAACAACAAAATAAAACAGGAACAGTTATTCTCGTAACAGCATTGCAACAGCTGGAGGTAATGACATTCAAATAAAACACACCCGCGATTTATGGCCCAAGCGCGAAGCGCGCGGGCGGGCCATGAATCGACGGGAAAAAAACTCGGTCCGTATTTTACAGTACGGACCGAGAAAAGGAGGTTAATAAGATATTTATTATATCTCTCACTCTGGACAAAAGCGTGCGGGAAGCGGCTTCGTTTGACTGACGTACGTCAAAGGCGAAAGTACGAGTGAATTACATTGGCTTTCGTAAACAATTCGGCCGTTTAATAGCTCGATTGATAAGCGTATAAACATAGTTTGAATCCAACCTTAACTACTTTATTTCTGCAATTAGTTTTACAGTAAATTCAGTGACAGGATGAAAACTAGATACAGTGCAAGTTTCCTTTGGAATAACTTAACTTCTAAACTGAAGTTCTTTGCTTGGCAACGAAAGTGTCTCGATTGACAACATGTTTTAGCTTATCAAACTTTCGAAAACTTATGGCAGTGATTCTAGAAAATACTGAACGAGAAAACACATATAAAGTTTGAAAGAACTACTTGAAAAAAGCCTCAGATATCGCCGTCCACGTAATGCTAAGTTGTGTCTACCCTAGAGGTGCTAGGCGGCGTTGAATGCTTCGTTGAAAGTTTGAAATGCTGTCTGGCTCGTACTCAACTCCATCGCATTTGCGTACGTCTTAGAAAAACTTTCCGAGGAGCCTATCGAGGACGTCAGCAGGTACGGGTTCTAAATGAAATGTTCCATCAGTCTGCTTTTGACAATAATTTTCAAACCGTTTCCATTTACTTCTTCTTTACCGTGTTTGCAGATTTTTCGCCACTGATGAAACTTTCAAGTTCTTTACTTGAATCCTGCTCGGGTTGCTCTACGTCCGCCACATCAGGGAAGTTTTCCCCTTCCAACGGATCACAAAAATTGGGTTTAAAGTTCGTTATACCTTTTTCCTTTACCTTTCCTTTTTCGCTTCGCCTCTGTTCCTCGCTTTTTTTCCGCTGACTGCGAACGTTGTAGGAAGTTTTGAAAATCTTCTTTGCGAGACATTTCAACGGCATCAGGATAGCACTCAGTCAAATTTCACGGGCCGTACTGCAGAATACGGCCCATAAAATTGACCAATCACAGCGTGCGTACTATCTCAGAGATATAATAATGGAAAATGATACAAAATTGACCACGAGAAATATCATGTAAAATGGTTGAGCGGGGAAATGAGCACCAAAATTCGCTACTATTATTCTCGAAATTCGCAGTATTTACTTGGAATATTTATATTATATGTCCCAAAAAATCGTGCTTTCTATGTTTACATTTTTTTTAGTAATGACTTCGATGCACCCAGGTTATGCCAACCAAACTGTTCTGTCGACCGTGCATGTTTCAGACTAACTGCTTTACTATGCAAGACAGAGATGGCAGGGTTCTATCTAGAGGTGTTCAGGGGTAGAAGCTTCCCCCCAAACAGCCCAGCTTCGCCTCCCCAGAAAAAAAAATTGATAATTTATACAGTACATAGATAAATCAATATATCATTCAGGTCAGTGTACATGAAGTGAGTATTGCATGTTTATCTCTTTTATTCACTTCTTAGTATAGTGTATAAATAGCGCAATGGGAACTCTTCGTCTCAGCCGAGCTAACATCGTCCAAACCTAATCATGTGATGACCAAAAAACAATATAAAATTACGGTGAAAATATGTCAAGGTTGTGTCTCATATCCATTTAAAACATTTTCCGGGGGGGGGGGGGGGGCATGCCCCGGACCCCCATAGAAGCTCGTGGCCTTCGGACATTCTACCCCAAACGACAAATACTAGATAGAACCATGGATGGTCAAGCTCAAATTGTTTCTATTATATTAATTTTTCCAGTCAATAAAATACTACAACAATAAGGTGTAGTGGTCAAGCTGTTCTATATTATACTTTTGTTGACAGGCTCTGGAATAGAGGTTGACCCTTCAATTCCCGCCCTTATTAACGAGATGGTCGGGAATCCTGTACATAAATATGCTGCGTTTAAGATCGTCGACAAGACGAGAGTGGTGATTGACTACGACATGCTCGGGGACCCGGCCAAAACAGTAACTGTAGAAGAAGATGAAAAACAATTTAACAAGATGAAGAGTCTTCTGACGAACGAGCCACGTTTTATCCTCTACGATTTTCGTTTCACCAACAAAGAAGGGAGGTTGATAACAAAATTGGTATTCATTGTTTGGTAAGTATTCGGCCATTTATGTCACACAAAGGTATTTTATGGAAAGGGGTACCAACGAATGGAGTGGTGGTGATAGGGGGAAGGAGAGCAAAAGGGTTAAATCCTTGATTTTTTTTTGGGAGGGGGGAGGGAAGTGCGCGCAATCTTTTAATTTACCTTTTCGAACTCATTAATAATTCATCTAGTTAAAACAAAGTAAATCACAATAAAAAATAGCTTTGGGTACCCGTTTTTAATAAGCACAGGTTTTTTTCTTCGTTTAATGTTTGATTGAGAAGATATATCAAACACTCAAGGCAGTGTTTCATCGGCCATCCAAACACCTCGAATTTTACTTCCTTCAAGTATCGTCTAAATTAGACTGTCCACAGCCTTTCTATTTTTCAGCGCAAAAAAAAACTAGAGAATCGGCGAGCGAAGCGAGCGTCTGCACGAAGCGTGGAGTAGGGGGATGGGGTGTGCGCGGGCGAAGCGAGCGAAAGGAAAATAGAGAGGCTGTGGATCAATTAAATTGGACCAATAAAATTTGAGCGGTAAAATGCTTGTTTAATTGACTACAAGTGTCAGTTTACAAAACAACTACACTTGTGTTCGGTGTTGAGGATGTCGTCTCAGAAAACTTCTTCAACCCCAAGAAAACCTGCAGAAAGAGGCAGAAAGCCGAAATCAAGCGGTCCTTCCGATTTTTTACAGAATATGCGCGTGCTTCTTTGCAATTTGCTTGGGGAACTTTGCAGGACATCGTATATCTCTCCGGAAAATGTATTTGTCAAGCGAAAAGCGAAAGTTAATTCACAATTGTGAAGCACAGAATCTTCGTCCTCTTAAATATCTTCGAACTTTGCATCCAAAAGGTTTTCCTCTGCTCCGAAAACTAATTTGTACTTCGCATCTCCGATCGATTGAAGCACGTCGCCATTTATTAATAAAATATTTGAGGGGATCGCGAGCTCTTTCATCTCTTCGATTTGATCGTTCATAATGTTTTTCATCAGGGAAACAACAAGTACAAGAAAATTCCTATATATTTGCATTTGTTTCGCCGTACCATAGAGCTGGTAGATTTAGCTTTTTCGGAAGCCAGTCGGTAGAATTCCAACGACGTCCTTCGAACAAAGAAGGTTGGCAACATCCTCTTTCTGCTCATCTTTGAGCGACGAAACGTGTGGTAATTTCTCCAACGTGCAATCACTAATCACAACATGATGACAACTATTGCAAACCGCAAGACGCGCCTGCAAGCAATCATGATCCGCCTTCGTCAAGGCGATGAAATTTTTGCCGCCTTTCAACCAATGGAAATTTTCCGTTGCTGGAGAAAGATATTATTTCCAAAGATACAGTCTACAGCCCAGCTATTGTTTTCGCTCCAAGCCCCCACCCCCTCCCGCCTCCCGTTTTTCACTGGCGTCCAGTTCTCTCGCCATTCTTTCCCTTTGCTTATCGATCGAAAAAAAATACGAAAAAATAAAAGGCTTTGAACAGTTTACCATTCTCACTCATTAATTATGCCGCTCATTGTCCGGCGTGGATAAGATATGGGAAAAGATTGTGGCCGAGGCAATGAGCGACTGGGTGAGAAAGCACTATAGCTGTGTATTACGTCGCCGAAGGGGAGGTGGGAGGGTCGAAAATTTGTTCGGACTTCCCGGCTTGCGTATCTCTTTCGAAATGTCCCGAAACTAAGCAAAGAGATCTTTAAGAGTGAGTCCGCACGAGAACCATGCAGGCGAGTCTACAGCGCATCTCACCGATTTCCCTCAAATTTGGCACACTTGTGTAACTTCACTAGTACATTAACCATGTGCAATATTTTGGTTCAATTGTTTATTCTTTTGGAGAAATGTCAATCAAACTGTCAGACAGTGGAAAGTACTTAAATTTGACCTAAAAATATTCACCATGTTTGATCCCCTTCTACATGCTAAATATAAAAGGAAATGATACGAAACTTTTACATAAGACAAATCAAGTCCCGAACAATAGAAAAACGTTCAGTAAACTTGTGTCATTTGCTGCGTTTGGCTGAAAGCAAAATTCCAAATCTCCTTATTCAATTCGTATCAAAAAAGTGGGGTTTCAAAAGTCGTTGTTTGTAGACATGCGGCGTTTCTTCAATCGAATTTGAAAGTATCAATAGATTGCCAAGGAAATGGTGTCCCTATTTATCAAATAAAATCTCTGTTAAGTTTAAGAGGAATTACAGGTTCGCATCAATAAATGGTGTTAACTTCGTGACAATATGCAAATGAGCTCAACACGGAAATCGTGATAAGTTCAGAGTTTGTAAAATATAAACTAAATAGAATGTTGCTATAAGAAGTAAAACATCGTTATGAAGCTTTTTGCATAAAAATACTTTTAAATCGTTTGTAGTTTTAACTACTGGAAGTCGTTGGCTGGTAATAAGCAAATTAAACAAATTCAAACGAACACAAAGGTCATACCGACCTGCTGGTCGTACTGCACCAATTTGAAAGATATCCCCACAAGCAAGCATCATTGTATAAAAGTCATTTCCTTCAAGGGTTTTTGGCATCGCCCTCTTGGTGTGTAAGCTGCATTTTGCCGTATTTGCCAGCACCATAGTAATTTAAGAACAGATGTTATCAAAACAAGTTGGCGGCGAGGCATCAAATATAATATCCACCGATCATGAAAACCGACTTGTTTTAGAATTCGGTCGCGTGTTTTGTTCACATATAAAAACATGTTTCCACTGCAAAGAAATTATGTAGTTATCGTTTCCATCCAGTAAGAATCTGCGTCACAAGTGGTTTTTGGTGCTGTCGTTCTTCGAAGAACACCGACAATAGTTGATTGCGTGACAGACCGACTTGTGAATTTTATCTCAAATTTCATGTCTCAAATTTCGTGTCTCAAATTTCACTCTGACTCAGATCATATTGCGATCGTCATGGCTTCGTTTATGTGCTTTCAAGAAGGACCTAACATTCAGGGGCCATGGGATATGTATTGAGTCATCTATAAATGATCCAATACGCCACAAATCGCCATGGCTTTAATTTTCCACTTTTTTTAATTTTGAAAATCTGAAATCGAAAAATTAGCTTTAATACCGACTTACCGTAAATGATCTTATAAACGCCAGGGCTTTTTAATTTAAGGGGTACATGCGGGAGTGTTAAATAAATATGAGGCGTTTAGTAGAAAAGGGGCATTCATTTCACCAGGAGCCCATGATTTCACTCTAACTGTAACGAAACAAATAGACAAACAAGTATGTAAATATGACGCGTAGTTTGCTCCCGGATAAAGATAGGAAACAGATTTTGTGAGTAGCAGACTACTGTAATCTTTTCTAATGCAAAGCCTAAATATATCGTTCACAGATTGTTCGATATCGATGTCTTCATTGACATCGCATCGGGGTTAACCATGTTGGCTAGCTAGCTCCTTTGGTCCCTTCGATGTCCGAGTGAATCAATTAACTAACTAAAGAAAATTGCGTGTTTTTTACTCCATGAAACGTTTACTTGAATTTTTTAGGCGAATATATATTTTCTTTTTTTATTGAAGAGGGAGGGGGGGGGGTGATGGGAGGGAGCAGGGGTGTCTATTAGACACGGGACGTTTATTAGTAGAGGCCTCTAATACAAATTTTACACCTCAGGGGGAGGCGTTTATTTGAGAGTGGGGCGTTTATTAAATCATTTACAGTATTTCACTCATTTACATTTATTCTCAGGATTGCCTACAGGAAAGATAAAATAGAACAAAAGAGTATGATTATGAGTGTCATTGAAAACAAACTTTCAACAACTTGGTCAAGGCAAAGACGAATCATGAGTTGTAAAAAGGCACGCTGATCTACACTTATACAAATATTTAATTCCGTCGATACGTCGGTCCGTCGGTCATTCTAGCTTTAAATTTGGAAATCAGTAGGAGCACTATCAGAGATACAGGTGATTCCAAATTTGTTGAAATTGTTCTGGATACTTGTTCCCAGGGTCTTCGTTCCCCTAAACCAGCGGTTGGTAAACGAGTTTAGATATTAAATTTCGTTCCAAGAACTTGCGCATTTTCCGTCAGCCTTATAAATTAGAGACCTTACGCAATGATGACGTCGCCAAGGTCGACGTCGTCGGGAGTCTAATGGAGCCGTCGACGTTCTGATCGCCGGCGTCGCATTTCGCGATACTTACGCAAGCAGTCATGCGTACGCCGCAGAGGCGGGAGTTTCAAGTTGGCGGGAGTTTGTAGTCACCATATTCGCAGCTCTTGTAACTGATTCGCATCGAAGATGGCAAAGCTACGAGATACCAGAGACTGTCTTTTGTTAAGTTTTGATCAAAACATCATAGACGATGAAGAATTTATTCTCCTTTATGAAATGAATTCTTCGAAAAACCCGGATTTCCCGTACTGGAAGTATGAGCCGTTTGACTTGGATTGTTTATCCGACGAAGAATGCAAAGCTGAATTTCGTTTTTGGAAAAACGATATTTATCTGCTGAAAGAAGTCATGCAATTACCTGATGAGATAATCTGCTATAACAGATTGGTTGTTAGTGGGGTCGAGGCACTTTGTATTTTGTTAAAACGATTTGCCTACCCTATTAGATACAGTGATATGTGCCCAAGATTTGCTAGACCTGTTCCACAGCTTAGTATGATTACATCAGAAGTGATGAATTTGGTGTACAACCATCACAGCTACCGCCTGACAAGCATGCAGCAGGACTGGCTTTCTCCTGCGAGTCTTCAGAACTATGCTGATGCGATTCATAATGCTGGGGCTCCCTACACCAACTGCTGGGGTTTTGTTGATGGAACAGTCAGGCCAGTTTGTAGACCTGGGACTTTACAAAGGATTTTATATAATGGGCACAAAAGAGTGCATGCAATAAAGTTTCAGTCAGTGGTTGCTCCAAATGGCCTGATAGCAAACTTGTTTGGTCCTGTTGAAGGGCGTCGCCATGATAGTGGTATGCTTCGTGATTCAAATCTCCTAACACAGTTACAGCTTTATTCTCATTCACCTCATGGAGACCCATTGTGTATTTATGGAGATCTGGGATATCCCTTGCGGCCACAACTACAAGCACCCTTTAGGGGATTGCACCTAACTCCACTTCAGCAGAATTTTAATACATCAATGAGTCAAGTTAGAACCAGCGTGGAATAAGTCTTCGGGGACATTATCAATTACTTTAGTTTTCTTGATTTTAAGAAAAACTTAAAAATTGGATTAAGTGCAGTGGGTAAAATGTACATTGTTTGTGCCCTTTTAACTAATGCTCGCACATGTTTATATTCTTCGACCACTGGCAGTTATTTCAACTGAGACCCTCCCTCATTACAAGATTATTTTTCATAATGAAATGTAAGTCACATAGCCAGGCTAGCCTAATTGATCCTTTCAAGCTGCAATACAGGTTTCAATACTTTAGGGCAAATTGAGACAATTACAAATCATTTAAGTTTGTACTTATATTTACTTGTCCAGTTAAACCTGTAGCAATTACCTATAATTGACTGTTACCTATATATAACACACAAAAAATCTTGTAAACAACCGTAAGTAACAACTGTAAGTCAGATGGCCTGACATTAGTTTTGTGAGCTTAGTACTTAAGCCAGTCAGTGCTAAATGAAAGGCAACGAGTCAAACCCTGTATAGAGTTTCAGCTTGTATATTTCGAACTAGCTCTGGATTTTGGTTATATTTTAAATTATTCAAGAAATCATAAGTTAATGTTACATTTTAAACATCCTTCACTCTTGATATCATTTTATTTAGCAGATAAAAAAATATTTTGCAGTATTTTACTAGATTGCAGTTCCAAAACAGACAAACTACAAGTCACAGTGGCTGTGTGGTTTTTGGTGAAAGTATGTCATTATACAGAAAAAGTTAAAATAATGGTACAAATTTTGACATTTTGTTCTGAGACAAAAACAAACTATTGTATAACCTTTGCAAACTTCATGTATTACAGAAATAAAAGTTGCAGAAGTCCTCTCATGTATGGTAGCTGTGCACATGTTTTGTCAAGGGTTGCACTATCTTGACTAAATTGCAGTCATGGGATTACAAAATTGCCTGTTGGGGGGTGAGTGATTTCTACAGATCACAAAAACCATAGCCTTGAAAATTGTAAAATAAATTAAAAATTTCTGAAATCTTCAACCCCCCTCAAACACAAACTTGAATTGACATGGCTTATTGTCACTGCTAAAAATATAATTTTATTGATGAATCCTTCCTTACAAAGTTCTTGTAAACAATTACTTAAAGTAGCAACACACATCAAAGAATCAAATTCTGATAAATGCTTATAACAACAACACTGCTTACAAAAGAGTGATAAGCATTGACTCTGGTTAACAACAACTACATTAGTTTAAGTTATAAAGTACATCAAAGTTCCATAACTCAAGCCTTGCCCTAAAAGGTAGGCTTCAAAATGAACAGGTTACATGAAACATTTCAAAATACCTAAGCCAGGAACTTAGTTCTTAGACATCTTCTCCAGCAGAGTAAATAAAAGTTGTGACTGTTGCTGCTGCATTTGTTGTTGCTGTTGTGCTTGTTTCATCTGCATCTGCTGGTATTGCTGTTGTTGTTGCATCAGCTGCTGCTGTAAGCTAAGCTGCTGTGCTTGAAAATGCTCAAACATTTTCTCCATATTCTGAGAGGTTGAATTTTGCTTCCGAATGGCTTCAAGCTGCATTTCTTTTTGATATTCCATGTCTTGCCGTTTAAGCTGCATCTCTTCCTTCCTCAATTCGAATTCTTTTTCTGCTTTGGTTTGCAGGTACATCATGGTTTCAGTTCCACTTTTTCGTGGCTTTTTCTTTGAGGTCAAGCAATCATCTTTTTCTTCCCCATGCCGTTTTTGCGTTTGTCCCAGGGATTCCAATGCTTTCTGGCGAACTTCCTCTACTCTGCCTTTTTTCGATCAAGTAATTCCTTGCCCTGCTTTTCTTTTGTTTCTTTATCATGGCTGCTTAAAGCCTCCTCTGTTTCCTCGAGTATGTTTTCAAGGAGTTTATCTAGTTCGGTCTCATCTGTAGTCGAGCCGCTCTCACTCTCTTGTGCTCTCATCTTTTTCTTGTGCTTATCTAACAGCAATCTGTATCTATCTCTCACCGATTTCTGATTCACTGTGAAAGATATTTCTTCAACAGCACATAAATCATTGGCAATACTAGTCCAAGCATTTCCACTGTGAGTACTCCCCGATTTAAACTGGTAAGGTTTGATGAATAAAATTTCGCGACAAAGATACACGTCGTGCATCTCGGACCACTTCATCGCACCACTACAAAAAGAACACAAAAAGATGTTGATAGCATGTACTCTTGTTTTACTGGTGCCCAAGAGAACCGATACAAAAGACAAAATAATATAGTCAGCTTCCTTTACAAGGCGGTCTTCCAACTCAACATTCACTGTGAATACATACATGTTTATGGTCAAATGACGGGAATTTTTGCGAAGTTCCACTTGAGAAATCCTTAATTACTCAAAAAGCATTATGCCATCAGAAAGCTCACCTTTTCTTAGAATAGAATAGAATAATTAGGTAAAATATGCACGCATGCGCGTTACGCCTAAATTAAGTCACGCACGACGTCGACATTGGCGACGTCGTCATTGCGTAAGGTCCCTATTAACCGAACTGGGCCGTCCTCTGCCTTCTGGGCCATTTATGGTTCCGGTGTAATTGTGCGCAAGCACCGGAGACTTGAGATGGAATGATCCGTTCTCGCTCCCAGAGTCTTCGGTACTTCTGTTCTGCGCCAGGGATCGAGACCTCTGCCGTTAATGTCTGTTAAGCTACGCAACGAATTGAAGGCGGGGTTTGGCTGAGAATGAAAAGGGATGAGGCACCAGCGGAGTGGCCCCGAGGCGAAAGCGGAAACCCGACTGAGAGGCAAGTGCTTGGACGGTTGCTATACTAGAAAACGGCTCCACATCGAGGCCCTTTGAATCGCACTAGGGCTTTTCTCCTTAGAGCAACTTTTTTCCTCTCGAGCAACTTGTTGCATTTTGAGCAATTTCCAGACCGAAGATTTCCGAAGATTATACGAGTGCTGTTCTAAGGCAAAACGAACGTTTCCGAAGACTTACGACGTTTGTCGAAGATTTTCGAGGGACATCTAAAGACGTTTCAACATTCGGCTCATTCTGTATAAAACATTACAAAACTCGTCAGCAAACATGACGTCATCGATATCTTCAGAATTTTTCCCAGTTAAAGGAATCCTTGTTACTTGACAAAATAATATTCCCTTTAATATGTTATTTAGATACTTTTGCTGTAAAATTGCTTAAAATTGCTTTGAAGATCTTACTCTCAAAGGGAAATTAGCATATATTTAGAAACAATTATTTTGGTTAGAAGTAGCGTTTTGGATTTTTTGGAGCAACTTTCGAGCAACCTTTATTATATGAAGCAACGTTTTTGGATTTTTGGAGAAACTTTTTGAGATATTACGGGCAACTTTTTGGGAAATCTCGAACAACTTGTGGAAAGCCCTAAGTCGCACTGCCCGAAGCCAGTGGAGAGCACGGATGAAAGAAACAAGAATATAGTGAAGGCTGAGAGCAACGAAAAAGAAACTACTTGCAGCAAGCGAGCAGAATGCAAATATACGCGTCATCATGACGACATGTCGACAGCGCACGAAAGACATGATCCACGAGGGCGACAAAATGAGTGAAAACAGCCTTGTCGCAGCGTGTGTGCACTTCTGCGACAAAATATAAACTAACCAATGAGAGAGCTTCATGTATTGAATTAAAAAACTAGTTTACATTCTCCCTCTTCCAAATTCGCTGCAGGTGCACCGAACAAACGCTTTGTTGCAGGGACTTTTTGAAGTAGTACACACGAAGCGATTTGTCGCAGAGAACCTCACTTAAGGTTTATTAGTACTTTATTAGTGTTTTCATTAATTTGAAAGTAATATTGTGTATAAGCTACTTTAACTTTTTCATATATCACTTTGATCTGCAATATGGCACGAACTGGAGCTAGAGAGATGGTGGATATAACCCCAGTGTATAAAGATTGAGTGAAGTCCAATTGAAGTACAATTGCGCGGTCGTTCGATTTTGTTAGCAAGGCCTTTGAAAGACCTTTCAATTGGCATTAATGGTTTTGACGTCCACACTATAAATCAAACATTTAGTTAGGGACGCAACATTATTTTTTTGGAGGAGTGGCCAAGTGGGATCAAAAATCCTGAAAAAAAATTGTTTGCAATAGCAAAATGCCCACATAAATTGTTTGAAGACATCAAAAAACATTGTCTGCAGAAAGATGCAGCTGGAAAAATTGTTTGGACAGAGAGCGCCACATAAAGAAATCGTCTGTACTGTACTATACTACGCTTTGAGTGAAACAATGGTCCATTCCAGCGTTTCGATCGAGCACTGAGGCAAGTCTTGAGAGACTGGGTACTAGTCCAAAACAACATGGCGCCCGGGTGAAAAGTAACTTACCAGGCTTATGAAAATGTGAAGTACTGAGGCCATCGCTTACGAGAAAAGTGGAAACTAAATCCTTGCAGAATTGTTTGTGAACATTATAACAACCAGGAAGACAGGAGTGAGCGACGTTTTCTCTTTCCAATCTGCACGTGAAGATACGCTTGAATTCGATCGATGATGAACATGTCAAGTGGCTTGTTTACCTTTTCTCACGCCGTAAGTCTGTATTTATGGGCACTAAATAGCCGGATAATTAACATCACGAACCACTTTAGATGCTAAAAGGTTTATTGGATTTATGTAAGCGGTATTTCTCACGTCCTCAGCCGACCTATCCATCATGTTATGAAACTCGTTCTAAAACTTTCAGAACTTTGTATTTGTTTTGCTCACATGTACCACATTTTTGTACGCTAAAATCATACGTGCCGATTGAACTTAACATACTTTTTTTGACTTTAATTTATTATTTAGTAAATGTTTTACAAAATAATGGCTAATGGAACCATCAGAATAACGCCGCATCGGCGATATTCAAACGTAATTTTACCCTAAAATCTCTAGTGTCACGCATAGCCCGAAATACCTTATTTTTAAAATAGGTTTACTACCAAACGTGAAAGCGATGAAAAATCTTGATGATATCATTTAAATTGTATTAGGTGATACTAATTACAGTGGTATTTTTATATGGAAAGCTTCCATTCTTGCAGAGATATTTTGGTCGAAAGATGAGTCAAAATTTGGGTATTTTTTGGCTCAAAACCGAACATGGGCACGTTGACCACGATATCTTCCACACGTTAGAGAATTTTGCAATAATATTCTACCTACAGCATTATCATCTCAATATGTAACCCCATGCAAAATATAAAGGAAATCTGAGAGGGTCGATGTAGACTCAAATTTTAATATTGCATGGATTTCATACGGACCCTCTCTTAAATACCGCGATTGTGCACATGCTGATTAGGCATTACATAATACAACTATCTATAAACAAACAGGGTTATGTAATCCACGCACTTGTGAATTCCGCGTCATAATTATGAATGAGAATAGTTTACCATTCTCACTCATTAATTATGCCGCTCATTGTCCAGCGTGGATAAGATATGGGAAAAGATTGTGGCCTACGGCTGCTCACGCACCTTGCTGCTTCAGTATAAACGCCAAAAGATCTCCGCATTTACAGGAAATAATCCACAAAATACACCTTCTCCCCAAAACTCAGAAAACCCCTCAAACCCCAACCGGTATATCCAACCACGAGAGAGGCCCAACCCAGCTAGTGGGGTTACTTCCCTATACCATATCATAGCATGTATTTAGATCGTGGCTTATAATGAGAGTGAAGTTAAGAGTAAAGAAAACGCCAAGACCTAAGGCGGACAGAATAACACCAGTGATGTCTGCCGAGAAAGGAAAACGTAAGACAGAAACGAAAAAAGAACAAAAGGGAAAAACCCCACTAGCCAAGCCGGACCAGGAATCCGTCGTAAACGGATTATAGGGTGTAAATTAGAATACCCTTCTGATCGCGACAAGGCCAGTGGAGGGGGTGGACTGACTGTTTTTTCATTATTTTAAAATGACATAATATTTTGAATTGTTAAAATTCTAGCTAGGGGAGAAGTAAAGGATAAACATAACTCCCGTATAACCCAGGCTGTAGCGTCTAAACGTGGATAAAATGCTTAACTCCGTGGATAAAAACGGCCGACCGGCGAGCTTTTAATAATTACAAACTAAACCTACAGAAATATACAATTGTCTATTTAAAGTTCCGCACTGGGATGTGTTAGGTAACAAACCTTACGTTAGCCCAATGTGTTAACACTTTAATCTAAGCTCATTAACACTCAAACAGCAGTAAGCTCTTAAACAAAAGTCCACACAACTACTGTATTTTTCTTGACATGAAAGCTTATCAATTCCAGACCGATAAACCATAACAAAGCACCTAACACACCAACACTTAAAAGGACCGACACATGACTGTTGCCAAATACCCTCGATACCCAATTCAAACTTTAAACAAAGACGACGCATGGCTCTTGCCAACTTAGCTCGACACACGAGCACACTTGAGACCAAAACCGTAACACGTCGTGAAACAAATTGTGCTCAACAAAGGAGCGAACATAGCTATAGCCGACACACGGCATGTTCCAATTTCTACTCGACACACGAGCGAACGTTTTAGCTACAACCAACAGACAGCATCTGCCAATTTCTGCTCGACATACGAGCGAACGTTTTAGCTATAACAGCCGACACACGGCGTCTGCCAATCTCTGCTCGACACACGAGCGACGGAACGTTTTAGCTATTACAGCCGACACACGGCGTCTGCCAATCTCTGCTCGACACACGAGCGACGGAACGTTTTAGCTATTACAGCCGACAAACGGCATCTGCCAATTTCTGCTCGACACACGAGCGAACGTAAGCTACTACAGCCAACACACGGCGTCTGCCAATCTCTGCTCGACACACGAGCGAACGTAAGCAACTAAAGCTGTAATAAACGGGGTCCGCTAATAAATTGCCATAAACAGAACTAGAAATAAAGCACACTACGCGATAAACAAACGAGATAGCAAGCGAAAAAGAAAGCATATAAATGTTTTAAAATACCGAGTAATTGTTGTATACGTTGTCCCGCTTCTCCGGAATGCTGTGGAACTGGAAAAGCGGCAGAGACTGGATATAATCTGAAATACAGTGTAAGTCCTGCAGTTTTTAGAGCAGCAGCAGGGTAGGTACAGCCATTTACTTGCTTGGGTTTCGGCGACGTACGGCGAGAGTATAAGAAAATTCGTCCGGACTTCCCGGCTTGCGTATCTCTTTCGAAATGTCCCGAAACTAAGCAAAGAGATCTTTAAATACCGCGATTGTGCACATGCTGATTAGGCATTACATAATACAACTATCTATAAACAAACAGGGTTATGTAATCCACGCACTTGTGAATTCCGCGTCATAATTATGAATGAGAATAGTCTACGTATAAATGGGATATCACCCCCATGGCTGTCCCACTGTTGTAGGATAGCAATATCATAGCAAACGCCCACGGGTTCCCAAGGCGCGATCGAGCGGAGCCCCATTCCAAATAAATTTTTGTAAGAAATGTGGATGTCACGTAATTGTCTGTTCGACCGTCGGTACGTTGATCCCCTCTGAAGCCACTTGCACCGCGAGTGCGCGAGCGAGCCTAGCCACAAAATATAATGCGGGAAAACCGTTGGCGCGTTCGTTCTCGTTGTCATTTTTGATGTGAGGTCGCGGCGGGATGGTGAGTGGGGGGGGGGGGGGGTGGGGGGAGCTTTGGTATTCATTACGGCAATATTTATCTAAAAACGGCTGAACGTTCTTGTAAGGTAGTTTTACTCTTCCTATTTAAGTTGATCATGGTTTTGAGTTCACCGCGGTCAAACGTCTCAGGCAGATTTTCTTTCCATTTCGGCGTTTTTTGTTCGTATTGAAGTGTTAGTACGAGCAAAGATAGATAAAATAGTTGCCGAGTGAAAGCATAATCCCATTACCATTACCATTACGAGTGTTTTTACTTTTTTAATTTTCGCATCCGAACCAAAGGTGCTCTGACAAATGGCGCCGACAAGTAGCTACAAGTCCGCATATCGCTATTTTCAAACACGTAGAACTTTTTTAGTAAAGCTCCAAAAAACTTAGTAAACCCTTAGGATACCGGTTATGTATCGAACTTTGAACTGTGAAAATTAAAACCTTATCTTTGCAGTACTTTTCTTATTTTTTGCATATTTCTGTCGTTTGACCGCGGTGGAGGTTTTGAGCCACTTCTGTTGCTTTTTAAATATGCTCATTTCTAGGTTGTCGGATCAAGCCAGTATTTCCGACAGATGGCTCTACGGTGGTGCTTTGGATGTTGTCCGAGAAGCTGTTGAGGGACTTTTTAGGTTACAATTCAACGATCTTTCAAATCTCGACTACACGACACTGATGGAAGAAGTTGCAAGAAGGGCATGAAAGGATCTTACCAGTTGTCGTTTATTGACCAACAACCCTTCTTGTTATTTCCTGTAAGAAATGACTTTTTGTCGCCATTAAACCGGACTTGTCTTCAAAAAAAAAAGGGTCTGTTATTCTGCCTGTAGTTTGTCATCACTGGTTTCGTCTTCAATCTATTATCGCCTACTGTATAAATGGGAAGTGATCGCACAGTCAACTCTTTCGGTAGTAATCTCAAATGCTGAAAGAAAACATACATTTTCTTCTGAACGTGTAATGAAGAACGACAGGAGGCAATGAAAATTGTTTTTGGACCTCAATGGAATTCAAAAACCTTGGGGGTGGGGGTGGGGGCTTCCAGCCACCAAATGCCTCTGCTCCAAATATCATTATTGAAATTATTTATTTTCTTTATCGGAAGCAGAGTAATGAAATAGTAACAAATTTTAAGACCATTCCCCCTTTTATGGTGTTTGCCGCTTATCACAAAGCCATCTTGAAATTCTTGTGTCCGTCGTAGATCTACGAGATAAGATATGGATAGTCACTATACGTTTTGAAGTTCTGACTGGGGCTGGGCATTAACCAGAGAAAAAAACGTTCTAGGGAGCAAAACTGAAGACGAAAAAAAAGATGCAAACCGAACGTTGAAACCAACCTATTATCGCACAAGACCAAAAATTTTGCTAAAAATAATGTTGCGCAATCCAATGGTTTCAGCAAGAAATCGCCGAAGTCCGCCCCTCCCCACTAGGCATAAATAGATTGTGCTCGGCAACTTTTGAGCAACTTTTAGCGTTTTGAGCAACTTTTTGTAGTACCAGCAACCTACGGCAACTTTTGCCTTCCTTGGCAACTTTTTGAGCAACAAATTGATATAAAACCGATCCAAACCATAAAAGGTCGTTTCATTTCGAAGAATTTTATTAAAACTGATTTTATCAAAACTGATTTTATTAAAACTAAGGATATACAATAAAATGACAATAAAATAACACTTGCTCTACGCCCACGAAATCTGGACAGCGCCTATCTATCTAACGGGCGCTTAAATCCAGCGGTTATTCGCTGCAACATAGAGCCTTCCGCCGGCCATCTTGGTATTTGCCGAAGTGCGACTGACTCACTTATGGCATCGCAATCAGATGAAATTTTAGACGAGGAAAATGGAAATAACTCTAGAGAGCAAGCAACTTTTCTAAATTTTGGTGGCAACTTTTTGATATTTGAGCAACTGCAGAGCAACCTTTGGGTATATTGTGAAGCAACCTTTCCTGAATTTATTAGCACAATCTATTCATGCCTACTCCCCACCCTCTTTTTCCGATTACTTTGCTTGTCAAAGTAAAATAGTAAGAATAGTGAGGGGCCTAAATTCACCCCCACAACCAAAATTGTGTAAAAGGTGTTCATCTGTTGGTTATTACGTCATATGACTTCAAATGGCGTCATGCATTCCGCCGTGTTCGATTTTGCTATTTTCTCGTGACGTCCGGGAAATACAATACAAGGTTATCCCCAAAGAGTTGAGGATGAGAAATAAACTGCTATAGCCTGAGTATCAGGCTTTTCTAAGGGGTAGGGGGGAAAGGAAGGAGCGCGGACGGAAAGAAAAGCCTGACACAGACGCTTTAATTCCAGTCTTCCACCCCTCACGGCGTGATAAGCGTCAACCAATCAAATTCATTTCCGGTTGTCACTTGCGAAGCCGGACCAAGATATAACTGATAAGACACAATACATCTTGCAACAATATTTATAATGCCGATCCCGGCATCAATAAAATGCAAGTAATCAACGTTTTCACGGAACATATATCTTGTCCTTACACGGCGAAAATTTCGAGAGTTTAAAGTATATCTTACAAATAGAATTGAGAAAAAACAAGCTAGCAAAACATGTGGCAAAGAAGTGTGAAACAAACAGGAAACCACAATGGCCACAATCTTACGGCTCTATTTAATACATAATGCCTCTAAATAAAACAGTGCCCCTCAGAAAGAAGTGAGAAGCAAATTACGTCGAAAAACCGAATTTAACACAGAACGGCAAGGGTACAAATGTCACAAACGAAGGCCCGTCACCTTTATTTTGCTAAAACTCCGAGGACGTCGACTTTCCGTTTCACAAGCAGCTTTCGAGGCATAATTTCTGTCCTCTATTACGTCTAATTCCAGGAAAAACTGTAGAGCGCCTTTACGAGCCGTTTTGAAGTCGTCGCCTTCCATAAATACACTGAAATAACGCTGAATAACGTCGAGCGAAGTTTTCGCTCACTGTTCGTTCGCGTGGACATTTTTGAAGACGCCGTTATGAAATTTTTATTTCCGATTGTGTGACGTCAGGGCCCATTGTGAATTACCCAATCAGCGCCACATCCAGAATCTGGATGTTTGACATGACCCAATCAAAGCGTTTGTGTCAGGCCTTCCTCTCCTCTTTCCTTCCCTACCCTCCCCCCTCCCCTTAGGAAGGCCTGATACTCAGGTTAAAACTGCTACTGCAAAGTTACCCGAAGAAGATATGAAACAATCATTGCAGGTATTGTGTCTGCGAAAGTAGGCTTCCAACTAACCTGAAAAACAGGCGTATTTAGTGAGCATATTCGAATGCATTTTGATCGGGCGCCATTTGGATTCTTAGTCGGGAGAGGATTGGGGATAGGAGAAACGCGTCCGAGGGTAGCAAGGGTGAGGCTGAAAAGACATTGAGGGGAGAAGGGGAGGGGAAGGAAAAATCCGCCTGCCCGCAGTCATTGTTCGTTTGGGAAACAAACTGATTGGTGCGGTGTAGAGCAGAGATTGATGCCTGCCAATAAAATGTAAATCGATGTTATAATTTCGCTCTGGCGCCTGCGGGAAAATATTCAGTTAAGAGAAAAAATGGCGGACTTGGGAGATTGGATCACTTTATTGTATATATAACTCATTGATTAATTTACATCAATATGCGTGGCGATAAGGAAACCCTTTCGGCCTTTTACAAGAGCCCCCGAGTCTAATTAATATGGTATTATCAATTTACAAAGCACAGGTTTACATAAAGAATGAATAAAACTTGACTTTGTGAAAAACGGTAATCAAAATCATGTTTATTAAGATACTGTGAAATACTGAAAGACGGCACAATCTAAAGTGTTTAAAGGAAGTAGTTGTTGCCCTTGTTTATTATTTTGCGGATTGGACGCGCAGTTGATTGATGTTTTGATGGTTAAACAGATGTTCGCTTAATGACGAGCTTGTATTAACCCTATTCAGACCGGGCTTTTTTGGACCTTCTCAGCTTCGGAAGCCCCCCCTATGTAACTTCCAGAATATTTAAGCAATGACCATGAAACTTATAGGATGTATTGTACGTCCAAAACTCTTTCTTTTGGTATACGTCACGTAGTATGGTGACGTCACATCACGTGACAATTACATCATGATGTCAACACAGCCGCCATCTTGGATCCGCCATCTTGGATTTCAAAATTTTTCCAAAATGCCAGAAAACCACCCAAAATCATTGCAAAGTACTCAAAATGAATTAAAATGTGCTTTAAACCCGTAAAAATGTGAAAATAATGCCATTTAAGTTGATTTTTATTAACAGAAACACGCAAAATTACAAATTTGGGAAAACATGCCTGTCAAAATGCCGTTGCCATGGTGATTTCAAGTTCCTGACACATCATCCAACCCTACCAATTTGTTGCCAGATAAATTTTAGGAAAACTCAGAAAGTATGGCAGCGTTTGGTTAAATCTTAAAAAAGTTATAAAAGTTCAAAGTCAGCGCGGGCCTCAAAAGCCCCCCCCCCCCCGGTCTGAATAGGGTTAACATGAATTATACCATTTTATTTTAGGGCCAAACATATTGTCTGGTATTTACGTTGAAGGATCTACTAGAATGATGTTTGAAGGAGGAGGTGAGTTATCTAAATAGCTCTTGCATGAGATGAAAGAAATACTTAAAAATAGTAAAAAAAAAAATGGTCGCCGTTGTTTGGGATTCCCATTTAGAAATCCCATTTACCTGCCTATGCGTTAATGTGGGAGACCTAGCAGCGTTATGTTTAGCGCGCTTGAATCAAGATCTAGGGGTCTGGGTTCGAGAACTGAACGTGGTGACTGTATTGTGTTCTCGGGAAAGACACTTTACCCTCACAATACCTCTCTCCACCCAAGAGTAAAATGGTTACCGGCGAATGTAATGCCGGGGGTAACCCTGCGATGTACTAAAATCTCATCGAGGAGGGCGTGGCAATACCTCGAGCCGCTTTGATGCTGCAAAATTCGGAGTTAAGCCCCGATAAAGGGTTTGAAATTCATAACCCATTTTTTTTTTGTTTTCTACGACCGCTGCAATGGAAGGCGAATTGACTTAACAGTTGACACGGGAGGACTTCCAATCGAGCGACGGGATTTTAGCATTGTCCGGAGTAGTTTTGTTGTGTTCAAGAGAAAAACACGCAACTCTCTGCCGGGAGCCAAGTTACTCAACAACTAAAGCAGAGGAAGGTGAAGCTGCACTGGTGCGAGTCTGAATGTTCTGAATGAAGCACTGCTTAACTTGTGCCCCAGCATGACTGATTTTGTACAATGTGACCTCATCGTGCAAAGGGCCCACTATAAAAGAATAGATACCGAAGAACTATTTGGGAAATGGCCACAAAATGCTTTGGGAAGGGAAGGAGTGGGGGAACATTTGGATGGACTATTCACCCCACCGAGAGACTGGACTCTTTATAGCCACTGTTTCATGCTACGGGATGGGCTTTGGCCGTGTTGGGTGACTTTATGGTTCAAACGCCGACTTAGCTTAATGGTGATTTTTTCTTGAGAACATTTGCAGGTTTTGGAACTTCAGCCAATATGTATTACGACACTGTTCTGAAGCAAGCATTTGCGCGTGGTCTCAGGACACATGCCAATGATTTACCAGTCACGTGTAAACAAAGTATCCTGCTTGGTCGCTATCTTCTTTCAGAATACAATGGGTATTTCTACAGTAAATCACAGAATTTGGCCAGGGAGCTCTGCAAGGCGTACGATAGGGCTCTTCAGAATTACGACGTCTTGTTGATGCCCACTGTTCCCAGGAAAGCACAGGCCCTTCCTCTGGCTAACATGTCACTGACAGGTGAGAAGAGAAACGCGGCATTTACTGTAGCTTTTACGTTATGCACTGTACTTTGGGGGATGCGTTGGCCTTATGGTTAACGTGCTGAGCTCCAGATCGAGCCGTCCAGGTTCAAGCCCTGGTCGGGCTCACTGTGTTGTGTTCTTGGGCAAAACACTCACACACATCAGACACACACCTCAAGGCGTCTCCCCCACCCAGGTGTATACATGGGTTCTAGTGAATTCAATGTTGTGTGTGACGCTGCGTAGACTAGAATCTCATCCAGGCAGGAGTAGAAAATCACCCAGTCTCCTTATGCTATTGAAACCGGGATAATATCTTGCCTGACGGGCCAGCAGACTTTACCTTACTGTCATGAAAAGTAACCATTTATAGCGCCTTACAATAACACGCGAACTGTAAAGTTTGAAACCTGCATTTTTTTTGCTGCCGTCAATAATTGGTCGTTTTCAAGTTAAATTACAAAATTAGAATAAAACATTCAATCTAAAATGTTTCCTGCAAAAATAAGGAAAAGTCCCATTTTTTTTATTTCGTCACCCATTACTAATTGTCTTTTTTAAGTCATTTAAACACACGTTTTCCCTCCTCCCCGAGACAGAAAAGTATTTATTTTCTGATATCATTGATCGACGTTTGTTTCATACTTGCAGAATATACAGAAAAATCTTTCAGCCATAGTATAAACACGTCATCTACAGCAGTCACAGGTCACCCAGCCATGTCAATCAATGTGGGTTTCAGCAGTGGGTTGCCAGTGGGAATGATGATTATCGGAAAGAAATTTCAGGAGGCCACTCTGCTAAATGTCGCCTTCGCCTATGAAAATATCCGAGATTCGGTTAATTTATGATGCTATCGCCTTATATATTTTATTTTGCCTCCTTGAATGTATTGCCTACTTGATTAATTTTACATTCCATAGGCATTCTGGCTTGATTTGTGTCAGTTTTCGCTATTTATGTGGCCCAGTTCTCGGCCAGGTCATATTCTCTGCCACTTTGTGTTCAACGCGTTTTTCGCGCCATGAATGAACTGAAAGAAAAAGTTATTTCATTTATATGATAGACTGATTCCTGTGCTCTAAGTATCTTAAGTTTGGTCTGTCAACTCGCTATAGAACGCACACACGTTGTGTTTACGCGAAGATAGGTGAATTTGTTTTCCGAAAACTTTTTTGTTTACGGCTCCTTCAAATTCATGGTTGTACTTAAATTCGTATTTTATTCGAATACTCTTACCAAAAGAACCAATGTTTGGCCTATGAGGCGTAGAATAATCCAGCCTTCTGCTTAAGTAAACGTTTTGCCGAACCGTTGCATTTTTGAGCTTAATTTTTTTGGAAATGTTACCGTGCAACGATTGCGTATTTGACTATTCTCGACAACCCAATCACAGCTTAGCGCTTTAATTTTTAATACAATTTCATCTGCCTTGACCAGAATGAACGAAAGAAATGTTTTAAAAATAAAGGTGAATTAAATCTCCAAGTTTTGAAATGATTCTTGTCTTTATATTTTTATTATAACACCCAGCTCTTTTTCACTACAAAATAAACCATATAATTTGTGATCGTAATAACACAAATAAGTTTTAAAGGTGATTTTATGTCTGAAAAATTTAATTGAGCTTTTTTAACCAGGAAATTACGCACAAGGCTTGTTGTGGCCGAGAACTGGGCCTGCGTGGCCGAGAACTGGGCCAACAAACGGAGCTTTAATTTTTATTATTACTGGGCAAATTAATAGAATTAAGTGTTGACCACCTGATAGCTTTACACCATAAAACTGGATATTGAAGCTAGCTCTGGGCGAAATTCTCTGCGTTTATTCTGAGGTAAAAAATACAAGTTACGTCTTAAGTGGCCGAGAACTGGGCCCCATATATACTGTACCGCCAGCTAACATGGAAATAATTCGCCTTGGTTTGTGTCCTCAATGTTAATTTCTTACAGGCTGAAAAAAATAGAATTCCTAAAGAAACTTGTTTTATGTCCTTTTATGACATTTTGAAGCTTTTTTCTTTGAATTAATTAAGCGCAAAGTGACAAAAAAGAAACCAAAAAAAGAAAGAAAAGCTATAATTGTATATTCCCATCAGTACTATTCGTATAAGAAAAGATTAAAAGAAGGTCGATGTGACGGGTGATAGGTCTCGTTTCGCTTGTAGAGTGAAATGTGTACGTGGTTTGTCCGTCAAATGTGTAGGTACAGGTACATATCAAAAAGGTTTTTGCGACAGCGATTTGAGCCCCGGGCTTAGTTGTTTTGTGTAGGATCACGTAATTTGGCCCGTGCTAGAAAAAATACTTAGCTTGCTTTTGCGCTAAAAAACTACAATAGGTGTGGCTTTAAAGGCAACAAGGGGATGCAGTTACGATGTGCTTGTAAATAATGGACGAAATGGAACGAAGGGACGAGGTATGAGCGATAACAAAGGGAACACGTTGTAGTTGATCGGGTGTCGAAATGTCTTTGGTCAGTGTTTCGGTACGTGAGATGTTTTGTTCACGTTGTATTTCTTGTTTAATGTCGGTTTTAACCACGTTTGTTGAGATATGTAGTCAGTTCATTAGAACGGAGAGTGAAAGTCTCGTTTGTGGAACCATTGCGGCGGAGTCTGGGAGTTAAGCTAAAATGAATATCGCGCTTACTAAGTACAGGGTGGCATGGCGAATGTAATAAGTATTGATGTTTGGTCAGTGATGATTTTGCCGAGAACACCAGTTTTTTTTTTTAACCATAAGGGCATTTCATTAAGGAAAAAAATAGTTCACAAGTGATTAAAATTTCTCCGCCTACTGGAAATCTCAACCGATCGTTTTTTTGTTGTTGTTGTTGTTGTTTTTTTGTAGATGCAGTCCAATATTATGGCCCGTCGAGGTCAAACTTTGAATTCTAGTTGTTAAATAATGCTTAAAACAAGCGTCAATAAAACACGAAGTAACAACAATTGAAGCTGTCACGCGCACTTGTCACACTCTATTCAACTGCGCTTGGGATATATCACAAGTTTTATTACATTGCATAAGCGCATTATTACTTTGATATCACAGTTATCCGCCTTACAGTGAAATTTCCTTCATTATGCCACAAACTGGCTTTTGGCAATGAATTCGGCAGTTTACACGGGCTTTATATTTCTTCGGTCTTCTCGAACGATGATTTTTGTGCGTGACCTCCTGGCAGTTTAATGTCTTTGGACACCTTTATGCTATATGCCAAAGGCTGGGAAATGTGTTATTAGTTCAGCATAATTTCCTTCTGTTTCAACCATTTTTACATCAGAGATAAGCAGGTAGAAGCAGCCGTTTCTTCATCAGTTTTAGCAACGTTAACTATTTCGCCTCGATTTATTCAATGTTTGACCCTATGATTGCGTTATCGTCAAATTCGTAAATGACCTCTAATTAGAATCCAATAAATACAGCATCAATGCCCATTAGACAGTTGAAAACAACATATGGTAGAAATAAATTTAAATTATAACTGAGTAATCATTACGCGCTGTTTTTAAGATATAATTTATTGCGTTTTGCACCTCAGGCAATCACTGACAAAAGTGTTGACACATTATTAATCTAGGCCCTATTTTGTTGTTATTTGAACTAATTTCATCCTTTTGCTCCCACTCTTCCAACCCCCCTTCCCCCTATCAATGTTGTAGTTTGTTTCTAAGAGTCCTTTGCTACAATTTTACAACATTGAATGGGGAGAGGGGGTATTCTTGGTTTTAACGTGACGTCATCAAAATTCTAAAACCAAGAATCGCAAGACCCCTGAGTATTTATCCTTTACTGGATATGAGACGTCCTTAGTATATGTCTTGTTGAAGGTTTTTAGCTCGATAGCATTCGCCGTCTTTAAGATAAGAGCATTTTGAATTTCGGAGTTTCACGCCACACGACATCAAAGATGGCCGCCAGAATGCTGTCACGTACACTTTAAAAAATGCCTCACTCTGTGATTTTTAACAATCTGAACAGTTGTGGTTTTGCGTGTTTATGTGAATATTAACTAGTCCATGATGGTGATCTGAACGCTTTTTGTAGCAGAATTTAATGCCAGATGTTTTCACTGATTTCCGGCCGCCATGTTGGAGCCCAAGCAGTTGGGCTCCAACATGGCGTTTCCATACTGTGCTCTCTAAATTTGCGTGAAACAATTTGACGGATAACTCGAGTACGGAATAACGTACAGACCTGAGACTTGGACAAGTAGTTTATATAGTAGTTTTCTACAACCTGTAATATTCTTCAATTTTTTGACTCAATAGTTTTTGATTTATTTTTTCGCGGCGTGACAGTGAAAACCACCAATTTTGGAAGACAGTCATGAAATTTAAAAACTAGTGGTAAATTCGCCATAAAAACAGCAGAGCGAAATCAATGTGTCAACTACTTTTGTCAAATATTGTAGGATGTGAAATAGTTGTCGTATATTATTAGTTTAAATGAAAAACAAAGTCATCATTTCAATAATCCAAGACGAAGTGTCAACAGCAACCAATAGAAAAACACGACCACATTGTTATCATGTTCTACATTCTCAATCCACGATACGCAAAAAGATGGCAATGTATCAGTATAAATTTTATGAAGCCACAAAAATTTTGCTATGAGAAGTGATTACAGAAGGCATTTTTTTTTTCAGGAACAGGCTTTGCTTTTGGCAAAGATGAAAATGGCATAGAATAACTTAGATCTCGCACGCAATATTAAATTCAATTAACGGGTTCACAATAGAACCAATACATAATTGAAAGATGTAAACTTTACATATTTGTATACATTTTTAAAAGAAATACCGCTGACTGCTGTTTTAGAACTCTCCACATCTTGCAGGAAAGTAAAATTATTCTATTTTACCACATATAATTAATATGTACGGCTGTATTTTTGTCAACCTTTTTACATGCTTGTTAAATTCATTACCGTTGTCAACGATGCGAAATTTCATACAGGTTTTCTATTTTTTCTTTTCTATTGTTATGAATAATTAAGGCCAAATTTCACTCTAATCAAGCCCATGTTGTCAGTGTTAAAACCTGGCCTTTCTACAAGATGGTGAAAGGAAGTGTGGAGTTGGTCACTTTCTCAGAAGTTTGCATTAAAACAAATTTTACTGAAGAAACTGAAGAGCACAGAAATAAACTGAAATATAATTATTATCCACACCGTAGGTTCTTTTGAATTCTAATGTAATACACCGCCGTTGTCAAGCTCGGATATCAAAGAGTTTCTTATATCCCTAGGCCATAGAAGGACATCAGTCACCTTTCAAGCCAACCAATCACCAAAGGCGAAGTATCAAAAGCAACCAATAGAAAAACACTACCACATTTTTAGCATATTCCACATCCTCTTTTGGGTTTTTAAATGAGCATCTTAATTTTAGTCATTTGTTTGTTCGCCAGGGAAACGCAGGTAACGCGAGTTTGAGACTAAGTAGTTAAAATACCCTTGATTGTTTCTACTTAAAAAAAATAGCTGAAACTAAAAATCCAACCGTCCGTTCATTTCCTGCAGCTCAGTTGATCAGTAAAGTTAGGACGCCACCTGTGGTAAACGCCGAGGAAATTATTCAACAAACATTTAAGTTAGGTAAGATCTCATTAGTCCCGACAAATGCTACACAGATCGCTACTCGTGGTTAAATTGTTGAACTTTATTTTTTTTCAAACTTAGCATGTTACAAACAATTCTCAGAAACTATGTTGTTTTGAAAAGAAAGAGAAAGCTCTTATTCTGTAATGCGCAGTTAACGATGCTGGGCGCAGTCAAAGAGGGAGCGCACTCACTTCACTTTACCAATGTTTTTTTCTCCTAAGTATGCAACACTTGCTCCTTGGATTTCGAGATAAGAAAGGACTGCTAACAGTCCACAAACTCGTCGATTTTTGTTACCGAGAATTGTGACGATTAAAATGAAATAATGACACAATAATTTGGACACACCATAAGCAAGCGGTTAAGCACTGTCGGTTGTATGGCTGCATATGCAAAACCAGTTTCTGCTCGTCATCAATACAATTTTGATGTAGCCACAAAACTTTCGCTAAAAGAAACAATTACCTTAAAACGCTCTTCCAAAGTTACAGCCTTAGCTTTAGTACTGAAATGAAAATAGCATAGAATACCTTAAATCATGCACGCAAAATTAAATCTTATTAACGGGCCTGCAATAAACTCAATACGGTAAAACTAAAGTATGAATGACACTTTTTCTGTACAATTCCACCTTGAATTCTGGTGGCCAATATTTTAGTGTCTTTCGTATCTTACCAAAATTATTTTTCATGCTTTATTCCACCTCATAACATAAAACTAATATGTTTTCCTATACGTCAGCCTCGACCGCCTTTTTACGTGTTTGTAAAATACATTACCGTTGCCAACGATGCGAAATCTCGCACACTGTATTCTCTCTCTGTTGTTCGGAATTATTTGTCTCGCGTTTGCGTTTACAGTATAATTTCAGACTTTTCTCATGGAAGTCGCCAATGTATAATAAAACACGGCTTTTTAGACTTTGATGTATCATTTAAAAATCCTATTTTCCTTCGGCCTCTCGAGGATTTACCTATAAGTATGCGTTTCGGCGCAGAGGTAAAAATTCTCATTTCACAAACAGGTGTATCACAACTTCAAAGAAAGAAGGGAATACAAATCATACTACGTATTTTATTTTCGGTTGTTTGACTATGTTTTTTTTTTATTACTATCCAGATTAATTTTTAATCTCCTTTGTTAAGATTATGATAATGAATACCAGACAATGAACAATAAAAATTGAAACTGGTAAAGACATGTTTTAAACCAAAGATAACTGCTAAATATTCGAAACCAATGTTTTCTTCGATTATATCAATTGTTATTCGATAAACCAGTTTTTTTTTTTATTTGAAGTCTAAATTTGATGCATCCATAAACCTTTCAGTAAGAGAAAAAAATTATACCGAAAATGTTTTTACTCAGAGACAGGTTTCGCTTTTGACAAAAATTAAAAGATCACGCACGCAAAATTAAGTCAAATTAACGGGTTTGCATTAGACCCAACACAGAAAAACAGAAGTCTAAATATTACCTGTCTTATACATTATACATTGTCAAAGTTTCGAAATTTCGTGTTCTGTATTCCCTTTCTGCTATTTGGAGTTACTTACCTCGCCTTTGCATTCAATGGGCCAATTTCAAAATTAACTAACCTATGTCGCCATTTTTTCATAAAAAGCGACTTTTTAGACATTGATGTGTTATTTTAAACACGTTTTTATTCTAATTCCCGCCTCTCACGGATTTAGCTTCACTATGCGTATGATCGGCGTGGAAATGAAATTTACATTTAGCTCGCCATCAGTATAAATTTTATGAAGCCACAAAAATTTTGCTATGAGAAGTGATTACAGAAGGTATTTTTTTTTTCAGGAACAGGCTTTGCTTTTGGCAAAGATGAAAATGGCATAGAATAACTTAGATCTCGCACGCAATATTAAATTCAATTAACGGGTTCACAATAGAACCAATACATAATTGAAAGATGTAAACTTTACATATGTTTATACATTTTTAAAAGAAATACCGCTGACTGCTGTTTTAGAACTTTCCACATCTTGCAGGAAAGTGAAATTATTCTATTTTACCACATATAATTAATATGTACGGCTATATTTGTGTCAGCCTTTTTACATGCTTGTTAAATTCATTACCGTTGTCAACGATGCGAAATTTCATACAGGTTTTCTATTTTTTCTTTTCTATTGTTATGAATAATTAAGACCAAATTTCACTCTAATCAAGCCAATGTTGTCAGTGTTAAAACCTGGCCTTTCTACAAGATGGTAAAAGGAAGTGTGGAGTTGGTCACTTGCTCAGAATTTTGCATTAAAACAAATTTTACTGAAGAAACTGAAGAGCACAGAAATAAACTGAAATATAATTATTATCCAAACCGTAAGTTCTTTTGAATTCTAATGTAATACACCGCCGTTGTCAAGCTCGGATATCAAAGAGTTTCTTATATCCCTAGGCCATAGAAGGACATCAGTCACCTTTCAAGCCAACCAATCACCAAAGGCGAAGTGTCAAAAGCAACCAATAGAAAAACACTACCACATTTTTAGCATATTCCACATCCTCTTTTGGGTTTTTAAATGAGCATCTTAATTTTAGTCGTTTGTTTGTTCGCCAGAGAAACTCAGGTAAGGCGAGTTTGAAACTAAGTAGTTAAAATACCCTTGATTGTTTCTACTTAAAAAAATAGCTGAAACTAAAAATCCAACCGTCCGTTCATTTCCTGCAGCTCAGTTGATCAGTAAAGTTAGGACGCCACCTGTGGTAAACGCCGAGGATATTATTCAACAAACATTTAAGTTAGGTAAGATGTCATTAGTCCCGACAAATGCTACACAGATCGCTACTCGTGGTTAAATTGTTGAATTTTTAATTCTTTGCAAATTTAGCATGTTACAAAAACTTCTCAGAAACTATGTTATTTTGAAAAGAAAGATAGAGGCTTTATTCTGTAATGTGCGGTAATGATGCTGGGCGCAGTCAAAGAGGGAGCGCACTCACTTCACTTTACCAATGTTTTTTTCTCCTAAGTATACAACACTTGCTCCTTCGATTTCGAGATAAGAAAGGACTACTAACAGTCCCCAAACTCATCGATTTTTGTTACCGAGAATTGTGACGATTAAAATGAAATAATGACACAATAATTTGGACACACCACAAGCAAGCGGTTAAGCACTGTCGGTTGTATGGCTGCATATGCAAAACCAGTTTCTGCTCGTCATCAATACAATTTTGATGTAGCCACAAAACTTTCGCTAAAAGAAACAATTACCTTAAAACGCTCTTCCAAAGTTACAGCCTTAGCTTTAGCACTGAAATGAAAATAGCATAGAATACCTTACATCATGCACGCAAAATTAAATCTAATTAACGGGCCTGCAATAAACTCAATACGGTAAAACAAAAGTATGAATGACACTTTTTCTGTACAGTTCCTCCTTGAATTCTGGTGGCCAATATTTTAGTGTCTTTCGTATCTTACCAAAAGTATCTTTCATGCTTTATTCCACCTCATAACATAAAACTAATATGTTTTCCTATACGTCCCTCTTGACCGCCTTTTTACGTCAGTTTGTAATTTGCATAATTTCGCACACTGTATTCTCTTTCTGTTGTTCGGAATTATTTGTCTTTCGTTTGCGTTTACGGTAAAATTCGAGACTTTCTTCATGGAAGTCGCCAGTGTATCATAAAACACGCCTTTTTAGACTGATGTATCATTTAAAAATCCTATTTTCCTTCGGCCTCTCGAGGATTTGCCTATAAGTATGCGTTTCGGCGCAGAGGTAAACATTCTCATTTCAAAAACACGTGTATCACAACTTCAAAGAAAGAAGGGATAACAAATCATACTACGTATTTTATTTTCGGTTGTTTGACTATGTTTTTTTTTTTTATTACTATCCAGATCAATTTTTAATCTCCTTTGTTAAGATTATGATAATTAATACCAGACAATGAAGAATAAAAATTGAAACTGGTAAAGACATGTTTTAAACCAAAGATAACTGCTAAATATTCGAAACCAATGTTTTCTTCGATTATATCAATTGTTATTCGATAAACCAGTTTTTTTTAAGTCTAAATTTGATGCATCCATAAACCTTTCAGTAAGAGAAAAAAATTATACCGAAAAATGTTTTTACTCAGAGACAGGTTTCGCTTTTGACAAAAATTAAAAGATCACGCACGCAAAATTAAGTCAAATTAACGGGTTTGCATTAGACCCAACACAGAAAAAAAAGTGTAAATATTACCTGTCTTACGCATTTTTATCACGGATATTCGTGGGATCTCATCTAGAACTTTACGTATAATACCAGAGAGTAAAAAAATATATTATTTACCACCTTAATTAAGATGTATGGCTACATTTCAGTGCGCCCGCCTTTTTACGTGTTTGAGAAATACATGACCGTTGCTAGAGATACGAAATTTCGTGCACAATATTTTTTTTTTCCACTGTTCAAAATAATCCGACTTGCGTTTGGGATTAACGCCACGAATGTCGCCAGTATTATCAAAAACAACGGCTTTTAAAACTTCCACGTGCTATTTCAAATACGCTTTTTTCTTCTTCGGCCTCTTACGGATTTAACTAATCGAGTATGCAGGCGATTCTCATTTCACGAATTGGTCTCATATACTTTAATTTGTAATAACCACTGCTTCTTGGACTATAAGGAAAATATTGATTACAATTAGTAAACAAACTCGACGAATTATGTAAGGCAGATGCATGACTTTTAAGAAAACTGAAATTCCTGTCTCAACAATAATTTGGAACACTTTAATATAAATAAGACTACCTAGTTAGAGGACGACTACACGCTAATCACCACAGCACGGTGAACAAAAACGAGTTCAGTTACACTAATAAAAGCACACTGTATAAAGCTCGACAGTTTTTACCCTACAAAAATACATGTTTTTGAATATTAATTTCCTGATGTGTTTTCCTATGCTAATTTCCAGCTTCCACAAAAGCATGATTGTAATGATTTCTATAGGGACGCGCTTCTTCGAAATGGATAAACTCAGTAGATCTATTTCAATTGTATTCATGCATTGAAACGTAAATTAATTGTAGAGTTTTTAAATTCGTGATTATATAAATTAGAATGTAATACTATTACTTTTTAGTATATTAGTATTTAATTGCAATATTATACCAAATTGCCCTCGAAAAGCCCCCACGGAGAAAAATAATGAAGAATGTATGTCTATAAATGTATGATATTTTTAAAGATGAAAATTTCGTGATTTAATTCAAATACTGCTCTTTGGAAATGAGGTTTGAATCGAATTATTAATGAATCAGACTTACAAAAGTTAAACCTCTATTTTCGAACACACGTAAAAATATACCTGGTTTACGAGGAGAATTTAATTTAATTTTCAAAACAATTGCCTTTTAAATTTCTTTCAGACTTCTCTCCCATTTTTTTTCCCCAAGCGCCAATTTGATATCATGAGGACCCTTTGTGTTGTCATACTGGCTGTCCTGGTTGTCACCGTGACGTCACGCGATCCACGTTACCAAGACATTAAGAGAAGTATGGAATTTGTTCCGTTGCAATTAAGAACTATTCTCTGTTGGAATAAAGCAAAGGTTGTGTCGACAAGATAAGGTTGAAACTTTATCATTTTGTCAAATAATGAAGCATTTATACAGGTGTACTGGACTCTGTAACTCATTAAGGTCGCGGGGGATACCAACTGCATGAATAAATTCATGAAGGGAAATTTTGCTTGACCTGCATCTTTTAAAAGGCTTATTTCTCAGCTGTTAAGGGTGCGATTAAGCTCAAATTTTACAGAGACATAAAAAATGACGAAAGATTGTGAATGTCATCTTTTATTTGGTAGATTGCATTTAACGGCGACGTTTTAGCCTCGTTAGTGCCAAATTGGGAAAAACATGATTTTGTGGCAGAGTTTGCGGAACGAGTAGGAGACAGCACACTGTGATCTTGTCAAAATCTAATCAGTCAATACCTCAAGAGTGTCATAACAGAAGCGGATTTTTTAATTTAAAGTTTTCTAACAAGTTATGGCGTTTTAAGTGCGCAAATTTGAATTTAATGTCTTCTACCTCTTTCTAAAAGCGCTCTTTTAAAATTCCGCTTCTGTTATGACACACTACAGTATTCATAGTTTACCTATCTGCAGTGGCAATAAATGAAGTTCTGTATCCGCGCTGTATTCTCTGCCACAAAATTGTCGGAAAAGTCCAAACTTTGAGATTTCCGAAGGTGTCCCGACCTAAAAACGACCATTTTGCCAAGGAGAGATGTAATTATGGTAATTATATTCCACGCTTTTATGGTGAGAACAATGCGTTTTAAAAAGGGCACGATTGTTTATGCCAAATATTTTGTGATTACTCTGAGTTGCAGAAATATTCAAATTTAAATGAAAATAAGCTCAAAGACTTCCTTTCATGATCTATATGAACGTATATCGCTAAGTGTTGTTTTAAATTGGTTAAATTATCAAAGAAACGGGGATTTTTTACAAACCACACGCACGCGCCCATAATTTGTCCAGTCATAAATATCTCGTAAAGTTGTCGATGTCAGTCGTTGTTCTTCGTGCATACGCTTTAAATAAATGCATAATGATAAGCCTAAGGTGCCCCCCGCGACCTTAAATATCTTACTCTTGCAATGAGTGCTACTTCCCAGCCAACTAAATTACCCTCGGACGTACCGGAAAGGGGGGGGGGGGGGAGGGGACTGATGGCACTATCCTGAAGGAATGTTTTTGCATACTCCGCGGAAATACTCATTTGTCATAGGTTTTGACGGTACTATGGCAGCCAAAACTACATGGAGCCTTGGCCAAACATAATTTTCCTCTTTTGACGTAACTGGCTTTTATTTTTATTGTTTTTTACACAAAATTGGAAATGTCGTCAAATTTTCCACCATAATCATTTAATGTTGACTTTTTATCCTCTTCTGTGAGTTCTATCTAAGAAAATGTATGGAAAATCCGTGAAAGTGGATTTTAAGTCAAATGACGCCATCTCATGCCAAAGCCCACAGAAAATGTGGCATCTTGTACAGAAAGCAGAATGCTGCCTATACTCAGTGTTAATTTATTTTGCTGTGTCTTAATTTAACAAAACCCAAGAAAAGATCCTTTAACATCACTTACCCACCAACCCCACCGCCCATCAGCTTTTGTGCCACGGTGTGGGGATAAATTTGCTTGTACGTTCGAATGTTATAACTTATGACCTCTAACACTATACCAGCTGAAGTATGCCAAAAAAAACAAAAACATCCACCAGAAAAGACTTATTATCTCCGGGTGGCAATTGAACAAAAAGCATAACAAAAATGAGACAGCATATCTGAAAGAAATGAAATTAAAATCTAGAAATTATCATAAAAAATATTTTTAAAGTGGTTTGAGCGGTAACACGATACTATACTTTACTACTGTTATTCTCAAAATTAACATTCAATCGTCAAATCTCGTTCCTGTTGCTTTTGCATTCCTCTACAAGAATTTTTCTCAGTTGTACGTTTTATTACATTTAACATTGATTAAGACGAATAAAGTATTTCTATTATATTTATTCGAATCACAAATGACTTGAGCAATAAGGTGAGGTGTTTTATGAATCTCTTACATACAATACGTTTGTTTCCAGGCTATAACTATGAATGCACAATGTTCGACATTGTTTGACATTGTTGATTTTTTTTTTATATTGATTCAGCCAATCGAGAATGTAAACAATATTTAGGCTTTTCTTTTTCTTATGCTTTGGTCACATATTTTTCAGGCATGTCTGAAATGGAGATTGACCCTACTGTCACCGCCCTTTTTTATGAAATGAAGTTGAGATCGGTACATAAATATGCAGCGTTTAAGATCCTTAACAAGAGGAGAGTGGTGATTGATGATGACATTCTTGGGGATCCAATCGCCACAGAGACAATAGAAGAAGACGCGAAACAATTTAACAAGATGAAGAGTCTTCTGTCTAACGAGCCACGTTATATCCTCTACGATTTTGGCTTTACAAACAACGAAGGGAGATTGATAAATAAGTTGGCATTTATCTTTTGGTAAGTAATCGCTGATTTATGTCACACCACGGTATTTTATAGCTTTGGATAACAAGGGATGCAGCGGTTGGAGTAGGGTGAAGGAAGGGGCAGGGTAAAATGCTTGATTTTTGTTTGGCTTAAATTGCGCCCAATTACCAACTTCAAATCAGCTGTAAGTAAACTACTTATTTAGGTGACACCTCTGTATGCTGCCTAACTTGTGGGAGCAGAGATGGCGTAGTGGTGAGTGTGCTCACTTCCCACCAGTATGGCCCGCATTCGATTCCCGAACCCGGCGTCATATGGTGATTGAGTTTGTTGCTGGTTATCGACCTTGGTCTGAGGGAGAATATATTTAGAGGGCTCCTCTCCGCCACAAAAAAATGAATGTAGTGTAATTTCTCCCTTATTATGTGATTTCTACTGCTTTTAATAATTCGCTCTTTTTTAAGGATATCGGACGATGCTAACACTGGAGACAAATTTATCTACAGTTCTGCCAAGGCTACAGTAAAAAAAGCTTTTACTGGACTTGTTTTAGAGTTCCCTGCCAATGATCTTCGAGATCTCGACTACGTGACATTGATGGAAGAAGTGGAGAAAAAGGCATGAAAGGGACTAACAATTCGTCGGATATTGACCATCGACCCTTTCATAATTTTTGGTAGAAATCCGACTTTTTGTTGCCATTAAACCGGACTTGTCTTCAAAAAATAAGTGTATGTTAGTCTGTCTGTAGTTTGTTACCACTGGTTTCTTCGTTAATCTATCATTGCCCGTTGTTCGAATGGGAAAATCACACTATTAACCCTCGGAAGAACAAGGGTTTGCGGGTGGATGCCACTCACTTCCCCCTTGAGTTTTTCTCGTTTTTTTTTTCACTCTGTAAAGCTGAAACTTTCAGTTGCTGTTCATTCATCCCTTGCAGAAATTTTAATATGCAAACAATGTTTTGGTGGTAAGTCAAAACGCGTTTTAGATTTGGTTTGTTATTGGATAATCTGAAATCCGGATTTTAAAAACCAAACCGGATTTGCCAATCGAAACCACCCAAAATATCGTAAATTAAATTATTTCTGCATATTAACGTACTCAGAAATACAGAGAAAAGAAACCCGGTTTTCACGCTAAATGCCACTTTGCATTACCAGAATTGGGTTCGCCGATTTCTCATGGAAGGCTCTTTAGTATGGACCGCGGATGGGGTGGGGGGGGGGGGGGGTAGGGCTTTTTTGGTTGGGTTGATATTTTAGTGCTCTGGATGAAAAGGGTAATGTAATATATAGCTATAGGCAAGCCTGAAAGCGGAGCTCCACATTTATTTAAAAAATGACCTAAATGGAAAAAATCGAAACCTTGCCCACACGGAATTTTTCTAAACTGCGTTCAGAAGTTAAAACATCATGAAATTTTCTGTCATAAAATCAGGCTCAGCAATTCAGTAGAGGTTGTTAGCTTGCATCAGGTTCCTGTCTCTTTCTTCAGCGGACTTGATCTATGTAGTGCTTGGCTTCGTATTAACACAATCATTTGCTGAAGTTATTGTATTCTTGATGATGACAGCCGTAGATTCAACAGCAAATAACAGAAACAAACAAACTGGACTTGTAGAAGAAATATCATTCGCAATTAGTTCGGGTCTCCTCGTAAACATTTCGTTTCCACAATTTCACGAACTGATATAGATGGATTTTGAGGACATCGTGGGAGAAAGAAAGTTCTCTGTCGCTCTTTTTGCTTGCGGTTTCATTCAGCCTACACAGTAAAACACCGCACAACAAATTTTCCCGCGTTTTCATATTATTACTTCGTTTAGATCTAACTGAAACGTCCACATCATCCAGTTGATAGAAAATAACGTCAAGTACTCGTCGTACGGTTAAGAAAAATGCGACCAGAGACCAATAAAGTTGAAATTTAACCGTGTAGCGATTGAACGAGATCCACATTTTTTTTTTTTTTTTGCGTTAAGGCGCATCGAGGTTTCGATACACTCGTGCACACTTGAAAAAAAAGACAAACAGAATAGAGAAGTTGGATAATAAACCTCTCAGATTTTTTGCTGTGTAGTGTCGCTGAGTAATTTTCCCGTTTCCATCTTGTCTTGCCCTGCGAGCTATATTTGTTGTTTGTAATTTCCTTTCCTTTTTTTAGCCACGGCCGGGAACCTCCTTGTCCCTAGGCCTAATCCATGCGTACTTACGGGGCAGGCGGCAAACCCAAAATTTTTCGGCTCGATGGTTAGCCATTTGCTTACTATATGGATGCTCCGTTGCGCATGCGGGAGCTCCGCTATGAATTTTCACATGATAAATGGCGGAAAAGTGACCCCTAATGCTTGCTTGTCTTATCCAGCTTTTTAGCCCTGCCACTTCAAAATGGTCTCCGTAGTCCCTGATTTAGGCATTGTTGTATTTTTTCCCGTGCCCCTTTTATAGAACGTGAGCAACAGAGACGGGTTTGAGGGGTTTGATAAAGCCGTGTTCGTGCCGAGTTTCTCTCTTGTCAGCTTCAAATCAATTGGCTAATCATAAATTCTTAAATCAAGGCCACGGGTACCCAACTCAAGAACATTTTATCAAGATGGTGGTATTCAAGGTCAGCAATATCACCGATGAATTCTTTAACTCAATGTTGCTGACCATTATTGTCATTAGGTATAATCATTTTTACTAAGGCATTGTATCCTTAACTATTGTATTGCCGTTCGTCTGAATTTTCCTATATTCTATATTTTTTTTTAACAACTAATTAGTATCCATAGTCTTTTCTTTGGATGTATACTTTTTTTTGTATTTCTTAGCTGAGTAATAAATGCTCATTACATAAGCAGGAAAGATCTACCCAATTAACTTCGCCTGGATCCTCATTTCTCAGCCATGTACCCTGATTAAGAATTGCTCCGCCACCTTGATCGGTAGCGCTATCCTGGGATTGTCACTGTAATGCAGGCAAAGTACTCAATAATGATCAAATCACAGAATGTTTTAACCGTGAAAACACACACACAAAAAAAATAAAAATGAACAAGGAACGCGAGCTATCTTGCAGAAGACTTTGATATCTTATGTGATAGTTCACGTATATGTTGCGTAATTAGATGCCTGCACTAGATATTGTCTTGTGTAGAATGATGGATTTTTGTGTGTGTGATATTCATCCCATTGTACTGCTACTCTTTTGAATTCCTGCACTCTATTTTTTGTCCAGAATCATAAGCTTTAGCCCATAATCCTGCACGATAATTGGAAAAGTTGTATCTGAAATATAACCCAACAGTATTCGCGGCTAGTGTTATGCGTTTCTCCTTTTGTATTGATGTATACTAATTTATCTCTTTGTTCCCTCTGGTTTGCAATGACCTCAACAGTTTTTTTTTATTATTATTTGCTTATGAGCTAAGAGCGTATGATCACATTATGGTTGAACAACATACTTGAATAAATTGAATACTGTAAATGAGCAAGATCGTTAATTGTAAAAAGTAAATCAGACAAAAGTGTTAAGCCTCGGACGTACAAGCAAACTCATACCCCCACCATCGTACAAGGGGGGAGGGGGGGATGGGTGGATGGAACCCCTCCCCGAAGATTTTGTTATATTAAAGTGTAGCGAAAATATTTTGCACTTAGAAGAAAGCCCTTAGCTTAGATAAGATAAGATAACTATATTTATACACGGTTTTTCCATCAGTCAATTAAGTTACTGGACGATCTACCTATCTAACTAACTACAAGATGATATAATTTTAATTGGCTGTGACGTCATATGACGTCAAAAAAACTCTTTCTCTTGCCTTTGCTAAACATTCTTGTCATTAGGTAAATATTTCTTTTCTGAGTAATAAATGCTCACTATAGAAGTATGAAAGATCTACCCGTTTAATTTTGTCTGGATCCTCGTTGCCATGTACTGTAACTACAAAATTGCTCCGGCACCTTGATCGGTAGCGCTATATTCGATTGTCATTGTAATTATTCCATATTGTTTTAACAACTAATTAGTGTCCATAATCTTCGCCTTGGATGTATACATTTATTTATTTCTCAGCTGAGTAAAAAATGCCCACCACATATGAATGAGAGATCTACCAATTTACCTTTGCCTGGATCCTCATTACTCAGCTATGTACTGTGACTAAGAAAAGCTCCGCCACCTTGATCAGTAGCGCTATCCTTGGATTATTGTTGTATTTATGCAGGCGAAGCACTCAATCATGATCATATCACAGAATGTTTTAACGGTGAAAACACAAAGAAAAAAAGGCACGCGAGCTATCTTGCAGAACACTTCGAAATCTTATGCGATAGTTCATAGTGGTAGCCTGAGAAACGTACTTGGCAATAATTTTCGCCACGACACCCTGGAACTTACGAAACAATTATAAAAGGCTCAGTTATGCAAAACGCAGACAAGAAACCATTAAATGAAAATCGGCTATTTTTATAATACGAACCAATCAGATAACTTCCTAACAATAGTAAAGGTTTGGCAAAGGAATGTTTTATTGTCTTTAATAAAGCTAAAGGTCTTGATAAAACATAGCAGCCATTAATTTGTATGCCTTGCAAGCGTCGAAGGTTTTCTTGAATAGGTAAGTTGTATTTCTAGTAAAGTACTTCTTCCAAGGTACGAAACGTTTGCTTTGGTAGTTCTCTACCTTCTTTTTATCTTAGTTTGGAATAGTGATTCGTTTTATCAACAAAACGTCGTGTTCTCACCCTGATGTTAATAGGGTGCTGCAAATGACAAAGCCGACGTCGAAATACATAGCCTTGTGAAAAATGAATTAATATTTTACTCCAAAAACCTTGCGATTATCCAGAAGTATTCAATGTATCTATTGGTTTAAAAACTAACGCCAACTTAATGTGTAAAGAGATCGTTTAACCCTTAACAAAAATACTGAAATTTAGCTGTGGTCGCCCATTTTCTCCAAAATATGCAGAATTTGAATGTCCTTTCACGCTGTTATTTCGCAGGCAGAAATTGTGGTTATCAAGCTCATCACGTACACTAACTTAATGAATTATGTCGGCTGTCTTTCTTAAAATTTCCATGCATATGATGTGTAATTTAAGTTTTGTTTATTCAATAGATACTCCTCTTTGGTAGGACTTTTATTGTGTGATATTCATGCTATTGTATTGCTCTTCTTTTGAATTCTCGCACTCTATTGTTTTAACAAAATCATTAGTGTAAGCCCTTAATCCTGCACGGTAAATGGTAAACGTGCATGTTAAATTTAGTTCAACACTAGTCGCGACTAGTGCTACGCAATTTTCCATTTGTGTTGATATCAAATACTTTTTCTCTTTTTCTTTCTGGTTTACAATGATCTCAGCAGAGCAAAATCTATTATTATAAAAACTAAGGCGCATACTGCAGGCTTAAAAAATTGAGAACAATTTACGGAACTCTATGTTTTCGTATTCGTTAATTGTAATGGCTTTGTATTTGAGGCTATCACTTTCTTTTGTATCCGTCATAGTGGTTCCATGTGACCGTTTTTTTATTTTTTTTGATCGCCCAGTTAGTGCTTACGATCAGCGTTATTATATGGTGGTGAACATACTGCGTACATCTAACATTTGTTAGTTTTTTTTTTAGAGAAATGGCTAACCAGTTGCCAATTATTCTTGTCACTTGTCTGTTGATGTTTATGGTGGAAGCAAAGCCTTCCCCGGGAAAGAACTGGCAATGAGACCAACACGATTTGGCAGCTCGAGGTAAATGAATGACACTACTTTTATTAATTAATCTCCATTGTCTATTATTTTTTAGTATTTATACATTTTATCACATATTCCCTTATACGAGATTAAATAAAAATAAGAAAAAAATACAGGATCTGTTTGTTTTTTAAAACCTTTATCCTAATACACAACTATCTCAAAATGGATATGCTCTTTCAGATCAGTCCCTAAAAGATTCAAAAATACGACTGCTTTATCCTGATCTTATAGAGTTCAACTTTCCAATAGGTTGGGAGGAAAATTCTTTCTTCAGGACTAAGTTGTTTTACGTTGCGGGCAGATTAAGAAAATTCCAACCGCTCACAGAACAAATTGAAATATTTCTTTTCATCTAAGAACAGCTGCACTCTATCAATACAAAAAAGTAGCAAAAATATCCCATTTTCCCGGCCCATATTTTGCCCAATTCCCATTTCCCAACTTATTATTTTCTCAAGTTTTCAAAATCCCAGTCCCAGTTCAATTGTTTTTCTGTCTCTGATTCCCATTCCCAGTGACTAATTCCCAGTCCACTTGACCCAAATCTCATTTTCCCAGTGAAAATTTGCCCAAATCCCAGTTCCCATTTTACCCCTTCAGGCCCCTCACAAAAGAAAACAGAAAAAGTTATTCTCGTAAAAGCATTACCACAACTGTAGTTAATTACATTTAAATAAAACATTCATAACTTACAATATTAGCCAGAATACCTTGGATGACATGGAATTAAAATCTCAATATGACCACGAGAAATGTCATGTGAAATGGTTTGAGCTGGAAAATCAGAACCAAAATTTGCTACAATTATTCTCGAATTTCGCAACATTTATTTTGCCTAATATATACCCTTTATTTATTTTCCCAAAAACACTAATGTGAAGTGACCAAGCTGTTACATTTTGTACTTTTGTTCCCAGACTCCATGAGTGGGATCAAGATTGACCCTACAGTGGTCGACCTCTTTAACCTCATGAATTTAAACAAGATACATAAATATGCAGCGTTTAAGCTCAGCAATGACAAGAAAAGAGTGGTGATTGATAACGACATGCTTGGAGTCAAGGCTACAACAGATACTGTAGAAGAAGATGAAAAACAATTTAACAATATGAAGAGTCTTCTGACGAATCAAGAGCCACGTTTTATCCTCTACGATTTTGGTTTTACCAACAAAGAAGGGAGAAAGATAAATAAATTGGTATTAATTTTTTGGTAAGTTAATACGGCCATTTATGTCACACTAAGGTATTTCATGTAATGTGGGTACCAGCGCATGCAGTGCTGGTGGTAGGTGAAAGGATATCGTGAAAAGTCAAATCTTGACTTTCCACTGAAGAAGGGCTGAGCCCGAAACGTATGGAACTTTATACTATTTTTAGGCACTTTATACTCATTCAGTGAGAACTTATTTTATAATTTGTACCTTTTACAAGTGCCACGCAGCACAAGGGAATTTATTTTTCCACTTATCCTTAATTATTGACGCCAGTAACGCTACTGTCACGCGCTGCTAAAATGTTAATCCGGAGCTATTGAGTATTATAGAATAATAAGAATATTACAGGTTGTAGAAAATTACTAGATAGTATATGTGTCCAAGTCTCAGATCTTTACGGTATTTCGTACTCGAGTTATCCGTCAAAATGTTCCACACAAATTGAGATGTATGGGAACGCCTTGTTGGAGTCCATGTGAAGGGGCTCCAACATGGCCGCCGGAAATCAATGAAAAACATCTGGAATTCACTTCTGCTATAAAACGCGGTCAGTTCACCTTCATAAAAAAATAACCATTCACATAAACACTTCACGTAAAACCTCAACTGTTTTTAGGTTGTTAACAATAACAGGATGAGGCATTTTTTAAGCATACGTGACAGCCTTCAGGCGGCCATTTCGATGTCGTGTGGCGCGAAACTCCGAAATACAAAACGTCATATCTTAAAGACGGCGGATGCTATCGAGTAAAACCCTTCAATACGATAAATATTAAGGACGTCTAATAGCCAGTGAAGGATACAAATTCAAGGGTCTCACGATTCTGGATTTTAGAATTTTGATGACGTCACGTAAAAAACAAGAATATGGGGTAATATGCTTAATTTGTTTTGGGTTAAACTGTGCGCCTAAACCAAATCTTCAATCAATCTTTAAGTAATATATAACAAACACGAGAGGCAGTGTTTCATCGGGATATCCAAACACCGAGAAGAGAGTTGAAAATACGACGCGCAGCGGAGTATTTTTGACGAAATTCGAGGTGTTTGGATAGCCGATGAAACACTGTCTCGAGTGTTTGATATATCTTCTCAATCGAAACAAAAACTATGGAGTAAACGGAGGAATAAAATCGTAAAAATCTATGCTAATTAAGATCGGGTTTCCAAACCATCGTCACGGTTATAATTTTCTTTGTTTTAACTTGATGAATTATTAATGAGTTTGAGAAGTATCGTTGAAATGGGATGTCACTTCCATGGCTTTCCCATGGTTGCATGATAGCGGAATCATAGCCCGACCGCGTCAAACGTCAGAAATATGCAAAAAAATAAGAAAAGTACTTCAAAGATAAGGTTTTAATTTTCACAGTTCAAAGTTCGATACATTACCGGCATCCCGACGACTTCCTAAGTTTTGTGGAGCTTTACTAAAAAAGTTCTACGTGTTTGAAAATAGCGATATGCGGACTTGTCGGCGACATTTTGTCAAAGCACTTTGTTTCGGATGCGGAACATTAAAAAGTAAAAAAAAAATCGTTCACCTGAGGAAATGGGAACATGTTTACACTCAGGAGCTATTTTATCTATTCTTGCTCATACTAACACTACATAATGAACGAAATTTCCCGAATTAGAAAGAAAAGCTGCCCGAGACGTTTGACCGCGGTGAAAATCATAGCAAACCTCGTGCGTGCCTCAGGCGCGTGCGAGCGAAGCACCATGTCACGTCATTGTCTGTTCGACCGTCGGTACGTAAATTTCCACCTTCCTACGCCACTTGCACCGCCAATGTGCGAGCCAAGCCATATGAAAAGGCAAGGAAAATGTCGTGGCGATTGTTCTCGTTTAGAGAGATTGATTGATTGATTGATTGATTGATTGATTCACTTTTATTTCAATACGGTAATTCCATGAGTTGAAAGCCGTATTGATCAGAAGTAAATACACAAAAAATATGTACAAATAATAAAATTTAGTATATATTCAAACAGTGGATTGCGTTTTCGGCGCGCGCTGATTGGATACTCAAACTCCAAATATCCTTTGCTATTCACCTCCGACCAACTCACCGGCGAAAGATGTGCTCGCTAGCGTAATAATCTAGTCAAAAGTCATCCTTTCGGGCTATATTATCTCACTGTTTGAGGGTATGCTAAAACAACTATTCACCTCAGTGTCGGTGGCTAGTGGTAGATATTTACCGAGCCGCGAAGTGGTGAGGTAAATATCCACCACTAGCCACCTCCACTTCGGTAAATAGTTGTTAACTAGTCAACAGTTTGCTTGCCTACTTGCCAGTTTTTTTTTTTATATAAATATAGGTTTTGATTTGGACGCTTTTATTTCGTTAGATAATGAATTCCATAGCGTTCCTCCTCTATATCAGAAAGACCCTTTATAATATTCTGTTTTAGGAATATGGTCCAGTATAACATTATATTCCGTATTTCTTAGCTTAGATCTGTAAGGGTTGTTCTCACATGCATTCGAGAAAAGATCACTTAAGTAACTAGATACATTTCGATTCACTGCATCATGCATTAATAGGCTTAAGTGCCTCGTGGTTTGGAGCCACTAATGTTGCTTAATAAATTTGTTCATTTTAAGGAAACCGAGTCAAGCCGGGATTAAAGACGTAATAGTCTATACTGCCACTATGGATGATGTAGTAAAAGCTTTGGGATTTAGAAAACTTTTCAAAGTGGACGATCTTCGCGATCTCGACTACATGGCATTGATGAAAGAAGTTGAAAGAATGACTATAGCAGTGGTTATTAATTGACCAACAATTTTTTTGTCATTTCTTGTTAGAAAAAATCATTTTTGTCGCCATTACACCTGACTTGTCTTCAAATAAATGTGTCTGCTGTTCTGCCTGTACATTTGAATCCCGATAACTCGAACCCTCAATAACTCGAATCTCCCGCTAACTCGAACCATTTTCGATTCCCCCAAAGTCATTTGCTTACTAATTTTACCCTCGATAACCCGACACCCCGATAACTCGAACCTTTTTCGATTTCCCTTGGAGGTTCGAGTTATTGGTATTCAACTGTAGTTTTTCATCACTGTTCTCGTGGTGAATCTACCATACCCTACGTATACTGAGAAATGGAAAATCGCACTGTTAACGCTTTCGGTAGTAATCACAAATGCTGAAAAAAGGAGCCCATATATTTCCTTCTGAACGTTAAATGAAAACTACCTTGTCCTGAGTGGGACTCGAACCCATCATCATATACGTTCCGTTGGAGTTGTTAGAATCGGATATACATTAACCGCCTCGGTTACCAGGGGGTGGGGGGAGAATCGAGGGTGGATGCCACCTCTTCCTCCCGCTTTGAGGTTTTTTGACCATTTTGAAAAGGGGACTTATTCTATGATCCTTAACCCGATTTTTTGACCTTCTCAGACCGGGGGGGGAATTCGGAAGCCCCCCCCCCCCCTATGTAACTTCCAGAATATTTAAGCAATCACAGTGAAACTTATAGGATGTATTGTATGTGAGAACATCTTTCTTTTGGTATACGTCACGTGGGATGGTGACGTCACATCACGTGACAATTACATCATGATATCAAAACAGCCGCCATCTTGGATCCGCCATCTTGGATTTCAAAATTTTTCCAAAATGCCAGAAAACCACCCAAAATTACTGCAAAGTACTCAAAATCAATAAAAATTTGCTTTAAAACCGTAAAGATGTAAAAATAATTCCATTGAAGTTAATTTTTATTAACAGAAACACGCAAAATTACAAATTTGGGAAAACATGCCTGTCAAAATACCGTTGCCATGGCGACGTCAAGTTCCTGACCCGTCATCCAACCCTACCAAATTATTTCCAGATAAATTTTAGGAAATTCAGAAAGTTTGGCAGTGTTTGGTTGAATTCTTAAAAAAAGTTATAAGAGTTCAAAGTCACCGCGGGCCTCAAAAGTCCCCCCTTCCGGTCTGAATAGGGTTTAATTAAGCTTTGTCTGAAAGAGCATGACTCAACTTTGTACCGCAATTGCCCCAACAACTCGGCCGTTAGCGCTGCATTTGCAATTTTTTATTGTAAACATGAGGCGTACTAAATAATGATCAAATCGCACAATTTTTAAATTGTGCAATTTGATGAGAACACTAAAAGTTTCAGAAAGAAAGAAAAAAAGAAAAAACAACAACTTATCCCACATCAGCTAGCATATTCAGAGCGATAGTCGATTATAGCATCTAACGATACATTATATTTTTGGGCCACAGTCGGCGTTTAATTTTAAAATACTTCATCCAAAGTTTAGTTTCCCTTTGGAATACAAAATTAGTTAAACGTGGTGACTAATAGTTTCGTCAGCTTCAAACCAATTAGCTGAATTCTTGAAACGTCAGTATCACCCATTAAAGTTTTCTCATCCTGTTGCGGACCATAGGTAAGAAATGTCGGTTGCCATGAAATTGTGTAAGTTCGTCCGTACGTCCATCGTCGATCACGTCACCGCACCAATGAGGGTAGCAAAGGGTTTATGCGTGACACGTGAAAAAGGTAAAAATTAGACCGTGACGGGTGAAAATAGCTAGTAAAGACACGTGATTCGTGAATTCTGCTGTTTCAAGTGCACAAGACCCAACCATAAAAGAAAAGGGCGGTTAAGTCTTTGGCGCGCTTGCTCAAGTTCTCGCTTCTCATGCGGGAGCGCGCGCAGGGGGTTGGGCGGTGTAGTTCAGGACATGGTGGGGAGTGTCTTTAAATTTCCATTCGTTCGCAGCTCCTCCTCTCCAAAAGAAAAAAAAAAAGTAATTTTGCCTGATTTAGTTTGCTCATTTCAAGGTTCCCGGATGATATAAAGGTTGCAGACAAAATAAATACCAATTCAACAAGGATGATGTCATAGAAGCATCTTATAGTGAAATTTCACCAGAGTTCGAAGCCAATAAACTCCAAGACCTTGACATTAGTGTAAGAAGTTGAAATGAGGGCATGAAAGGAACTTACTAATCGTCGGTTATTGACCATGGAGCTTTTCATGCTTCTTGTTAGAAATCAGACTGTATGTCGCCATTAAACCGGACTTATCTTCAAAAAAGTGTCTGTTTTCTTATCGGTAGTCTGTTACCTCTGGTTTCGTGGCGAAACTATTATATCCCGTTTTACAAATGGGAAATCACCCAGTTAAAATAATCTATCGGTAGTAATTTTGAATGCTAAAAAACACATACATTTCCTTCAGATAGCGAGGAAGGGGAAAACACAAGAGGAAATAAACTATTACTACAACGTTACCCGATGGGAGGCTCGGTTCCCTCATGTTTAGCGCTGTGGGCTCTGGATCGATCGGTCCGACTTCAAGCCCTGGCCGAGGTCATTGTGTTCTGTTCTTGGGCAAAACACTCTACTATCATCGTGCCCCCCTCCCCCCCCCACCCCCGACACACTCTACTGTCTTCGTGATTCCCCCCCCCTCCCACCCAGGTGAATAAATGGAGGGGAACCTTACGATTGACTAGCATCTCGTCTGGCGGAGGGAGGGGAGGGATCAGATATACAGTCAAAAACCCTCGAGTGAGAACCTATTATTTTTCAGGTTAGCCTAAACAGGTTCTTACATAAAGGGTCATTAACATTAATTTAGGCTAATTAGGTTCTTAATAGGTTCTTAATTTCTGAAGTGGTATTCGGCCTTTTCCTTGTATAAAATTTGCATACCACATAGTGTTTACATGTATGTAAAAATGAAGCACTAATCATTTTGAACATAACATTATATACATGTACAGTAATGTCTTGTCCAAATTATTTTCCCAAAAGTAGACTTTTTTAATCAATTTTAGAGAATAAGAACCTGTTTCCAAATTTCTGGCTAAATTGGTTCTTATAAAAGGAGGGTCTAATTTGCAAGTTTTAGCCTAAAGGCCTGGCCAAACGGAGACGCAAGTGGACGCAAGTTCAAAATTTGCGTTTACTTGCGTCTCAGCTCCGTTTGGCCTGGACTTGCGTGCACTTGCGTTGACTTGCGATCACTTGCGTTCACTTTGGTCGAGATCAAATTTACACGCAAGTCAACGCAAGTTTTTCACCGTTTAGCCACCCAACGCAAGTCAACGCAAGTTTGCTGCTTACTTCAAGTACTAAATTGCAGCGCGCGCAGTAGCATTTAAATGACTTTTTTGACAACTTGCGTGCACTTGCTAGACCGTTTGGCCACCCAACGCAAGTTTATTATCAAATTCAACTTGCGACTACTTGCGTCCACTTGCGTTACCGCTTGGCCAGGGCTTAACAGGTTCTTAAATGTTAGGTTCTTACTCGTGGGTTTTTACTGTACTCATAGTCGCTTTATGATAAGAAAACCGGGACAACTTCCGGCCTGATGGGTCACTAAACACAACGCAGACTTTACCTACAACGTTACAAAACGTGAAAACAATTATTGTAGGTATTGCTTCTACGAAAGTGAGTTCCCAACGAATCACGTTCACTGATAGACCGAAAAATGTGAGAAAAAATCTCACTGGGAGGGGGTGTTTGGTTATACCTTCATCAATGCTTGAAGTTTCTTCTTCGGCTTTATTGTGCGAGTTCTGCTAACATGGCCCTACTGGAACTGCGATGCAATCTCATTCGAAATATATGTGTGGGGTGACAAGCTCTACTAAATTGTTGATTTTCAATCTCACGGAAAAGTAACATTCAAACTATTGAATAAAAGAATTCTCAGATTTGAACTGTCTTAGAAGATTTTGAAATGGATAATCTTCTTCTTGACCGAGTCTCTGTTCTCTGCGGCAGTTAGGTAATCGAATTATCAAATTTAGACTCAGTATGGAAACGCAATATTTTTGTCGCTCGGTGGGGCATAGTATAAAATGGCCACCGAAAATAAAGGAAACATCTTAGCGTTACTACTGCTTTTAATGCAACCCCCCCCCAAAAAAAGTCACAAAATGAGATATTTCTTTTAGCATCATAGTAGCGAGAGCCTCCTCGCGGCCATCTTGATGTCGCGTAGTGCGAAAAATCAAAAAATTAAAATAATGTATTTTAAAAACCAGGGATGGAAATTTGAAGAAAGAGATACTTAGGAAGTCTAATAATTAGCCGATGAATGATAGAAACTTGAGCGGTTTGACTTTAGGTTTAAATTACGACACGTAAAAAGAATCGAATAAGCTTACCCTAAATGTGTGGTGTCATATAATAAGCAATTATTGGACGAGGTTGAGCATGATATCGTGAATTATCAAAACCGAAAACAGACACGAGGTTTTTGATAATTCACGATATCATGCGAAACCGAATTCAATAATTGTTTTATCATACGTTTTCAAACAATTTGCCATCACTTTTTCTAGCGCTGGCGTAAAACTTCGTAAGAACATTGGCCAAAGCTGTCTTCTCTTGTGGTTCCTCCAGGTTCTTCTCCCTCAAATAATCAATCAGAATTTTTACACTTGTTTTTCAAGTTGTTGTTCTCTTGGTGTTTTTAGAAACTTTCTTCTCCGAAAGTTTTGATCGGCGATCAAAACTTTCAATTCCTCTTCGGAAACGGAGGCGAATCGCTCAGCCATATTTTCAAAAGTTTGACAGCACTACACGGACGAGGGGCTTGGAAACTAGGCGGACTTTGAACTCGACAGCATAACCCAATATCTGCTGCAGATATTGGGTTATCATGTCAAGTTCACATGCTACTGTTTATTGACTGAATGCTCTCGAAATAATTCTTCAAAGTAATTCTAATGTATAATAATAGACATTGTCCAAACAAAGATAGAACAAGCTTTTTGATAGACGAATTAAGTATATTAAACGCTAGAACGAAAAAAAGTATGTATTGTTGTACATTATAAACCAAGTTTCCCAAACTCATTAAAAAGTCACAAGTGAACAAAACAAGTTTTCTAAAACCGTGACCTTTTATTTCCCGCAACTTCCTTAATTTAGTTTTGATTAAAAAGATACAGTCCCTCGAAACAATGTTCCATGTAACATTTCAAACACGAGCGACAGTGTTTCATCGGGAAATCCAAACACCGACAAGAGAGTTGAAAATACGACGCGCAGCGGAGTATTTTTGACGAAATTCAAAGTGTTTGGATAGCCGATGAAACACTGTCTCGAGTGTTTGAGATATCTTCTCAATTGAAACAAAAACTACGGAGTAAACAGAGAAATAAAATCGTAAAAATCTATGCTAATTAAGACCGGGTATCCAAATCTCCTTCACGTTTATGATTTTCGTTTTATAAACTTGATGAATTATTAATGTAATTGAGAATTTATATCCTTGTCCTCGAATTTTGTTAAGATTCTCTGTTCCTCAGTTCGTGTTTCAGGGTCTGGAAATTCTAACAAAAAACAGCTACATTAAAAAGCGTCAAAATATTGAGGTGCCCAATATTTCTATAAGTTAAAAGTAAATATTTTGTTCGAGACTACTGCCCACCTCCACCCCATTCTTTTTTTACTCCTCGGCGTGTTTTTCCTTTTGTAAATATTTGTATTGTTACTGGCAATCCTTTCACATCCTTGGCTTTCTTCGCCTACTGTCGCTTTGCTAAAGTGATGAATATTCCTTCTTTTGGCCTAAGAATTAGTTCGGAGCAAGGGCAGAGATCTTCAAAGGTCTGGGTCGACTTGATGCTAAAATGGTGCAACACGTAAGCCACCACAAGCTTTTCTTCTAACAAAGCCAACCGCTGACCTGCAAAGAAGATATAAACAAATTGTTCTTATAGTGTTAAAAAGTATATATGATGTTTATTTCGGGGAATTTGTCAGAGGTAAATAACAACATAGTCTCTGGGAAGTAAGAATTGGTTAATGGTTGCCCTTCAGTTTTATTTGAGAACATATCATTTGAGTGATAAAAGGTACGTTTGACGATCATGCATCGATTTTTTTTCGATCCATACAGAGTGAATGCATTTCTCATTGAAAATCTAAGAAACTTAGGGTGTATTTATTTGCAACATACACGTATAGCCGTATTTGCCCGCTGGGATTTTTTATTGTTTTTTAGCTCGAAAACAATTAAAAAAAAAAACAGCCAAATACGACAAATTACGAGTATGTTGCAAATAATACATCCTTATATTCAGTTGTAACTATGTCGACATACCAACGTGACCCTGGGACATGTTCGAATTTAAAATATAAAGATGGAAGAAAGCATGATTTAAGTCAAACGTTCAAGTAACATGTTACGTGTGGATAACAAATAGAACATGTTGCAACACTTTGCGTTATTTTGGCCACAGAATCCTGCAACACGGATCAAATTGTTGGATGTATTGGGTCAAAATTTTGGCACTTTTTAAAGTGATTGGAAAACCTACATGTTTTATTTAATATCCTAAGCAAGAAATACAAGCTTCAAATATCATGCGATAATTAGCCTACCGATACAGTTCCTTGGTCCTGCTGAAAAAGGTACAAACGCATATGGATGGCGTCCTTGACTGTTCTCTGGAAGAAAACGATCTGGGTTGAACTCGAGCGGAGCTGGCCACACTTCTGGGTTTCTATGAAGTGCCAAGCTTGAAATGCCAACTGCAGTTCCTTTTGGAATAAAGTAACCTCCTAATACGTGTAGAACGAAGAGAAGTGACACCATGTCCATCAAACAATCAATACAATAATCCTTACATAAATATTAAAATTCAAATGATAAGCTATTAGAAAAACCTGCTTTGCACAAATGCCGTGCTTGACAGTACTTCATTCAGTTAATTAATTAATTAATTAATTAATCAATCAATCAATTAATCAATCAATCAATCAATCAAGCAAACAGGCACTTTATATACAAGAAGCCAATAAACTTATCCAATTAACTAATAATGTAAGTAGTAGATTGTTCACAATAAGCTTCTGTTAGCTAAATATTCACCCAGACACTTCATCAACTCGAGCAATTTATCAACAAATCAATCTCCACCATCCCACCCGCCCAATCACCGACCCAGCCTGCATGCTAATAAAATATCAGACAGAGCTCACGACACCCCATAAAAAAGTAAACAAACAAACGAACAAACAACAAGGATCGAACATTACCCAATTGACAGTCATCAGTAGTCGTTCTTGAAAAAAATGGCACAGAGGGTAGGATCCTTTGAGCTTCCTAAAGAGTAAAATTCACTTAGAATAATAATTATAAAACATTCTCCTGAGTCAAACGTGTAGCTGCTTAATCTGACTGCTACATAAAATATTTGGGGGAGAAGACGTCAGTAGTTAAGCCTTCAACTTTGATTCTACCTTCCTCTAGTCGCAAACTCATAGCCTTTCTATCCTTTATTCTGCTCACTGTTTCAATGTTTTCGATCAAAACGAGTTGTCTGAATCGCTTGGAGCTTAAGCCGGCCCTTGTGCTCGCCAATTCCGTGGACGTTCTCGCAGCTTCGGCGTTCGCGCATGACCCAAACAACTCTCCTCTTGACGACGATTTAAATGCTTTCATTGAAAAGAAAATAATAAATATATGATACATGCATATCACTCAGAAAAAAAGATCGAGAGGCTTGTGGACTAATGGTTAATGCGCTGGACATCGGGTCCAAGTCCTGGCTGGGGTTACTGCCTTGTGTTCTTGGAAAAGACACTTGACTCTCACAGAACTTCTCTCTACCCAGGTAAAAAAAAAAAGGTTACAAGCGGATTTTTGGTTACATTACTTCGTATTTCGTATATACCTTTAGAACACGCTCCAGGAAGCGAAACTCTCTTAAGACATCTACAGTTAATGTTTCTGGACGCCGTTCTAGGAAACAAAAAAATCATTTTATAACGATAGGATGGAGTTTGCTGGGTCGATTCTGATTGGTGTTGAAAGCAATAAAAATGACCGGAAGTAAAACCAAGAAGTTCGTTCAGGCCTGCTTTTGAAAGCCAGAGATGCGCAACTCAACCGGAAGTCCGGACTTCAAATCAGAACTTTCCAGGGTCGCTCGTACCCTGACCGCTGGACAAAGGGAACGAGGACCTTAGGTACGAGGATGTGAGCGCGCGTGCTCGGACTCGCGTCAGCATTGAATCCAAAGAGCGCGCAGAAACTTTATTCAGCCACCTTAAACAAGCAGGAACCCAACAAAAAACTGAAATGGACTGAGCAGAGGATCAAACAAATGGTTACCGAAGAAAGTTTCCACTTCCTCGTAAACTCTCTGTTGTATTTCAGGATGTCGGCCAAGAAGATACAGAGCCCAAGTGATGCCAGCGGCTGTGGTGTCGTGACCCTGAAAAATGACCAGAAGAAAGATGTAAAAGCGACATCATCACCACCATCATCATCATCATCATCATCATCATCATCAAAGTTATCATCGTCATCATCATCATCATCAAAGTTATCATCCTCATCATCATCTTTATTTTTTCAACTAACCTCGAATGTAAATGTATCCACCTCTTCTCTGACTCCTTCTCGTGAGATTTCTCCATTGTCATAAGCTTCCAGCAACAGATCAAGAAACGCCAGGCGCTTCTTTCTTCCAAATTCGCTTTCGTCTTCGTTTTTATTTTCGCCCGGCGTTTTCTTTACTGCTCTTTCTTCGATCCGCTCATCGATCACCTAACGTAAATTGTAACAGGTTCCATTGTTCAAGTTCATTAGCACTAATCCAGCACAATTAAAAAATGTAAGGCAAAACAAGATCAATGCTATTAGCGTTTCCAGAATGTATCCTTTTGTTTGAACTGATGCTTTCAGATTGCAGCCAATGCATGTAATAAAACAAAAATAAGAGACCAGAATTAAAAAAAAGACTAGAGCTACAAAAAAAAAAAAACGTCCTGAAACGTACAGTCGGAAGCAACAGTAAGGTGATGGACATTCGTTCCTAACATTCCCTATTTTCATTATAGATAGATAGATAGACAAATTTATTTAAAGAGGGTAGCACGTAACAGAAATTTAAAAAAACCTGTGGCCCTCTATTTTTTTAAAAAAAAATACAATTTCTAGAAATATAAAACTAATTAATTAATCTAAATAATCTAATTACAAAAATTTAAAAACTCTAAAATTACAATAATAAATTTAACATACAAATGAGTTGTATACTACTTCTAATTACAAATATCTTTAAAAATGTTAAAAAAGGAAAGGATATATGGATATATAAGGATATTATGCCCTGGGAAACTGAAAAAATAGAAAGCTGTCATTGATATTTTGCTCTTCTTAGAATGTTTCCAGCCCCTCTATTTTTTTCAACTCAAAAGAAAGTGAGAGAAAGAGCGCGAGTGAGAGACACCAGAAGGTTGGGGCTTGTGGCTACCTACTTGCGTCAGTCCCTGTTTTGCGCCGGTGTCAAGCTCTCTAGATCTGGTGAAACTTTCCTCGTGTTTAACTATCGATTAAATGATAAAAAATTCGAGAAAATAGACGACTGCATGTCTGTGCTCCTGTTGTTGATCATTGCATATAGTCAACGCTAAAAATATCACTTGACGAGGGGATTTCGTTCGATTTCAAATTAAATTAAGTGGTTGTTTCTGGACCCCATTATGCGTTTTGATGTTAACAAGCTTTCTCGAAAATGAAAGTAGATGAAATGGTCGATTATGCTGAGCAGTGAGATTGCAGGTTCTAACATTTCTTAACATTTCAAACGGTATTTACCTTATTTGTGAAGCCATGAAGGATCTTCAAACAATTGTTAAACTCTCGGCCGGAAGAGCTCAAATTGTATATAATATCAGGCCACAGCCAAGGGGATCGTCCTCGATTTTCAAGTAACTCGCCCATCCTGTAAAGGCAAAACAAATACAAAGCTTGAGGAAAGCTGCAATGCTAACAAAAAACCAACCATTCCGGGAAAAAGTTGTACTTTTGCTACTTCTCCAAAAATTGACAAGATTGGACAAGGTTATGCATCAAAGCTAAAGAAAGTTTTTATTTTGCCCAACGTTTTTGCGTAAGATATTTGTTCGTTACATGTCAACCTACGGCGAGCCATCACTAGTTTACTGAACAGCTCTTACAGTTCAATTTCTGTTACATGTACCTTATTGTTACTTATTTTCACGGGAACTTAATTTCGCGAAAATGGAACGGGCATATTTCGCGGGACTTTATTTTCGCGATTTGGCAAAAAATACGTAATTAACATAAAAAATACAATAGAAAACATTCAACACGAAATTTCGCGGCTCTTTTTTTTTTCGCGATTTTTTTTTAAAAATCGCGAAAATCGCGAAAATTAAGTCCCGCGAAAATAAGTAACAATAAGGTATATAAAGCGTTTAAGACGAATTCCGCTCAAGGTTCGAGCAATAAGTGCAAAAATTTATTACCAAAAATCTACTAATAACACAGTAACATTTTGTGTACTGTTTGAAACATCTCACTGAAATTCATTTTTCAAATTGACCCGGCTATTAAGAGCGAATTTTTCTCGTGACCGAGTGAGAGGTGGTACAAAATTTTAAACAAGCCTACCCTCAATTTTTTTTCAGAGATACCTTATGGTGAGTCGATCAACGTGCTATGATTTTGTCTTTAAGAGCTATCTTTGTTTGGCAGAAAAAAAATAAAAAATTGTCACGCCTGCCGACTGCCATGAAATGGTCGAATTTCATACCACGATTAAGAGCATAAGAATGATGCTGCTCACAAGCGCAAAATAAAGCAGACTTCTCTCGATTTTGTGTATTTGTTAAGGAGGCATTTACAAATGATTTGAGTCTAAGAACAGTATTGCAAAGATCGATTTGAATTTTTAGAGCCTGTTTAAAAATTACAAAAATTTGATTGCTTAAAAATCTCATTTTGGAGCATTTTTTCAAAGAACTCTTTTCCTATGCGGTATAACTCAGAATCACTTAAGACTTGGGTTTTAATAAGCGGAAATGATGATCTTTTTAATGGTATAAAAATCAGCCTTGGGCTTTTAATTGCTACGAAGAACTTCCCCTTTTAATTTGGACGAAATCACAACACCGACTTGTCAACAACCGCAAATAATCGAATAAGGCTCGAATTACGCTTTCCCTTCTCAAAGCCAAAATTCCGACAAAATCTTATTAGTAAACACCCTATTTAATCCAAAAGTCAATATTTAGCTTACCTGGCGTAACAATTCGTTGAAGATTGCTTTGTATCCCACTTTTGTTTCAAATACGTTACCAGCACTCGAACGGTGTTTACCAAATCACAGTATTCAGAGAATTTCAAATCAGCAATAACTTTGCCAGAAGGTCCTTGAAAAAAAAACCACCGCATTCCGGTCTTCACAGTTCCAACCACATTTAGTGAAAACGGCCAATTCATAGAAGAAACTTGCTTCACAGTTTAAAAACCGCGTTTTGGCCGTTGTTTTTGCAGAAGATCAACTAGAGCGAAAATGGCGGCTTGACATCTGTCACGCAATGATATGTCACTTGAGGGGAGGTTACCCATTGAATTAAATTTGGTGGGCTATGTACTTTGAGAAATACCGTAAACTTTCGGTTATAATCCTTGGATTTATACAACTTCGTAAGTGGTTTTGGTGGGGCTTAATATAAACGTAATGGCACATAAACGGGGTAATAAAAAGTCTAAAACCCCTTTCAAAAAAGTCACAGCATATGTAGATGAAAGTACGTTTTCACGTTAAAAAAAAAAAAACACACATAAAGATACTATAGAAAAAAAATTATTAAACCTGAAACGGGGAAGGTCACTGAGTAACTGTTGCCGTTGTTGTTGCATTTTTAACGGAGTACTGCAGCTGTATTTTTGGTTGTTTTGTTTTTTCGAAGTAACTTTTATTTTTTTATTTTTTGGTTTTATTTTGGGGAGGGGTTTTAACGTCAAGGTCTGGCACGGATTAAAGAAAGGGGTCACATATTTTTTGTTTAAACAAAGTGGAAATAGCATTTTTAAATATCAGAGATTCTATTTAAAGATCAGAAAAGAAAAATAAACTAGATTAGGTGCAGCTCTAACAATATAATGAGCGTCGCGCCATAGTTTCCAAAGCAAACAAGAACTGATAATTTATTTTGTTGATTCGTGCTTTTAATAAGTAGAGAATTTTACAGAGTATAGAATGGAAATCAATTACTCTTTTCAAAGATTAGTTGGGGGATACTGCCTCCAAGATATGCCAAGTCGAGCTGCGGAAAGAAGTTCTGTTATACTCCCTCTGCGTTCATATCATTTTAGCGCGGCATCAATCTTCAATGTACCTTTGAATATTTCGGACATTACTATCTGCCCAGCTCATTGGTTTTCTCTGGGCAATGGATGGAGAAGAGGTTCGCAACGGTGCCGCGTTCCCGCAGAATTATTGAGGCATGCCAAAAAAGGGAAATCACGCAAGTCTGCCCGCGGAATCAACACCCGGGGGGACTGTATGAAACGGACGGGGATGTTCGTCAGAAATTTTGAAAAGAACCCCTAAAAGAGAACAATCTGAGTGTGGCTCTAGCTTTTCTTGACCCCTAGACGCCTCCAAAAAACTAAAAATAGAATTGCTATTTGTATATTTCTGCGTGTATAACCCTGAACGAGACCATTTTGGCTGAAAATATTGCTATTTTTTCGCGGAAGACCCCAAGTGAGACCAAATATCAAAAATTTATACCCCCGTCACTTTCATAGGCGAGTCTCCCCCGGAAATCAACAAAGCGCTTTTGAGAACGATCTTTCGACGTACGGGCATATTTGTCCCTGCTGGGTCTGGTAAGTCTCCGCTTTTTGTTAATTTTCTATAGAAAGTACAGTCGAACCTCGATTATCCAGATTTCCGATTGTCCGGAATTCCAATTTTTCATGAATATTATATTTAAGACCAAACTCTTTCAAAATTTAAATGCCACTTTCTTCCTCCACAAACTATGTAATTATAATCGGAATCGTAAATTACCCAATAAGTGAAGCTTCGAAGGATAGAAACTGTGACGCCTCGAGTGCGCTATGTTCATGAATGAGCGTTATCGTCATCGAATTCGAGCTAGAAGGGGTTTATTGTAAGTCAGTTCTCAGTCCGTTTAATATTGTGGTTATATAAAATGCGATATAATTAAGTTTAAAAAGGAGAAACCTAACACAGTGTGATTTGTTCTTTTTCTCTGTTTTAGTCTGATAAATTCTGGTAACGGTGGTGACGGATATATATAAAATCGAGCTTAGCGCCGTCTGATAACAAATGTCGATTATGTAACGTTTTCCTGACGTAATATTATGCTGAAACAGCACCGCATTCGAGTGAATGCTAGCCTGCGCGGCAGGCGTAAAAAGGGGAGGGAAAAAGACGGGGAAGAGGGAACGCCTGCCTTAAGAACCCCCTACGTTTTTTTCCCTCTTTCTCTCCCTCTTCCCTGCTCCCCCTCCCCCCCACCCCCCCCTTTCCGACGCCTGCTATGCAGGCCTATGTGAATGCAGTCGAATATTATTGCGATTCCGTTAAAAGTGTGCGGGACGTTCCTAGTTATCTCGTACTGATAAGTTGATCAGCCCCCCAAAGTAAAATGAATAAAAGTAAAAACGTTTATGACAGACTCCTCTGTGTATTGGAAGCGGGAAGGGTGAACTCCCATATTATGGTTAAGTTACGGATTTTGGTCACACATATAGGGTGTTCAGGACGTGGCAGGCCGCCTGTCAGTTTAACCAAAAAGGTTCCGTTTTGAGCTGCACTCAAAGTAAAACATACTCTCGTGATTTGTTGGCAGTCTTCAGATCATTGATAAGACATAGAAATGGTATCCGGCTCCGGGGTCAAATTAAAAAGCTTTTACCACGCCCAGATGGGGTTCCGTATAATAGTATAATAATTTTAACAGGAATAAAAAGCCTGTACAAATTACCGTACCGTTGGTGCTAGATGCAGTGCTTTTTCAAGTCTGTACATCTTGATTATTTTGTATTGAATAAATAAAAGGGAAAATGGAGTTCAAAAAGCGGCTTTTTTATGACCGAGTGAGAGGTTGCACATGTGGACGAACAAGAGAGCATTAGAAAACTTTTAAAACGTGAATTCGAGTTATCGGGAGTCGACTGTATCTAAATGGCAGTTGAAAAATGCAGACTTTGAAGGGATCCCCCTGTAAAGTACCCACCCACCCCCCGGGAGTTCGTGACTCATTGCGTGACAAATACGAGGGTTCACGAGCAATGACATGTAACCGTTCTTTGAATTTCACAACATCTCATTTGAGGCTTAAAACGTCGTTAAGTGAATCTGTTCATCGTGTTATCAAGTCCCTTGCACGAATGGCTGTATGGAACCTGAAATGTGGTTAAAATTGTCAAGAAATACCATGTTTACGAGGGTCTTTGCTAATATCGACTGATTGTATCATAAGCAACATAGCCGCTTGCCCGTGCAATTTGCCGGTAAAAGAATGTCAAGAATGAAGAAAAACAATGTTTTACCACTGCTTTTGCAAGGTAAGAGTAAAATATTAATAAATAAACTCGTGTGTAGCTAAATGATAAGATTGTGTTCGAATTTTGGCTATATTAAGAGAAAGTGTACTGCGTAATTCGATTATTTGCTTTGTTTAAATAAGTCACTGTCGAGCGATTTCTTCGAAGTAGGACGGTCTATTTCTTGGATAAAATCAAAAGCCCAGAGCAAATTTTTATATAATTAAAAAGCACATCATTTCTACTTATGTAAGCCAAAGTTTCAGGCGAATCCGAGTTATACCGCATAGCAAAAGTACTTCGTGAAAAAACGTCTCCAAAATGAAATCTGTAAACAATGAGAAAATGGCGATTTTTAAACGCCTGCCTGGATTTTACAGTTCAGTTTATTATCCTTATTTTAGACTCATAACATTCGTCAATGCCTCCTGTACAAATATACAAACTTGAGAAAGGTCATCTTCAATTTACGCTTTTGATGAGCTAAGTTCTCGTGACCATGTTCGTCGCTCTTGTTTCGGCCATTTTATGTCGCCGGGCACTCGTTACAGTGTTAAAATAGATTTAAACGAAAAAAATACACCACGTTTATCGACTTACCATAAGGTATCTCTAAGCCAAAAATGAAGGTAGATGACTTTGGAAGTTTGTACCGCATATTTTTGTTTTCACGCGGTCTACAAAAAAATTCGCTCTTAAATTCTAAACCATTCTTGAGAAATTTAATGTCAAACCTCGTAAGAGAAGCTTAACACAACAAATGATGCTTTATATGTGGCTTCATTTTATGAGTTCAAATTGGCGATTTGTCTACCAGAACGGTATATCAATCCCTTGGGGTACATTAGTCATAATTATAGTAAAAAGCTCTCGCAAAGGAGATAAATGATTAATTAATAATATAACTCACAGTGAAAATGCAAATACCTGATGACAGCCTTGACATATGGTGAGTTACTTTTTTCTTGTGCATTTGGAGATGAGCCCATGGAGGTGGCTGTTGCGAGTAAAAAGGAAACAACAAGAATATATATTGTGTATTACGTAAGTAAGCTGCGTTCTCATTGGAGGATTCTCATTATGATAACTGTCGCGTATGAATCGCTATATAATATATACAAAAGAGCTCGTCCATGGATGGTTTGTAGAGGTTGACGGCTGGGATATTCTCTCTTTTTTTATAGGAATATTGTGAAAGGCGCCATTTCTTCTGTATATATTTATGTAATATGTGCCGTGGGTTACACATTTTGAAGAGTTTGGCTGGGAGGGAGGGGGGGGGGGGAGGCGTGGAGGCAACAGTGGAATCATTTGAGGATTACAGCTCGTACAGTGAAAACAGGCGTCATTTGGCATTCACGCGGCTGAGCTGTGCGATCTTACGCTATGCTTTGTAAGGTTTAGCGAGTGGGTGTAATTTAAAGAACTCCTAAAGCTTTGGCTTCTTGTGGTCTGACAGCCTTGCTACTTTATAACCTTATTCGAGTGTTAATCGAGGGCAGTGTTGTTAAATATTTTTTGGACAGAAAATGGAAAGATACTCACTTCTTTGTATCGGAAATGTCTTATATAAAGTAAAAAAAAAATCAAACATAAGATCGATTTTAAATGTAATATATGATGAGTTTTAGGTCTTTTAGCGATTAAGCCTGGCTTCTTATTTTCTTAGATAACGAGTTATATCACTTACCACATATTATATCCAAGGTACACAACGCAATGTAAGGCATTACGTTGAACACATCCTTGTTTACTTTCTCCTGGTACCAAAATGAAATTAAAAGAAAAAATAATAATAATAAGGAATATGTATAAACAGAAACCATAATAAGTTTATTTCACTCCAGGAAGAATGCATTAATTTTACCTCTAAGTGTGTCACTAAAATTGCCGCTTGTTCTTCTATTACTTGGATGAAGTCGTTTAGTATACTGAAGTGAAAAGTTGGTGTTATTAGCCTTCGTCGGGTCTTCCATTTGGCACCATCACTGAAAAAATGTGCAATTTACTGATTAAGGTCGCACAGGAACCTGGCAATCATTATGTATGTATTTATTTAAAGAGTATGCACGAACTGCGACAACTGAAGGCGACAACAAACGAAATATTCATGAAATTATTTTTTTTTCTAAAGGTTAATTGTTCTCAGCTTTGTGTCCCTGTGCTGGAACATTTAATTATTGTTACAGTGCGACGCGCCTTACCGTGGCCACCCAACAAACTTTTTCACAAGTTAGCCAATCAGGTTGCACGATTATGATTGATGGCCACGCCTCCTTGCAAAGTTTCTAAAATATAATTTACAAAAGCGGGAAACGTTTTACGGAAGAGACGAAGATTTCAACTTCAATCTACTGATATAGTACATAATTTATTTTTTAAACATATCCGCAGTTGCGGAAATAGTTGTAAGAGTTAGCTGCTGAAATTGACAAAACACCCTCGGCTATAGCAATTTTGGTCTCTTCCATCGCTAACAGTTGACATCTCCGAAGGAATTCCTTTATTTGATGGAAACAATATTCGCATGTATTGAGATGTGGCGAGTACGGTGGCTGGTAAATAAGCTGAACACCATAGTCATTCAAAAGGTCTCTGAGAACTGGCTCAACAAAAAGGCCATGATGAAAGCCACAATTGTCCATAACGACGCAATCCCCGCGTTCAAGAACAACACTTCTGTCTGGTCGTTGTATTTCGACAGCGTCTTCAAAAAAGTTTAGCAATTCAAATCCATTTGACGGGCCGTCAATTATATTAAAATAGTCTACTCCAAGGGCAGAGTGGAGCAAGTTGATGGTGAAATTGGCGTTTGAAGCGTATCGTTGAAACTCGATTGCTTTCTCACCAACTGTGGCGTTTCCGTAGCTACGATTTCCAGTAGTTTTTATCACACTTGCCTCATCAAAAAAATGAATTTGGTTCGGTTGAAAAGTAGAAATGGCATTGAGATACTCATTTTGGCGGACGATGTTTTCAGGAGTATTGCTTTCTAACTGTGCAACCGAGAGCTTCTTCTTGCTCATGATCAAGTCACGTCTTAATCTTTTATTTATTTGAGAGGCGCTCGGCAAGTCGTCCGCGTCTACAACTCCATCTAACAAGAGTCTTTCCTGGATTTCGGAAGCATGAATACTTGGTTTCATAACTTTCTCGACAGACACAAATTCTAGGACTTCAGTGGTAACTTTTGGCACCAAAAAACTAGTACGAGGAATTCGCGTTGAAATATTTTTATCATCGTACTGTTCAAGAACGTTTTGGACGTAGCCCCGGCTTATTCGAAGCTCTGTTGCTATCTGCCGTTGGCTTGCACCTGTATGTGCCAAGTCTAGTACTCTTTCTCTTATGACATCAGGGTACGCTCGTCCAGAGTCGTAACAACCGCCTTGTCGATTTATGCGAAGTTGAACGTTCGCTGGAGAAAAAAAAATGACAAGTCAAGTTATTTACTTTCGCTTTTCGATAAAAATGAGACTACTCTCAGACCATACGGCTGCGTATCAAAAGTCAATGTAATTATGATTAAACTCGGTGTTAGCTTGTAATGGAACCCTGCGCTGGGAATTTAACTTACGAAGGTTATAATTTCTATCCATCCTAGGGCTTGTTTACATCTTGTGTAGAATGGTGGAAATGCGACTTCAAACTTAAACTGACTGCACGAAATCAAAGTCACGTCAGTAGTGGACGGGAAGAACATTTCGCGCCACGACGTGACGTGGCAAAGTTGAACGGCGTATTATTTTTCTTGTAGTTTCACTAAGGAGTTTGTATGTTTTCCCTCAGGCCGAGAACCTGATTAAGCGATGTATAAAAAGATTAATTGAACCGCAACCCAGACTATACTAAAATAAACAGTGCAAAAACAGAAGCAATTCAAAATACAAGAGAAAAACGAAAACGATGGAAATGAGTTTGATTTTCGATAAAACGTGTATAGAATTTTACATGTACTTTGTTTACAACAGCAGACCTGTGTAAATAAACGATGGAATTGCAAACACGGAGACTAAAATGAACAAAACAAGACTATCGTGTTCTTGAAATAATAACTTTACTTTTACTGCGGAGCGTAAATATCTACCAAACACAACTATTACATGTAAAATTGTAATCCTACACTAACTGTGCAAACGATAAAATGAAGTTCAAGAACAAACACTGGTAACGCAAGAAGCGAATTACACCTTGTTGATATTAAAAACATGACAAACGGTCGCAATCCTCATTCCATGTTCAATTCAGTATTTCTAAATTCAACCGAAAAAACAATTATTTTGTTCATAAACTGTACTGATGTGGACGTAAACTCGAAATTCCTTCACTTCACAAGAATGTAGAAAACGTAACATGTACTAGGAATTTGCATATAAACATAACAACTCGAGTCAGAATTACAAAACATAATTCACGGGAAAAAGGAACCTCCTGTGGAATTCTGAACGGAAGGTACACCACCAACAAAGTACCTTTGAGTGGGCAAATAAGAGGAAACTTTGGCGTGATAATATTGCTCTATTATCAACGGTAGTTGCCAATCACCTTCTTCGGGTTTCCATTTTGGGACTTCATTTCGCAGCGCTCGTTGCAACACCAGTAAATCCTTGTCTAGTTTCAAACGATCTGTGTATTTAGGCAAATTCTGCAAGCGCAGACGATTACGCATAACCGAGAAAAAACTCGACTTGGATTTTTCTCTCGCTGCCGTAAAGTTTTCTAATTCACCCTTGTGCTTTTCATGTTGCTTCTGAAGATCTTTGAGTTCTGCCTGCAATGCTGATATTTTGTTTTTTATCTCCGGATGTTTTTCTCGGATTTTGCAGTTGCTGCTACTCTCACAAGGCTCTGCTTTACAAGTTGTTTTGGTATGGCCAGATTGATGGCATCTGTTGCAAATCCGTCCGCGTATGGCTGCTAAAGGAGTAAGTTTTTCTTGCTCACTCTTCAGTTTTTGTAACTCATCCACGGCGCTGCTGATTTGCACCTCAAGAACGAGTAAATTTTCTTTCATTTCATTTGCCTTCTTATCTAGCGGCTTATTCTCCTGACCGTTAGCGCTCGTTGATGGCCCCGCGGTGCTTTCAGCACATGGCGTCGTTGACAACATATTCGAGTTTAAACCAGCAGCGCTGTTGAACCGCGTACAAAGTTCCACAGGTCTCAACGGCGTTCTTCTATTTTCCGGGTCGACGAGCGCCTTTATTTCGCTTTCTAAGATCCGTTTTTCTGCCAGCAAAAGTTTCTCGGGCGAAGGGAAAAACGCATCTACGTCCCCAGGACGAAGGTATCGAAGCGACTCCAAAGTGCTAAATCCACGTCTTTCAAACTGCTCGCTACATTTCTCCAATTTTAATCCTCCCGGAAGGTTCTGCAGCCATTTAAATACTTCGCTCATCTTAAATCGCTTGCAGGTTTACGCAAGCAGAAAACTTCGCTAAGATTCGATAACTCAAACAGTTTTAATTTACTGAAGATTGTACATGTTTTCGTAAACACGAACTTTGCAAGGAGGCGTGGCCATCAATCATAATCGTGCAACCTGATTGGCTAACTTGTGAAAAAGTTTGTTGGGTGGCCACGGTAAGGCGCGTCGCACTGTAATATATATGTAAAGATATAATTAGTAATCATTATTTGAAGGAAAATGAGTTGAAATTCTACTTAAACAATAAGATTGGTAATCATGATGAGGCCTTTTGGAGGGGGCACGTGGTCACGATGGAGTGAAGACGCTTCTTGTTTGAGCTCCGACTAAACCTGAAATTTATTTCATTTTAAATCATCTTTTTGTGAAAATGCTTCATGTCAGGTAAAACTTTAAGATCCGGAAAGAGCCTGCCAAGTTTAAATTGCGGTAAACAACGTAAAGACAAGCCGCCGCGGAAAGAAAGCAATAAGCCGACGCCGAAACACGAAGACGCCATGACAGCTGAAGTCTTACAGGAGTTGAAGTCTATGAGGAATGATCTCACAGGACAAATTAAAAAGCTAAGTGTCGATCTTACAAACTTTCAACAGGACACGAATGCAAGATTAGCCAAAATAGAAAGCGTAATGGCGAAAATTGACGAGATAGATAACTTGAATACCAGAGCAGACAAGCTCGAAGAAGATGTCGGCCTTATGCAGGATTCTTTGACGACTATGAATTCTACAGTTGCAGCCATTAAATTTAAAACGGAAAGAAGCAACGAGGAGCTCAAGAATAAAGTGGAACACTTAGAAAGATATTCTCGAGACTTCAATATCCGCATTATAGGCGTCGAAGAAGAAGATGGTGAAGATTGCATGTCGATTGTTATTGATTACTTCAAAACTCTTGGCTTTGAAGACGCCTTTAGAGAGTTGGAGAACGCTCATCGAACAGGAAAAAAGCGGGTCGATAAAGCCAGGCATATTATTGCGAAATTGTATAGTAGACCCTTCAAGAGGAACCTACTTCGAGCCGCAAAAAGTCCAGAGAAGAAACATGTGCTTAACGGAGTAAGAATAGTCGAGGACTTCACACCTGGTGACTTTGAACTGAGAAAAAAGGCGCTGCCTAAAATGAAAGAAGCTTTTGAGGCAGGAAAAAAAGTTCGGTTCACCAAAGGAAAGTTATTGATTGACGGTATGGTTTCTACTATTTGACAGAATGCATTAGAGTAAAATAGATCATTTATATTCTTTATGTTTGTTCCTGAAAGCGGTCGGAGCGCAACTAAGATCAGCGCAATAATCATCGCGCTTCTGTTTTTCACTCGCTGTCGGAATGCTTGTGCATTGCTGCACAACCGCGAATTTTCAGAGTGGGCAATTGTCGTTATTTAGTTTCTTTTTCGTCGCTTTATTTTTAAGCGTATATACACCGTATTACTTGTTTACCTCAAATACTATAAAATTTGACACCATTGACTTAAGATACACAGTTTACATTTTAGCAGGTTGTAGTTATTTATTTATATTAAGATCCATTCCCTCCGATCTCATTTACTATATTACTTTTACTTGCTCAAATGGTTTCGGGTAGGCTTATTTCACTGAACATTCGAGGCATCAGCAACTATCGAAAACGAAGAACAATTTTCACTTGGTACAGAAAACAAAAAGCGGATGTTATTTTTCTACAGGAAACTCACTCAACTGAGAAAATTGAATCTCAATGGAAAAGAGAAGGGGGCGCTCCATTCTATTACTCTCATGGGGCTAGCAATGCCCGAGGGGTTGCAATCTTAATCCGAAACAACTTTGATTGCATAGTAGAACAAAAGGTAGCCGATGCACACGGCAGATTTCTTATACTCAAAGTATTACTCAAGGGAGAACAAGCTCTTTTGGTTAACATATATGGCCCAAATCGAGATAATGAATTAGTAGCTTTTTACCTTTCGCTGTTTCAAACTATCGAGGAAAATGACTTCGACACCATTGAAAATATCATTATGGGTCGAGACTTCAATTGTCCGTTAAACCCAACTGTCGACAAAAGAGGTGGAAACCTTTTTTCAAGACAATCGGTAATTAATACAATAGAAGAGCTACAATCGGAACTGGATTTGCATGACATTTGGCGTGTCAAAAACCCTACCACGCGTAGTTATACGTGGAGTCAGTCAGAACCTCAGATTTTTTCTAGATTAGATTATTTGTTAATTTCAAATTCTTTGGCAGATAACGTTAATACTGTGGATATAATACCCTCTATCAAAACTGATCATTCCGCAATAACAATAGAATTTCAAGACGTCAATGATAAAGCTAAGGGTCCCGGCATTTGGAAACTCAATTGTTCCTTACTAAGCGATGAGGTTTATGTTGAAAGAATAAACTCTTTAATACCTACTTGGGTACAAGAAGGGAAGAAGGATCTCAAAGACCCGCGATCAGTATGGGACTGGGTAAAATATAATATTAAAAAATATTCGAGAAAATACTCAATGAACAAATGTAAGGAAAAAAAAGCTGAAAAACAGATGTTAAACAAGCAATTTCAAGATGCATATAAAATTTTTAAAGACAATCCGTCCCAACAAAATTCAGCAGCTTTAAATGCGGTACAAGAACGAATTGAAAAACTTTATGAAAAAAAGGTCGAGGGTATAATTGTGAGATCCCGGGCACGCTGGCATGAACACGGAGAAAAAAACTCCAAATATTTTCTTAATTTAGAGAAACGTAATCATATAAAAAAGCATATTCGGAAACTTCGCATGAGCGGCGTGATCACTGCCAAACCTTATGAAATTTTGGAAGCTGAAAAGACATTTTATGAGAACCTTTACAAATCCAAGCATAACTGCTGTCCACAAAACGAATCATATTTCAGGTATGAAGACCTGCCAATACCGACTCTCTCTCAAGAACTCAGACAAAGTGGTGAAGGAATAATTAGCCTAGAAGAATGCACTGAAGTTTTAAATTCATTCCCTTTAAATAAGGTTTCAGGCAATGATGGATTACCAGTAGAATTTTACAAAACGTTTTGGCCTTCAGTTGGGAAACTTCTAGTGGAATGTTTTAACGAGTCATTTGAAAAGGGGGAAATGAGTTCATCCCAGAAGCAGGCCGTGAAAAAAAGGATCAGGATCGCTGCGAGCTTAAAAACTGGAGGCCAATCTCACTTTTAAACGTTGACGCGAAAATAGCTTCGAAAGTTATTGCCGAAAGAATGAAACGTCTTTTACCAGTATAAATTCATGCAAATCAAACAGGATATATTCCAGGTAGAAATATTGGGGAAAACATACGTTCAATTCTTGATATAATGAGCTTCACGCGAACTAAAAATTTGCCAGGTCTACTGTTATTCATTGACTTTGAAAAAGCTTTCGATAGCTTAGAATGGGATTTTCTTAATAAATGTTTGGATCTATTTAACTTTGGACCCGATTTCAAAAGATGCATATGGGTTAATACCTTTTACAAAAATGTCAAAAGTTGCACAATAAACAATGGATTATGTTCCCACTATTTTGATATTGAACGTGGGGTGCGACAGGGTGACCCTCTTTCTCCATATCTTTTTGTAATAGCTGTTGAAATATTGGCTATTGCTGTTAGAAATGATAAAAACATCAAAGGGATAAAGTTAGATGGCACGGAAACTAAATTGTTACAGTTTGCTGACGATACAACAACTATTTTAGCTGATTTGAACTCTGCTCAGGCTTTGCTTAAATTACTTGATTACTTCGAGAAAATTTCAGGATTAAAATTAAACGTCATGAAAACTGAAGCCATGTGGATTGGATCTCTTCAGGACTGTGAAGAGGAACCACTTGGATTTAGGTGGAAAAAATGTGTCAAATTTTTGGGTATCTTCATTACATATGACGTCAAGCTACTTGTTGAAAAAAATTTTAAACAAAGATTGAAGAAAATTGCAAAGTTAATAAATCTTTGGAAGTCAAGAAACCTTTCCATTCATGGCAAAGTCAACATAATTAAAGCAATCCTTCTCCCAAAAATGATCTTTCCAAGCTCTTTTTTAAGCACTCCGTCACCTGTAGTAAAATAATTTAACTCCTTGGTTTTTATCTTCCTGTGGAATGGGAAGGATAAAGTTACCCGACGCTCAACGTACGCACCTTATACCTTAGGTGGTCTTAAAATGATCGACTATGAAAACATGATAAAAGCACTAAGATTAAGCTGGCTGAAACGAATTATGGATGTAGAGTGCTCTGGTTTTTGGAAGCTTTACCTCAATTATCTTTTGAGGAACCAAGGAGGATTATTTTTCTTTCAATGCAATTATGATGTAAATAAATTAAATATTTCATCAACCTTTTACCTTGAACTTTTATCATGGTGGTCTGAAGAGAAAGCGCAGACCCTGACAGAGGTTACAAATATATTTTATGGAATAATAAAGAAATTTTGATTGAGGGCAGGACTATTTTTTATAGGCATTACTTTAATAATGGTGTTGTTTTTACAAAGGACCTGCTTTTTGATAAGACAAACACTGAGTCTTTCAGTACCATGAAAATACAAGGTTTATCAAATACAAATTTTTTAGTTTGGACTGGTCTAAGACAATCTGTCCCACTGAACCTACGTGGCAATGTGCCTAGCTCTAAGGAAGTTATTGATATAGAAAATTATAAATGTCGAAATTACTAGTGTCACTTAATAAAACTCAAATATGAAAAACCTAGCAAATGGGATAAACTCGGTCTAGAATTTGATTTGAGAGAAGATCAAATTTCATGGGCATACCTTCTACCTTTGAGGGTAGCAAGCGAACCTTATGTACGCTCCTTTCAATACAAGGTGTTAAATTCTATTCTCTTTTCAAATGACCGCCTGTTTAAAATAGGCTACGTAACAAATCCTAACTGTACTTTTTGTCAAGTGAGTCGAGAAACTATCAATCACATTTTGTTTGAATGCACTTTTTCAAAGTCTTTTTGGAATACGGTGACCGTTAATATTTTGAATAGGCTTGGTAGTTGCGGATGTCTCTTGTTACGTGATGTTATTATTGGAATTCTGAAGGAGGGAATGGACTTGGTAAACTATATAATAATTTTAGGAAAAACGTATCTTTGGACCTGTAAACGAAAAGGAATTAAACCCAACTTTGATCACTTCAAACAAATTTTAGAAATCAAATACGAAACTGAACAATATATCGCTTTTAAGACAAATCAGATTAACGTGTTCAACAAAAAATGGAAAGCATTTGAGGAAAACGTCTAGAATAAGTAAAGTTAAGTAATAAATTAGGTAAGGTAAAGTAATTACTCCTGTTGTACCTATAATTTTGTATGTTTTAGTATACGGTGAAAAAAAAAAAACCTTGAGAAACTAAATTGTAAAGTAAAAATCTATTGCACATAAGTATAGGTTAAATCTTATCTTTTAATTTTGTAAAGTGTTGATTATCAATAAAAAAAAAATAAATAAATAAAAAAAAACGATGAGACCTTTTGGCTGTTATCACCTCCAGACTCGTACCAAGCGCCTTTGCGCGCGTCAATTGATGTTAAAAATAGGTAGTGACGACTGGATAGAGTCTGCTCAACCTCATAGAAGTCTCGAACTCGCAATTTATTATTTTTACGAGAAAATCATAAATCAATTTTACTCTAAGTCTGTTTTCTTTCACTTTATTCGCATGACCAAAATATGAGCTCCCAAAATACAAAAAAAAAATAACAGTTAAGAGTTTTTTGCCAATTGCTGAGTTAAAAGCATTCTTAACGTTTGACTACTTTTAATGTACAATGGTAAAGCTCAAAGGATATATACATACAGTATGTGACCTACCTTGTAAGAAGCCCTTATTACAAATTAATCGACAGTGTTGTGATCCAGATGGCAATCACGTGATGTGGCAGAATTAAAAGAACGAAAGTAAGCAAAAAAATTAGAAAAAGTAAGCTTTAAAAAGAAAAGACGATTTATAGGCGAATCTCTAGCGTTAGTCAGAGGTAAGTCATCTCTCACGGTCTGTCTGCAGCGACCGTTTTTTTTTAACGCGACCGTGCGACTATCCATGCACTTTAATTTAATTTAAAAAAAACCTCCTCAAAAACGCCCGCCTGAAATTTAAACGGCGAGTTAGGTAAATCGTTCAAATTAACAAGTACTAAGTGTCAAAATGGATAGGTAGTCCCCTTTGCAATGGAAGTAAAGTTATCCTCTATACCCAGTACGCATGTTCAACAGTGCGCTTTTGGGATCTTAGGGCTGTCTGTTTTAAATACAGTGTTCGGAAATAAGCAGCGCTACCTTACCTGTTCCAAGCCACGGGTGTAAGAAATCATAGTCTGGAGCTTTGCGCATGTGCTTTGAGCTGTTAAGGATAACCTAAAAAAAAACGATATAAACACTATGCGAGAACTGTGGATGATATATACAGTCTGAGAGCAATCTTCGCATGTTGCAGTGATATTTTAAAACTGCTCTGAAGACATGTATCGATGATGTCGACACAACGTAAAAGAGCAACCCTGTTGGAAATCCTGTTTTATGATCCTTAAGGATATTTAATGATCTGTATAAGGTTCCGTTGTGGATCTTGATGGGAATCTTTTAGGATCTTCTACCATATCCTCAAAGATCTTGTAGGATCTTGCAAAATCTTTCAAGTCCCTGCAGGAGGTGAACTCTTTCCTGAATTTGAAGGATCTTAACAAGACCCTAAAGGATCTTAGCAAGATCCTGAGGATCGTTCAAAGGATCTTTTTAAGATCCTGTGGGATTGTAATGAGATCTTTTAGGATCCTTAAGGATCCTTAAAAATATCTTTGAAAGGATCTTTGTCATGAACCCCACAAGATCACTATAAGATCATCTTGAAATCCTTGAGGTTCCTTAAATGACCGTTGTCTTCAAAGATCTTTACATGATCTTTGCAGACCTTGAGGGATTTTTAAAGATCTTTGAAAATATTGCAATAATTTTCGCCAGGGAAGTTCTCGATAAAGTGTTGCTCGGTCGGTCGGTCGGTCGGTCGGTCGTTCGTTCGGCCGGTCGGTCGGTAGGAAGGTTGGTAGGTAGGTAGGTAGGTCAACTATAAAAAGAAAGCTGATTTAATTTCCAAAAGGGGCGTTTGGCTACTTTTGCATTTCATAATTGCTCCTACAAAAGTGAAAAGTGAAACTGATTTTTATTGCACTTTTTTCTTTCCCAACCTTAGCCATTCGTGTTTCTAGCTTTTTTTTTTTGCGTGTACCTGTTGTTCTCCTAAAGTCTCTTTTTCTCCACGCATTTTTTGTTGTTTACATGCGACAGGCCTCCATGTAGAAGTTACATATGACCACAAGGGCAAAATTCGAAGCTTTAACAATATTAAAATCACACAAGGCACCAATAGAAAACAGCTCACCTCTACAAGCTCTGGCTTGTAAATAAGCACTAATGGATATGTTGGTCCAAGCCATAGGCACATGATTCCCTCGTGGAACAGTTCTCCCATCCATCCCAAAATCCGCTTAAGGACAGCTGTCACCAGTTGATATAGAAAATATGTTGTTAAAACAGTTTTGTTTAAAATTGTACAAGATACACTCGAACACTTTAATCCTGACAGACAAATGAATAAGCAAACACGACAGACAAAGAGACGGGACGGACAGATAGCCGGACAGGTAGACAAACCAAGACCGACAAATGGACGGACGGAAGGGCACAAGACGTAAATTATTGACGCGAAGCAACGGAAGGAATATTATGTTAGCTGAAGCAAAGCACATCTTAGTCAGTAATAACAATTATTTATTCACGTATGGGAGACTTTAAACGTTCTCTCGAATAAATATTCGTTCTGGCTTCCCCAAGTAACACAGGAAGGATTGACGATAAGTAGGCTATTAGGTAAAATATTAGTTCAACAAAGCCATTTTGCAAAAAAAAAAAAAAGGGAATTTTAAAGTACAAACTGCAAAAAGGCATTGTTAGCACTTAAGGCCCGTTTTCCCTAGCAATGGATTAGGAGCCGGAGTTGTAAGCGGAGTCGTAAGAGCGCTTGCGACCAAGTGAAAAAAAAATCAGAGCCGTAAGCGGAGTCGGAGAAGAAACAAAACGTTACCATTTCCTTTTGATTCCGCTTATGACTCAGTCGCCTATGATCCAATGAAGACCAGTTTGTCGGAGTTGCAAGCAGAAGTCGAAGAACAAAGAAATCATAGCGCTTGTTCTTACGCATTCCAAATCCTTCCTTTCTTCATGTTTCTTGCATGCGACTCCTACAATCAAGTTTTCAGTTTATAACAAGCGAATAGAGTCTTAAGCGGAACCGGAATTCTGCTTACTACTTCGTCGATTTGATTTTCACAAATGATAACACTATGTACTTCTGATCACAACTCCTTTGCTAGAGACCACCACCCAATAAAAGATCCTGATCATTTAGGTTTATACGCACTACGAATCAAAATCCACCTTTAATCCAGTCCAGTCCAATCCACTCCAAATTTTACAATATCCTCGAAAATTTCGTTGTCGGTTGTTTTGTAGTTGAATTACTGCCTGCTGTTTTTTTTTTGACAAGAAGTAAGTTTGATCCAACAGCAGTAGGAACGAATTCTTTACAGATGACCATTAACCTTTCGTAGCCTATCAATGGGTCTCAGATGGCGACATAGTCTTTCAAACATTAGCCTGTTGTAGGCGTTCGGTTAGCTCCACAAATAACCGAACGCCTAGAACAGGCTATATTCAAATATTGAAACTTTGTAAACATCAGACCTCCAGCTGGTCAATATTAATCTCCTGGAGTCACTCAAACCAGTCTCGAAACAATCGTAGGTAAATAGAGATATGGAAATTCAATACGGACATGTGGAGCTTTGCAACGATGATTTGGGTTTTGTTTCTTAGGTCCAGGCCAAACAGCTTGCGAAGCAGGCGTCTGGAGGAAAGTCGATATTTTTCTCGCGTACGCGCGCAAGAAACTACGGCGCCATGCGCGTGATAGAAAACATGCGCCCGTCACGCAGGCTAAGGCCCAACGTCGAACTTCACACGAGACGAACTAAATTGCAATTTTGGACGACCCAAACAGGTAAAGCTTGACCGTTGCGTCAAACGACGAACATAATTCGTCGAACCGACCGTCGATCGAACCAAATTCAGAGCAGCAAGAACGAATAGTTCGAGGCTAAAAATACACTAACATAAAAGTTTAAGTTCGTTTCATGAAAACATCGACGTTTGTCCCACAGTCGATCTTCACACGTTCTATCCGTCTGAAGCAGACGGGTAGAACGTGTTGGTCGATCCTAATTCAGTCGGACGAACTCAACTGAGTCAAACGTCGAACTATATCATGAACTTAATTCGTTCAGTTTGGTTCGTTTCATGTGAAGTTCGACGTTTGACACGTTTGGCCTGGGCCTTAGTTCTTCTTACACTGCCAGAGATCCTGCATCTTCTTTAATTTTTTTCTTTTATTATTATTATTAAAAGACTTTGTTTTTTCGTCTGATCAACGTATTTGTCTTTCTGCGGGCAGTCAACCGTAATTAATCACACTATTGTAATTAATCACCGTGCTAATGTTGTGTAAAATTTACTTTCAGAAAACAAAAGACAGCGACTTCATGAGCAGTGTCACGTTTCGGATTGAATACTCAATATTGCAACTCGATCGCATAGCATGGAAGTCGGTTTTAACTTTTACCTTAAAATAGGATCAACATGGAGAGATCATTTTCTGGGTATAATGATTGTAAACAAAGTGGCTATTGCCGTTTGAATTTTATAAGCCACGCTTGTCTATTTTCTTTTTTTTTAATTACTGAGGCAATTGTTTTATCGACAGTAATTAGTGAGAAGCCGTTTTAGTTTTCACATTTTACGACTTAAAAGGTAAACGCATTCTTGCCTTTTTCGTAGTACTTACGTTCGTCTATAAGTCAGCGTTACAGATTATGTGAGTGATGTAACCACGTAGGGTATAATCTGGGTAAGTGTTTACACTATAAAGAACCTCATTAAAATTCCAAATTTGTAAATTTGTATACAATAAAACCTATCGCTTTGCGCGATCCCGGTATCTTTCACAACGTCGAGGCAGTTTACATATAAATCGGAAAAAAAAAAAAAAAAACAGTAAACTGACGACCACTGGCGACATTTTCCGGTAATATACCGAATGCCTAACTTGAGGATTCGTGTTTCACTTGCTGCAGAACTCAGACTACGTGTAGTCGGTCTCTTCCTTTAGGGCCCGAGGAGCGTTTTGTATCCCCGGGGAAAGCGAATGCAAAAGGGCACGAACAACAACAACACGGCGTATTTAATTAGCAGATTATTTCCTCGACTTATATAAGCTACAAAGAGTAGCACATGCATTTGGCCATAATTTAATAGGGGTCGACGATAAATTTAGCAGTGCAACATAATGTATACAAGTGTATAGAGCTCGATTAAATTGCTACAATCATGCAGCAATGGCACAGGGCACAGAGGAGTCAAGTTTGTCCGCAATTCAAAATCTCTACCGTGCAAAACGACTTTCAAAAGCTTTTCAAAGCGATCGCCGATACAACGCCGTCATGCGATACTTGTTTGCAGATATCGTATTCTGACAATGGTCGCCTGGGGCGAAAAAATCGTCGCCCGAAGGTCGACGATTTTTTTTCGGAAAGCGAAGCTTTCCGACGAGGCACCAGTCTCTCTGGTAACGCCCACAAACATTGATGTCTGCGGATGTCGCATGAGGGTATGAATACGATATATCACAAGACCAGACAATCCGTAAACAAGTATCGCATGACGGCGTATTATCACGTACGGCTCACATGATCGCTTTGAAAAGCTTTTGAAGGTCGTTTTGCACGGTAGAGATTTTGAATTGCGGACAAACTTGACTCCTCTGTGCCCTGTGGTAAAGGTAGACTTCCTAAACGTGTGCACGATTCTCTCTGGTTGTATGCTGCTCTCCCTCGATAAAAGACATTGTACCGTATTCGATTAGCTCCTTTTTCAGCCAGCAAGCCGAGACAAGAGCGACGAATAAAATGATTAAGTGATGATGTATACTTGTACCAGATTTGGTTTGATAAACATGCTTTACAGATTGACACAAATTTTATAAACTTACCATCGGCTTCGCCTTCCAGCTGTAAAGCGTTCCCGAACAAAACGCTTGGTTTTTGACCCGGTAGCTTCCTCAAGTCTGCTAAAGCGTGACGTTTGGCAATGAACGCTGACACTGCCAACACAAGAACCGAAATAAACAAAGACACTACAATTGCTACCAGGAAAAGCATAGTTTTGATCAACGGCTAAGAAATTTGCGGCAAGCAGTTAGCTAATATTCGTCCTGAAAGTGAAGGTCCGTCATTGTGAATAAATGCCCTCCATGCAACTGTAAAATGGGAGACTCGAAAAACAACCGCTGCGTTGCCGAATGGCCTACTGCGTTGTTTCTCGGCCGAGGCCTAAATCCCTGTTTGACCTTGATCGTCCTTTACCGTGAAGTGAGGTTTAATCAAAGTCACGCGTAGGCTGCTAAGTCACGCGATCCATTGAACTCGAACTTGACTGGTATTTTATTTATTCAGTTTTCGTATAAACAAATGTATTGTCAGTACAGTTTTTTTTTGCGGCTTCGCTCGACTGAACAATTTATAATTTTATATATTGAGATCAGTGGGTTAGTGCGGTCATTCCGTATCACGGAAAGCGTGACATATTTAGGCAGCGAAACCATCGGGACATGAAATTAACATAAATATCAATTTGCCACCAGCGGAGGTTGTTTTCATTGTGTATTTTACTTCACACTATTTATAGTACTCTACAAGGAAATCTGCCAAAATATCGAGCTGAAAAAGCTGAAACGACCACAAGTTCTCATCAAAATGTTCTTTGCTTTGGTAGTTGCTGTGTCGCTGTTTCTCTCTGCAGTTGTGTTCGTAGTGTTTTCGTTCATTGCTAAATGTAACGCTTTAGCAGAATTGAAGAAACTTCCTGGTCCAAAGGCGAGTGCTTTGTTCGGAAACGCTTTACAGATGCAAGGCGAAGTTCACGGTAAGTTTAAAATTGATTTTCTCTGTATGGTTAGAATCCCGTGGTGGGGTTGCGCCGAACGTAAAGTGTTGTGATAAAACATTATGTACAGTTAAAGCTAATTGCGATTGCGGAGCGAATCAGATCGAATTTATCCGTACTTGCGATACATTGAATTTAAAATCCTTAGCTAATATTTCAAGGTTGCAATAAAGAAATAGACTGGATTTCCCGATTTTCCCCGAGTTAAAGCACTTCCATCGAAGCACAAATTGTCTTCGGTCGGTTCGGCAACTGATATTTGTAAACAATGTGCGTGTTTTTGTACATGTCAGTATGACGAATCGCTCTTCTCATTAGCTTTTCTCACGCAATGGCAATAGCGGCTTACAATTTAGCCATCAATTCAGGAAATGTCGTATGTAAAGGCAAATAGAAAAGTAATTTTTCCAGAAAATCCGTGTAGAGAGAGTGGACTACACCTTGAGATTGCCGTACAAACCTGTTTGCGTTTAATACGCCTTAAATTGTGTGATGTTGCTTTACAATTGCATTATTCCAGTTTTCGTTATGCCTATTTGCGTTATGCCAGCCAGCTTGTGTCATGACAATATACAGGATCGGCTTGTTGCCATTTAGCTTTGGATTGATGCATTCGTGATTACAATGAATGAATGAATGAATGAATGAATGAATGAATGAATGAATGAATGAATGAATGAATGAATGAATGACTAAGTGTCTTTATTTCAGTCGATAAAATACATATCAATTGTTACAATGCTAAAAATATTAAAAAAAAGAGCTAAATACAGGAATTATTTCGGTTACTGAGCATTGAATTTTGTCATAGATATACCCCATAAGTACCCACCGGAAATCACCAATCCGGATCTCGGCCAAAGAGCTCCTGAAAGCCAATCAAACTGTGAATTTTACTGTTGTATTGGTTATATGCCCGAGGGGGGGGGGGGGGGTACTCCCTATAATGGCCTATACGGGGAGGCTCCGCCCGAAAGGGGTACCTTTTTCAGGCTTCAGGTATATAAAAGGGTAGGGATTTCACGAGTTTAAATATATGAAAGGGTATGGAAATATGTCATTTGGCTATTTAAAAGGGCCTTTAATTAAAATATTTCGAACAGACGCAATTTATGGCTGTATTATTTTAATTTATTAAGCGCTACATAAAAATGACAAGAAAACGTCCTATTTTAAGTTCACGCCATGCCTCTTAGGGGTACCCTTTTTCAGTTAAAGGTATACGAAAGGGGTACAATTTCTGTCAAAAATGGTATATAACAGGGTAAGGGGTTAGAACTTGGAGCGGAGCCTCCCCATATAAAACTTTTTTGAGTACCCCCCCCCCCCGGGATTATATGTGCCAATGTAACTAGCATTACTATTGGTTCAAACAGATGTCTTTAAGCGAGTCAACGGATGGATGGAAGATCTATATCAAAAAGGAATTATTTGCATTTGGATTGGTCCAGTTTCCCCTTTGGTGATGATTTTCAAGGCAGAGTTGGCAGAGGTGAGTGGTGTCTTATTATTTTCTCAACGTGGCGTTATTCGTTATCACAGCCATAGAGCCTTTCGTCGAGGTTGCGAAAACAGATCCAGCAGGACGAAAAAATAAGTAAAGCTGATACTTCGTAGAACAGTTTAGGGACCCCAGTCAGCTACGCCTTTGTTTATTGTTGACATACGGGATTATTGGTATTATATTTTTCATAAAGTGTTTCTTCAATTGCCGAAGGTTGGAGCGGTTTTCACTTGAGTGTCGAAAGCAATTCGCGTTTGCTTTGGTTTTGTATTACTACGCTTAGTTATTGGTTTAAAAATCTCGCGCCACTTTCCCAGCCAATCTGAAGTAAAACCAAAAAAAAAAAAAAAAAAAAAAAAACGAAACAAATCGTGACTCGCTCGCGCACGTTTTCCCGCGTTTCGTGCCTGCAACATGTATTTGCTTTGAGTTTTCATTGGCTCACTGGATTGTCTGTGTCCTTTGTGATTGGCCAGAGTAATTACTTTTCTTTTGGTTTTACGACACTCAATTGAAAGCTGCTCTATGAGAACATAACCTGTGGTGATGCAATAACAATTCGTCGAACCATACAATTCACCACGTAGATAGATCACAAGCCGAAAGTCAAAATGCAATGCTACTGTTTCGACTATGGTTGGGTCTCGTCAGCACGGTGTAGCAGCTAAAGAGTATCCAGCACAACCCAGGGAAGGCCAGAGGTCTACAAAAATGATAGCCCATTGTAGTGACCTGAGATAAGCCCTTGCTTTTACCCCACCCCTCGAAAGTCACTCTAATACGGTTGCCTGTTCGTCGTACAACCTCAATTCTTAGTGGTAGGAGAAGTAAATTTCTAGCTGGCTGCCTGACTTGCTGACTGTCTGTCGCCTGACATGACTAAATGAAATGACTGACTGACTAATATATCAACCGCTTTTTAATTGACGAGCAAAAGCGTCACTTATTAATTGACGAGCAAAAGCGTCACTTATACCACCTTATATAAGCGTGATGCACTATGGGATTTTTTTATTCAGGTTCTGCTGAACAGCAGAAAACATATGACCAAGTCTTCAGATTACGAATTGCTTCACCCATGGCTTGGAACAGGTAACACACTATCCTTCAGATATACTTAAACCATGCCAATAATTTCAAACAAAATTTCCCTTTATACTAGGAACGGACGCATGCACCTGTTTTATGAATTGTACGTTATTAGAAAACGGTTTCAAACTAAACGTTTGGAGAAAAGATTTTCCTGGAAGTAGAGTTGTCTTTTCCCGCAAGCCGTCTGTTTATATCACAAAAGTTGTTACCGCCAAAGCAAAATGCCACCTAGGATAACGAATCCCCACCCAGGGTAATAATGACAACTCCTCCCTTCCCCTGCCAAAAGCTTAAGGCCACTTTTCGTATAAACTGCTCGCAGCTAATTATAAAGACATGTTTATATGAAAAGCTCCCTTTCTCTATGGGTAGCTAGGTATGGGAGGTTACACTCCTACAGTGGTCATTTTTTTTTTTGTAATGACCTGTACAACATGATGTCTTGATTGTTTTGTTTGCGGCTTTAAAATTTACTAATATTGCACTTTATTCATCTGTCTTTTCTCCTTTGTTTTGTTTCGTTTTTTGTTTCTTTTTTTCTTACCTTCTCTCTTTCCTTTTTTTTTTCGTGTTATTAAACACTTATCACACTATTGTGGCTTGTTTCAAATCACTGGCATTTTTACGAAGGCTTACTTACAAGGTAAGTGACATGATGTCGTGGATGTGAAAGAAGAGGGTAGTCCAGCCGGCCAAACAGGCACTATCAGAAAGGTAGACAAGTAGACAGGTAGGAAGACAGACATAGAGACAGACAGACAGACAGACAGACAGACAGACAGACAGACAATGAATGAATGAATTACTTTTATTTTAATACGGTAGTTTCATAGTCAAACACAGGCTGGCTAATAGATTTGTAAATGGTATTTAAAAACACCTCATGGTACGTAATCATGTGCATGCTTGTTTAAGACCACTGATAGATCGATTTACTTTTGAGCAAAGTTTATCAACATGCTCGCAAACAGACTGACAGATAGAAAGACAGAAAGACAGACAGACAGACAGACAGACAGAAAGACACAGACAGACAGACAGACAGACAGACAGACAGACAGACAGACAGATAGATAGAAAGACAGAAAGACAGATAGAAAGACAGAAAGACAGACAGACAGAAAGATGAACGGACTTGCGGACGGACGGGCGGAAGGACAAACGGACTTGTAGACAGGAAAGAAAATACACGTTTCCATATTTCATATTATCTTGAAATTCTGTGATTAGCTGACAGTTTTTTCGTGTAAAAGAAATATTATCTTATCTCAATAGGCGGACAGACAGACAGACTGACAGACAGACAGACAGACAGACAGACAGACAGACAGACAGACAGACAGGTAAGCAGACAGGGGGACAGAATAAGAGAGAATCCCTTCCAAACATCTCATAGCAAAAAAAAAATCATTTCCTTTTAGCAATGGGGACAAGTGGAGGACGAGAAGGAGGTTAATAACACCAACATTTCACTTCAGGATACTAAACGACTTTATTCAAGTAATCGAGGAGCAAGCCGCGATTTTAGTGACACAATTAAAGGTAAAGTTAAGTATTCAACTTGGACTGATGGTCAGCCCACCGGATGCAGATCAAAATTAAGATCCTGGTTTGAGCGGTTGCTGGTTCATTGTGTTGTGTTCTTGGGCAAGATACTTCACTCAGGCTTCTGAGTGAATTCTCGTGGGAGTACAAATGGTTACCAGCGAACTACAGGGAACTGATTGGGAAAACTCAGTTACAAGATTACGACAGATTAGCATACGGGAGTAGTCACAACTTTCCCGGTCTCCCTTTCCTTAGAAAATCAGAATAAGTTTCAGATATTGCATTGTACTCATGTTGAGACACGTTGGCAGGCTAGTTTAGTGAAGGCTTTACCTTGCATACGGAAAGCGAGCTTGGAATGCAATGGAAGTGGATGTGCTGAGTTATATGAATTTGACGTTTTCTTTTACTAGGAGAAGGCAAACGGGGGTGTCTTTAACATCATGCCTTACATAGCGCGATGTACCTTGGATGTAATATGTGGTAAGTTAAGTATTGTTAAACAAGAATCAAGATAGATTGAATAGACATACGATCAACGTCTCCAAAGCCCGCATATTGTTACATTTTTTTATTAAAATGTTGTAACGTAAGAATAAACCTGAAAATGCAAGTCATACAAAAGATTCCAAAAAATTATATTTGAAAAAGATACAAAAAATAATGACTATTCAAAGTGGCTATGAGCCACTAAACTCGGAAAATTTATTATGAAACAAGAATCGAAAACAACAAACTGACAAATAGAGATTTGCTAAAACAAATGATGTTAAACTTTCCACTATTCAGTTTACTTCACTAGCTTAGTTTCATTGTCATCTAGCTGCTCATCGAGAGCAGGCCGAAAGGGCAAGCGATAGAGTTCCCATCAGTTGCAAATTGTTTTCTTTCTTTTTATATTTCCTTTTTGTTTTTTGAAGGTTAGGCAAAATAATAATATCATTAGAAAAATTAAGGTTTGGTCTATTTCAAGAAAACTGACATTAGTACAATATTTCGGCTGGTAGTTAAGCATGCATGTACCGTATTTATTCGGCTATATAAAGCCGAGACCCTAAACTTTTAGTTTTTGGAACCAGTTAGACTCTGACAAAAAATAAACCCAAATCACTCGGCTATAAGCCGACCCAATTTTTCCTTCAAACTTTAAAACAATCCACGTGCAGCGAGCCAGTCAACATATTCGTTAAATCACAACTATGTAATTGAAAAACAACAAAACACTGATAAAGAATGAAATTATTAATAGAACCGTACACAAGCGTGACAAAACATTCACCTGAGTTCAGAATCCTATCTCAAACAATCACGCATTCTTCTGAAGAATTAAGCGGTTATCGATCATCATGCCAAAAGCTACTGGTTTTCAAACAACTAAACCTTCAAATTGAAAGTTGTTGCCGAGGTAGAGACAGTTCAGAACAACTGCAAAATCGCCAGAGAATACGGGATGATTGCTGATGATTCAGTAAATCTTCAAATCGTCGCAATTCGCCAAGTTGCTAGCGAAAAGATCAAGCAGATCAAGCGGGTGAACTTTAAATGTCATCAAAACGAAACATGTGCTGTTACCAGTATTTTGTCTAGTACTCTGAATCCAATCAAACTTTACTGGAGTGGTTTCTTTTAGCAGAGAAGTCGTGGTATTATAAGTTTTCGGTTTCGAACAAGAATATTACATCAAGCTGATTTCTGTCAGATCGTGTTACAATGTTTACCAAGCGCGTGGGAACAGCAGCTTTTGATTGGTCAGTTTCTGGTGTCGCCACAACAAACCAAAAAGAGCGATTCCTGACCCTTCTTCTCTTGAAAAGTCACGTTAGCAGTGATTCTGCAATTTAACTAAACTTTAAGGAAAGGAACGGAAGGAAAGGAACAGTCTCAAGAACAGTCTCAGGCAGAAATAATTATTGTAGAAGAGATTGCAAGGAAATTGTTTAAGACATGCGGGATTTCGAATGCCCTCGTCTGTTCAAAAGACGATCACACGGTACGCCGACAAAATAAATAATGTTCCAGAGCGAGCCGATTGACGACGAGTTCCAGCCTAAATATCAAAGAAAAGGCGAATAAAAACTTCATTCCTAACGTTGCTTCATTAAACCAAATGGTTTCTAAAGAGCCGCCACTAAAATGAAAGGTAATGACCAAGAATAAATTACAAACGCTTGCTAATAATTTTCGTTTGTTGATGATCGCTCGGCCTCGGCTTATAGATGAATATTTCATTCAAATTTAACTCTTTTCTAGTACCATCGAATTTTTTTCGGAAATACTCGGCGATAAATTGAAACCCCAATTTTGTTGAGTTTTAATCAGTTCTCAGTAAGATTTGGTGAAAATATATAGCCTTTGTGTACTTCATATATGCGCATGCGTTCAGCACAAAATTCCGTGTGCTTGAGTCTACGCCTGAAAGAATGCATACCACAAGGAGAACTTTGGGGTTTCAGAAACAAATATATAGCATTTGTGTACTTCATATAAAGTAACACAGATATGGCTCGCATTTTACCCAGCCCCCTACTCGCTTCACAAAGTTAATTGATTAATTCAATTTGATATTAATTAATTAATTCAATTAAATTGTGGACAGGAATCGAGTGAAGGATGGAAGGAGTGAAATCGGCCCCATAACTAAACTCGGAATTTTCCGAGTTAAAAACTACTATTGTGGTGCGCCGTCAGCGGGCAATAAAAAATCAGTAGTCTATCGACGACTTGTAGTCAAAAGGGTAATTTTCCCGCCATAGCGAATTTAGACAGGTAACCAACAAAGCGTCACCTTCTTATTTTTCTTCTAGAAAGCTTATCCGACTTTAAGTCCGATTTGGGTTCACCGTTTTCATGTTTCAGTGATGTTAGCGACCTTATTTATAGTGAATATCGTAAACGAAGAATTTGTTTTCCAAAGCTCTTTTCTTTTTTTTTCTTTGCGCGGGTGGGTGGGAATTGGGTAGTAGGCCTCTCTAATGAATGTCTCGCTTCCCATTCGAGAGAAAAATAGAAAAAAAAAAAAAAAAACGAGCAGGAGCAATGCCCTTAGCCACCAAAACGATATAGCAGCTGCTACACTTAGGACCAGCTGAATAACAAACTTATGAAAGCTGCTACCCTTCTGGTTCGGGCCATGAGATTAGCCTGCGTGACACGTGGCATGACACGTGGCAACCTTTGCCAAGCGCACAAAGTATAAGAAGGCATAAGTAGTCTGAGTTGATATTCCCTCTTAACGAGAAAAACGTAAAAAAGCTAATGCCGCACTTCAATTTCCAGAATTTAAGGTAATAGTCTTGTTATATAAATTTAGTATATTTTTTTTAAACAGTTACCTCCATGGGCTCATCCCCAAATGCACAAGAAAAAAGTAGCTCACCATATGTAAAGGCGGTAGTCAGGTATGCATTTAGAAACTAAACTGTCATGCTGAAAAAATGGAGATTTCTGGCCTGTCTGAGTTATTTTATGAAACTGTTACTAATGACATCTACACCAAGTTGGAGAAAGGCAATGTCAGGATGAAGTGAGTTGCCCACTCGATTCGGTGTCCAACGGCCTAACCATTTGGTTATCGCGCGCGTTCTGCTAGTTCAGCGCTGAACTATCATTCTCCAGAGGAGGAGGGGGGGGGGGGGAGTTATTGGTACTCCTAGTTGTTTCATGCCACTGAAAACAAAGGAAAGCACTAGCCTGACGTGCCACTATGCTCGAACACAGTAACTTAAAAGTATCTTAAAATTATAATTTGAACTCGACTTTATATTATTTACGCTACTTTTGTTCTTTGTTTGGTTTGACAGGATGAGTGAGCTACTTGAAATACGTTACAGATCTCCTTGGCTGTGGTCGGATACTCTTTTCAGTTTGACGTCTCCTGGAAGAGAGATGAACAAATGCTTGGAGATCGTTCATGGCTTCACGAACAAGGTAAATGCTATTACTGCAAACTGGGTAAAATTTGAAAAATCAAGTAGTTTAAGTCCACATTTCCTGCATTCTAAGAGGCATTTTAACCCTCACACTTCCCGATTAGGCGGATCTTTGTTGCCCGTGGGTGGGTACGGACGCACCCATCGCACCCCCCTGCCCACGGCCCTTATTCTGTAATGAAGCCTTGCAAAAAGGACGAGAACCTCCTTATTGCCAGTTTAAATAACTCAATTTGGGCCCTCTGCACGATCCGGTTACATGGTACATGCTACGACGCAAGTTACGCTGTGGAACATTCAGAACAAAGCGACTCGCACCAGTCCAGCTTCACCTTCCTTTGTTTTGAATGTCCCACTGCGTAGCTTGCGTTTCAGCATGGCTGATTTTTTATCCTTGTTATCGGATCGTGCAAGGCGCCCATCGCCTCATCGCCTCATCGCCTCTGTATCAGAGAAAGTTTTCGTGTGAAGCCATTCATATGAAAATGAGTTTAATGCAAATCCAACTCATTTTCGTATGGACACTTTTTTCACGGGGGCTGTTTCTGAAACAGGGACAAACAGTGACTCGGAAATAGCCTATAAAAAGGTGTATAATTTGCATGACTGAGAAAGACCATGCGAGCACAACTCACCTTCATATGAAATGGTTTTGCGCTAGCTAGGAATCGTTTTGTAACGGATATAAAGGACTCGAAAGTGACTTATCACGACATCACGAACAAGAAAATGCTTATAGTAAACGTGTTTACATAAATAAAAATAACGCGAATTTTTATCGCAGTGGATGTCTCAAAATCAGATCGTACAACTAAAATCCGTAATTAAAATCCATAACTTACGTACCGATGCAGTTCCTTGGCCCTGCTGAGAAAGGAAGAAAGGCGTATGAATGGCGACCTTGACTGTTCTCTGGAAGAAACCGATCAGGGTTGAACTCAAGAGGTGCTGGCCAAACTTCTGGGTTTCTGTGAAGCTGGAAATTTGAAATGCCAACTGTAGTTCCTTTTGGGGTCATGTAACCACCTAATAAGTAAATGACAAAAAGATTCAACATATAGATTCCATTTATTTTTGCCGTGCATCTGTTCAATTACAGATCACAGATGACGTCAAAATGAGGTAAAGTAAGAACATCTCTTCCGTTCTTAACGCAGTTTGAAGTATTCTGGCATCTAGGTTTGTTTTGGCCACATAACATTGTTTCCAAATAATGACCCAAATAATGAACGATGTCGAAACGTTGTATTTTATTATCGCTTAGTTTTGTTCTAAAATGAATACAAAAACACGCTATCTTACCCAAACAGCCTGTAGTCCTCAGTACAGCAAGACAGACAGACAGACAGACAGACAGACAGACAGACAGACAGACAGACAGACAGACAGGCAGACAGGCAGACAGACAGACAGACAGACAGACAGACAACAGAATAGCTTATCAACCAAAGAAAAACAAACCAAAAAGAGTTGCATCATGTAAAATAAATAGGAAACAGTAGGTGAAAAGGATAGTTAGAGTTGTTTGCGGTTATCCGCTATTCATGACTTTTCCTACGTTACTTACACCTTCTACCTCTTGTTAGTAGAAATTCCGCGAATCTGATTGGTTGTCCCACTGTTTTGTATTCGCTGATAGAAAACGATCGCGCGCTCGTTGCTCATTTAAAGGCCCACCTTCGCCCAAGAGTCGTTGCGGTCGTTTGTTTTTGTTTTGAATTGCTCTTTTGTTCATATGCGTGATCTGATTGGCTGAACGCACTCAAGCGTCTCACGCGGGTTTTCTCTGCGACTAGCTTGACTCGCGCTCGAAGGAACCAATGTTTATATGATGGAGCCAGAAGAAAATTTCGTCGCAGAAGATTTCCAAGAAGTATCTTTCCAGAGAAATTTTTATTATTCTACCGTTGGAGAAGAGTCAATCGAGGAAGAGATCGATATTACGGCCGAGGCCGAGGTAAGCCGTGTGCGTACACATCATAGTGGAACAGCTAATGGTCCTGGAATCAACAAAAAAGTAAATACATAAATAATCATCCTACACTGAGTACATGTATGAAGCATAACAACAAGAATAAGAAGGCAAAGTTGTACCCAATAAAACGAAGAAAGGAAGAAAAGCCACGAGAAACCTGCACTGTACAGCATACAAATTACATAATAATAAACTAACACATTCTTGGTTTGTACGACACATTTCAACAAGCTTGTTTAGAAGTAGCTTTATCAGAATAAAAACTTATCAGTACCATTATCTTCAACAGACAGAGACAAATCCCCTTCTGCACTCCCTCGGTAGCCGGCCGTCTAAAACAGACACGAAGAAAATAGACTTCGATTGCTGTCACATATCCTAAGAATAATTATAGAAAGCGAAAATATAAAAACATTTTGATCTAGCCAGTAAAACTAACCTTCGGTGCAGCAGGAATTCCACGAACACGCTGTCTGTGCTTTTTTCAAATTCCAGATCTTGCTTTCTTGCTCTCCATAGGTCAAATACCGAATCTCTGAGACGAACCATCTTCAAACAGCCAGGCAACTTTGGTCTTCCAACAGGACGGTGTGTAAGGCTCGCCATCTTCCCGACTCTCGTCGACTTCAAGCGGCAAAATTAACACCTATTCACACGATATATACATAATAATACAGGAAAAGTCTAAAAATGTAAACAGGGAACGTATCTAAAAGTGAATTGAAATATATCTAGAGGATTGCTTCGGAAAAAGTCGATAATGCCTTCGGTATATTTCTTGCTGCAAGAAATCCAGGAGAAGCGATCGCTGCGCGCAATGCATTTTGGGTGAAGGTGGGCCTTTAAAGATTAAGATTACTTTTTCTTCATTTTTGGCTTATAAGAACGTAAATTTAAATTGTAGGTTTTTGGACTGCAGTCCTTTAAGAGTTTCTACTAAAACAATTGGACTACTCGCCCTCGTTTTCTATGAGCGATAGTCAACTCGGCTGCGCCTCGTTGACTATATATTCGCTCATAGAAAACTCGGGCTCGTAGTCTAATTGTTAATTATCAACTCGCCGTCCCTGCTCATTAATTTGTTATTGTTTATTAAACTTTAATAATAATGATGTGAAGTATTTGAAATGTTGTATAAGTCAATTGCGGATATAAAGGCAATTGAGGGAAGACCTTCGCAGTGATTTTTCGTGCGTGCAAGAGTGTAGAAAATGTATCAAGCACTTCTGTGCTGACTGGGGGCAATGCGAATACACTGAGGGCGTATTTATTTGCAACATGAGCGTTTAACCGTCGCATTTCCTCGTTAGACTTGTTTTGCTCGAAAACAATAAAAAATTCCAACGAGCAAATGCGGCAGCTATAGGAGCATGTTGTAAATAAATGCGACAGCTATGCGAGCATGTTGTAAATAAATGCGACAGCTATACGAGCATGTTGCAAATAAATGCGCCCTTAATAAACAAATATTGCAAATCGAACATAAATTAAACTTGTAAAAAAAAACCGGTATGAGGCTGACCAGTTGGCTGTTCACAACACCTGAAGGAGTTGAATTCGGGACTACCAAACACAAATCTATCTAGTGACAGGGGGGAGGATTTGTACCCAGGGTTCCCAGATTACATCTACGTCTAGGGCCCTAACAACTAGGCCACGCTATCTCGACTATTAGGTTAACTCCCATTAACTCCCATGCTAGGTGATCGATGACCGAATTGATGAAAGAGAAGCTACCAAAACATCTAAAGAGGAGCAGAAAAACGAAGAAGACGAATGTGAATTTAGAAGAAAGAAGCGCCTGGCCTTTCTTGATCTGCTGCTAGAAGCTTATAATAACGGAGAAATCTCACGTGAAGGAGTCAGAGAAGAAGTAGATACATTTGCATTCGAGGTGAGCAGGGAATCTTTAATTTTTCCTTCTAGCAGGCTTAGGAAGATTAAAAATAGTATATGTACCTGTTCATCTACTTCTTATTCGAAGTCAATTTGAATAGAAGTGTTTAAGACAAACACGCGCCCTCCCTTCCTGCGAGGAAGCCTGCTTAAAGTCTCCGCATCTACCTGGCGAACTAACGAGCCTGGTTTAGGCTTGTCCTAAGCCAGAGCGGCTACCCATACCTTATATACATGTTATGAACAACAATATTCAGGGCAGACTATCATACTATACACAGGTGTTTTAGTATCGTTCCAGTGTTCTGACCTTCTAGCGTCTTGTGGCTTTAACTATTGTGTGCTCATTTTTTTCCGGTTCCCTGACCACTGCCAGCCCCAAAAACTACTACACCTGGTCTTTATTTTGCCTATGAGGACAAGTAGTATGTATATAACTTCGACGTTTCTCGATCCTATTTAATAAAGTGATCCATGTATTCACCTCATGCACATTTTGTTCCAGTTGACAAACAGCAACTCTCGACTCTCTGACTAACGATGACAGGTCCTGAGAGGGCTGTAACTAGGTTTGCTAATTGGACATCAAGATTTAAAAAAAAAATGTTCTTCTTCTGATGTGACAGCATAGAACTAGGAGACGAATTTCATCACAACAATCGTAAAATATCAGATGCCTTGAGTGTCATTCAAACCCACTCCAACCGGATAACGTGAAAGGTGTTCTAGTAACTGAGCTATCGCGGCAATTATAGTGGATTGAGTACTTCTCCCACTACCATCACCCCCCCCCCCCCAAAAAAAAAAATATATATATTTGTTGTTGTTGTTTTGTTTTTATAATGTCATTTTTAGGGCCACGACACCACAGCCGCTGGCATCACTTGGACTCTCTACCTCCTTGGCCGACATCCTAACATACAACAGAGAGTTTACGAGGAAGTGCAAACTTTCTTTGGTAGCGTACATATTCTGTGTGTGTTATAGTAATTTTTTTTAGCTTCTTTTTATCCCTGTGTTGATGAGAAAAGAAATTAACTGACACTTAACTGACACATAATAAAATAACTTCAGTTTATTAACTTTACTATCAACACGAAACTCAGCATTGTGTTGTACGAATGTTCTTACCTTACAGATATATAGCTATACCAGGGCTGCGCTGTAGCCGCTTCGAGGCAAACCAATTGCAAGGCACTTGCCTCAGTCATTTTTTCCGTTTTTGTTGTTGTTGTTGTTTGGAAGGGGGGAAGTAAATACATAGGAAGAGAATTTAACTATGGAAATTGCCCCAGACATATTTCTTGTTCTGACAACGGCAGTGTAAACAGAGGAAGGAAAATAATATCTGTACCTTGGGTAAATAAATAGACGGGATGGACAGGTGATTTCTGACATGTCCAAGTAAATGTTCTTGATCATTACGGCTATTAAGTACACTTTTTTATTGCACTTTTCTTTAGATGGGTGTCCAGAAACATTGACTGTGGAAGACTTGAAAGAATTCCGCTACCTGGAATGTGTCCTAAAGGTAAAAAAGAATATAGACAGTAAGAGACAGTAACATGATAGTATAAAGTCAAAAGGGTCAAGGATAAAGGAAACACTTTAACATCAGTTCCAAGTTCTTAATTATATTTAACTCAGAAAATAAACTATCGCGATCACTTTTAGGAGGCTCAAAGAATTTTTCCGCCTGTGCCGTTTTACTCAAGAACGACAACAGAGGACTGCCTATTGGGTAGGTTAGGTCTGGATTGTGTGTTTCATTTATTTTTGTTTTGTATTCTCTAATAAAATATTACGTTTCGAGTTCGTTCAGGATGTCATTATCAAGTAAAATGCGTATAACACTTTGTGCTTTTCAAATTTATCTAAGTTTATGTCAATAAAGTGATAAATGTGAAAGTGAAAATAAAATGTGACTATTTGGAAACAATGCTATGTGGCCAAAACAAGCCTAGATGCCAGAAGACTTCAAACTGCGGCAAGAACGGAAGGAGTGTTCTTACCTAATACAGTTTTGACGTAATGTGTGATCTGTAATTGAACAGATGCACGGCAAAAATAAATGGAATCTCTATGTTGAACCTTTTTGTCATTTACTTATTAGGTGGTTACATTACCCCAAAAGGAACTACAGTTGGCATTTCTAGTTTCCAGCTTCACAGAAACCCAGAAGTGTGGCCAGCTCCTCTTGAGTTCAACCCTGATCGGTTTCTTCCAGAGAACAGTCAAGGTCGCCATACATATGCCTTTCTTCCTTTCTCAGCTGGGCCAAGGAACTGCATCGGTACGTAAGTTATGGATTTTTATTACGGATTTTAGTTGTACGATCTGATTTTGAGACATCCACTGCGGTACATGTTAATTATTAACGCGAATTTCAAAAATTCGCGTTATTTTTATTTACGTAAAAACGTTTACTATAAGCATCTAACCAGAACTTTTCTTAAATTCGCGGGCGTAAATTCTGTTCGCGTTGTTAAACTGCTTCTTTATATTCCTATAATAAGGTATGCAATGTCGAGTGGATTTAGATTTTCTCGGAGTTACCGAAAATATTCGATATTTTCCTTTCAGGTCAGCGGTTGGCTCTTCTAGAGGAGAAGCTTGTTGTGGCGTACGTGTTACGTCATTTTTGTATCAACTCGACCCAGACCTACGGAGATCTCTGCCTGTGCTCGCAAATGATTCTCAGACCCAAGGAAGGGATTTTTGTCACTTTAACGAAAAGAAAATAGTACAAAGAAAATCAAAAAGTCAAAGCCTGATACCTGACATAATTTCTCTTCTTAACGATTTTCTTTTTTCCATGGCGGACTAAAATTCTGAATAACGCACAACCTAAATCAAAATATATCGACAAGTTAGTTGCTTGTTCCCCCACACTTAAAAACTATAACCCGGCATAACGTCATAAAGTATGCTTTTTTGTACTCTGACTAAAAATACTCGGGTTCGCTAGGTCCGTGCCAGAAAGACCTTATGTCATACTTTCCCTATGCGGTGTGCCCTGCCTTCCAGCTTGGTTGACTGTTTATCTTGTATTTTAGCCTTGCTCCTTCAGTATTCCATATTTATTTTATTAAATAATTTGTGCCATATCATGTGTCGATCTGGCGCAGGTTTACAAAATTATAAGCAGGTAGATTGTTCATTTAATGCATGGATTTAGAGATGGATGATAAATTTGAACGTAGACTATATATATATGTAAAAAGCTCACCTTTACAGGAGGGTCTTAATGTGGTGAAGGCTTTATTTTCACGGTTATAACGGTTAGTTTATTTCCATTACGATTAACAGAAGTTAAAAATTAATTTCCATTGTTTATAAAATTAAGTATAAAAATAAGCGAAAAAAAGCCACGACGTTTCGAACTCATCTTGAGTTCATTATCAAGTAGATAAAATAAAATAACGGTCGAGTTTAAGTTTAAATGCAAATAGAGGTGATAGAGTATATTAGAATATTCCGCGGTCATTAGCGTTTACAGTGTTAGTGCGTGCGGTATTTAATTAGGTAAATACTTTCGCACGTATTGAGTCCGCCTGCGTGTTTAGTGCTGGTTTTCTCTCGCGAATTAAAAGCATTTCGTTCACTAAACAATCCAGTTTCCCTTGGCATTTCTTTAAAACGGAAAACATATTTCCTATGTCAGGACTCTCGACACCGTGGATTTCTTTTAAGTGCTTGCCAATTACTGAGGTTTTGTGTTCCTCTATGCGCTGATGTAGATGTCGCGTGGTGTAACCCACATAATCAGCATCACACTGATCACATTTAAACGAATAAACAACGCATTGATTGTTCACCAAAGCAGGCTTCTCCTCTTGTAAAACTTGAAAAACCGATATCGCACTCATCGCTTCGCGATTCGTGCGATATCGGTTTTTCGCGTGAAATTTAACGTGGAATTCCCTCGTCAGGTAGTGGATTTTCCTATAGAATTTACGGTTAACATATTTTACGGCTAACGGATAAAATTTTCCAATTTTTACGCCTACCGGCTACATTTTTGGCCGTTTTACAGCTAACGGTTAATCACATTGAGACCCTCATACAGAGACTGAAACAACATACAGTAGATCAGTTTTAATATTCTATCCAAATAGCCATAAATATGTATTTTTCGGGTATTTTATTTCAGTTTTGTTTCCTCGCTAGGTTGATTGAATAAAAACAGAACAAAGTATTATCCAGGCCCGGTCAGGGTATCTAGGGTGGTTTTTACTTAAGTATTCTCCTTTTTTGTGCCAAATTTTTCAGATATAGGGTGTTCTGTTTTGTAATAATTTTAGGAATTTTTTATCTACGTTTTTGCATTTTTATGGTATATTGGTGTCACAGGAGAAAGAAATGAGGTATATTGGTATCCCATCCCCCCCCCCCCTCCCCTCTCGACTAAGTCGTTCAAACACACGATTGGTTGTTGATAAGGGTTAGACCGTGAGTGCGACATGAGCCACTGAGAATGACGATTTCGAGCCCTTGTGTAAAAATACCACCACGTATATTAAAGCTTATTTTCACTCCAGATCCAGCAAAACCGGCCAGTTTGAGACTTGAAATCTACAGTTTGGGTCTTTTTGGAAGAATGGCATCACGTGGATTCATCCTAATTTTCAATCCAGCTCCAAAAGAACGGCACGGGAAATTGCTACCTGAGCCACTGAAAATGACGATTTTGGGCCCTTGTCTAAAAATACCACCATGTAGAGTAATGCTTATTGTTACTCCAGATCCAGCAAAACTTGCCAGGGTGAGACTTGAAATCTACAGTTTGGGTCTTTTTGGAAATCCGCCATCACGTGGACTCATTCTCATTTTCACTCCAGGTCCAAACGAGTCGTACGATAAAGTGCTACATGAGCAACTGAAAATGACGATTTCGGGCCCGTGTGATGAAACACCACAACGTGGATTAAAGTTTATTTTCACTCCAGTTGCAGCAAAACCAGCCAGTTTGAGAGTTGAAATCTACAGTATGGGTCTTTTTGGAAAAATGGCATCACGTGGATTCATCCTAATTTTCACTCCAGCTCCAAAAGAACGACACGGGAAACTGCTACATGAGCCACTGAAACTGACGATTTCGGGCCCTTGTGTAAAAATATCACCACGTAGATTAAAGCTTATTTTCACTCCAGATCCAGCAAAACCGGCCAGTTTGAGACTTGAAATCTACAGTTTGGGTCTTTTTGGAAAAATGGCATCACGTGGATTCATCCTAATTTTCACTCCAGTTCCAAACGAGTCGTACGGTAAAGTGCTACATGAGCAACTGAAAATGACGATTTCGGGCCCTTGTGATGAAACACCCTCACGTGGATTGAAGCTTATTTTCACTCCAGTTGCAGCAAAACCGGCCAGTTTGAGACTTGAAATCTACAGTTTGGGTCATTTTGGAAAAATGGCATCACCTGGATTCATCCTAATTTTCACTCCTGCTCCAAAAGAACGGCACGGGAAATTGCTACATGAGCCACTGAAAATGACGATTTTGGGCCATTGTCTAGAAATACCACCATGTAGAGTAATGCTTATTCTTACTCCAGATCCAGCAAAACTTGCCAGAGTGAGACTTGAAATCTACAGATTGGGTCTTTTTTGGAAATCCGCCATCACGTGGACTCATTCTTATTTTCACTCCAGGTCCAAAACAATCTTACTGTTAAGTACTACATGATCCACTGAAACTTACTATTTCGGGCCCTTGTGTAAAAATACCATCACGTAGATTAAAGATTATTTTCACTCCAGATCCAGCAAAACCGGCCAGTTTGAGACTTGAAATCTACAGTTTGGGTCTTTTTGGAAGAATGGCATCACGTGGATTCATCCTAATTTTCACTCCAGCTGCAAAAGAACGGCACGGGAAATTGCTACATGAGCCACTGAAAATGACGATTTTGGGCCATTGTCTAGAAATACCACCATGTAGAGTAATGCTTATTGTTACTCCAGATCCAGCAAAACTTGCCAGTGTGAGACTTGAAATCTACAGTTTGGGTCTTTTTCGGAAATCCGCCATCACGTGGACTCATTCCCATTTTCACTCCAGGTCGAAAACAATCTTACTGTTAAGTGCTACATGAGCCACTGAAACTGACTATTTCGGGCCGTTGTGTAAAAATACCACCACGTTGATTAAAGCTTATTTTCACTCCAGATCCAGCAAAACCGGCCAGTTTGAGACTTGAAATCTACAGTTTGGGTCTTTTTGGAAATCCGCCATCACGTGGACTCATTCTCATTTTCACTCCAGGTCCAAACGAGTCGTACGATAAAGTGCTACATGAGCAACTGAAAATGACGATTTCGGGCCCGTGTGATGAAACACCACAACGTGGATTAAAGTTTATTTTCACTCCGGTTGCAGCAAAACCAGCCAGTTTGAGAGTTGAAATCTACAGTATGGGTCTTTTTGGAAAAATGGCATCACGTGGATTCATCCTAATTTTCACTCCAGCTCCAAAAGAACGACACGGGAAACTGCTACATGAGCCACTGAAACTGACGATTTCGGGCCCTTGTGTAAAAATATCACCACGTAGATTAAAGCTTATTTTCACTCCAGATCCAGCAAAACCGGCCAGTTTGAGACTTGAAATCTACAGTTTGGGTCTTTTTGGAAAAATGGCATCACGTGGATTCATCCTAATTTTCACTCCAGTTCCAAACGAGTCGTACGGTAAAGTGCTACATGAGCAACTGAAAATGACGATTTCGGGCCCTTGTGATGAAACACCCTCACGTGGATTGAAGCTTATTTTCACTCCAGTTGCAGCAAAACCGGCCAGTTTGAGACTTGAAATCTACAGTTTGGGTCATTTTGGAAAAATGGCATCACCTGGATTCATCCTAATTTTCACTCCTGCTCCAAAAGAACGGCACGGGAAATTGCTACATGAGCCACTGAAAATGACGATTTTGGGCCATTGTCTAGAAATACCACCATGTAGAGTAATGCTTATTGTTACTCCAGATCCAGCAAAACTTGCCAGGGTGAGACTTGAAATCTACAGTTTGGGTCTTTTTGGAAATCTGCCATCACGTGGACTCATTCTCATTTTCACTCCAGGTCCAAACGAGTCGTACGATAAAGTGCTACATGAGCAACTGAAAATGACGATTTCGGGCCCGTGTGATGAAACACCACAACGTGGATTAAAGTTTATTTTCACTCCAGTTGCAGCAAAACCAGCCAGTTTGAGAGTTGAAATCTACAGTATGGGTCTTTTTGGAAAAATGGCATCACGTGGATTCATCCTAATTTTCACTCCAGCTCCAAAAGAACGACACGGGAAACTGCTACATGAGCCACTGAAACTGACGATTTCGGGCCCTTGTGTAAAAATATCACCACGTAGATTAAAGCTTATTTTCACTCCAGATCCAGCAAAACCGGCCAGTTTGAGACTTGAAATCTACAGTTTGGGTCTTTTTGGAAAAATGGCATCACGTGGATTCATCCTAATTTTCACTCCAGTTCCAAACGAGTCGTACGGTAAAGTGCTACATGAGCAACTGAAAATGACGATTTCGGGCCCTTGTGATGAAACACCCTCACGTGGATTGAAGCTTATTTTCACTCCAGTTGCAGCAAAACCGGCCAGTTTGAGACTTGAAATCTACAGTTTGGGTCATTTTGGAAAAATGGCATCACCTGGATTCATCCTAATTTTCACTCCTGCTCCAAAAGAACGGCACGGGAAATTGCTACATGAGCCACTGAAAATGACGATTTTGGGCCATTGTCTAGAAATACCACCATGTAGAGTAATGCTTATTCTTACTCCAGATCCAGCAAAACTTGCCAGAGTGAGACTTGAAATCTACAGATTGGGTCTTTTTTGGAAATCCGCCATCACGTGGACTCATTCTTATTTTCACTCCAGGTCCAAAACAATCTTACTGTTAAGTACTACATGATCCACTGAAACTTACTATTTCGGGCCCTTGTGTAAAAATACCATCACGTAGATTAAAGATTATTTTCACTCCAGATCCAGCAAAACCGGCCAGTTTGAGACTTGAAATCTACAGTTTGGGTCTTTTTGGAAGAATGGCATCACGTGGATTCATCCTAATTTTCACTCCAGCTGCAAAAGAACGGCACGGGAAATTGCTACATGAGCCACTGAAAATGACGATTTTGGGCCATTGTCTAGAAATACCACCATGTAGAGTAATGCTTATTGTTACTCCAGATCCAGCAAAACTTGCCAGTGTGAGACTTGAAATCTACAGTTTGGGTCTTTTTCGGAAATCCGCCATCACGTGGACTCATTCCCATTTTCACTCCAGGTCGAAAACAATCTTACTGTTAAGTGCTACATGAGCCACTGAAACTGACTATTTCGGGCCGTTGTGTAAAAATACCACCACGTTGATTAAAGCTTATTTTCACTCCAGATCCAGCAAAACCGGCCAGTTTGAGACTTGAAATCTACAGTTTGGGTCTTTTTGGAAATCCGCCATCACGTGGACTCATTCTCATTTTCACTCCAGGTCCAAACGAGTCGTACGATAAAGTGCTACATGAGCAACTGAAAATGACGATTTCGGGCCCGTGTGATGAAACACCACAACGTGGATTAAAGTTTATTTTCACTCCGGTTGCAGCAAAACCAGCCAGTTTGAGAGTTGAAATCTACAGTATGGGTCTTTTTGGAAAAATGGCATCACGTGGATTCATCCTAATTTTCACTCCAGCTCCAAAAGAACGACACGGGAAACTGCTACATGAGCCACTGAAACTGACGATTTCGGGCCCTTGTGTAAAAATATCACCACGTAGATTAAAGCTTATTTTCACTCCAGATCCAGCAAAACCGGCCAGTTTGAGACTTGAAATCTACAGTTTGGGTCTTTTTGGAAAAATGGCATCACGTGGATTCATCCTAATTTTCACTCCAGTTCCAAACGAGTCGTACGGTAAAGTGCTACATGAGCAACTGAAAATGACGATTTCGGGCCCTTGTGATGAAACACCCTCACGTGGATTGAAGCTTATTTTCACTCCAGTTGCAGCAAAACCGGCCAGTTTGAGACTTGAAATCTACAGTTTGGGTCATTTTGGAAAAATGGCATCACCTGGATTCATCCTAATTTTCACTCCTGCTCCAAAAGAACGGCACGGGAAATTGCTACATGAGCCACTGAAAATGACGATTTTGGGCCATTGTCTAGAAATACCACCATGTAGAGTAATGCTTATTGTTACTCCAGATCCAGCAAAACTTGCCAGGGTGAGACTTGAAATCTACAGTTTGGGTCTTTTTGGAAATCTGCCATCACGTGGACTCATTCTCATTTTCACTCCAGGTCCAAACGAGTCGTACGATAAAGTGCTACATGAGCAACTGAAAATGACGATTTCGGGCCCGTGTGATGAAACACCACAACGTGGATTAAAGTTTATTTTCACTCCAGTTGCAGCAAAACCAGCCAGTTTGAGAGTTGAAATCTACAGTATGGGTCTTTTTGGAAAAATGGCATCACGTGGATTCATCCTAATTTTCACTCCAGCTCCAAAAGAACGACACGGGAAACTGCTACATGAGCCACTGAAACTGACGATTTCGGGCCCTTGTGTAAAAATATCACCACGTAGATTAAAGCTTATTTTCACTCCAGATCCAGCAAAACCGGCCAGTTTGAGACTTGAAATCTACAGTTTGGGTCTTTTTGGAAAAATGGCATCACGTGGATTCATCCTAATTTTCACTCCAGTTCCAAACGAGTCGTACGGTAAAGTGCTACATGAGCAACTGAAAATGACGATTTCGGGCCCTTGTGATGAAACACCCTCACGTGGATTGAAGCTTATTTTCACTCCAGTTGCAGCAAAACCGGCCAGTTTGAGACTTGAAATCTACAGTTTGGGTCATTTTGGAAAAATGGCATCACCTGGATTCATCCTAATTTTCACTCCTGCTCCAAAAGAACGGCACGGGAAATTGCTACATGAGCCACTGAAAATGACGATTTTGGGCCATTGTCTAGAAATACCACCATGTAGAGTAATGCTTATTCTTACTCCAGATCCAGCAAAACTTGCCAGAGTGAGACTTGAAATCTACAGTTTGGGTCTTTTTTGGAAATCCGCCATCACGTGGACTCATTCTTATTTTCACTCCAGGTCCAAAACAATCTTACTGTTAAGTACTACATGATCCACTGAAACTTACTATTTCGGGCCCTTGTGTAAAAATACCATCACGTAGATTAAAGATTATTTTCACTCCAGATCCAGCAAAACCGGCCAGTTTGAGACTTGAAATCTACAGTTTGGGTCTTTTTGGAAGAATGGCATCACGTGGATTCATCCTAATTTTCACTCCAGCTGCAAAAGAACGGCACGGGAAATTGCTACATGAGCCACTGAAAATGACGATTTTGGGCCATTGTCTAGAAATACCACCATGTAGAGTAATGCTTATTGTTACTCCAGATCCAGCAAAACTTGCCAGTGTGAGACTTGAAATCTACAGTTTGGGTCTTTTTCGGAAATCCGCCATCACGTGGACTCATTCCCATTTTCACTCCAGGTCGAAAACAATCTTACTGTTAAGTGCTACATGAGCCACTGAAACTGACTATTTCGGGCCGTTGTGTAAAAATACCACCACGTTGATTAAAGCTTATTTTCACTCCAGATCCAGCAAAACTGGCCAGTTTGAGACTTGAAATCTACAGTTTGGGTCTTTTTGGAAATCCGCCATCACGTGGACTCATTCTCATTTTCACTCCAGGTCCAAACGAGTCGTACGATAAAGTGCTACATGAGCAACTGAAAATGACGATTTCGGGCCCGTGTGATGAAACACCACAACGTGGATTAAAGTTTATTTTCACTCCGGTTGCAGCAAAACCAGCCAGTTTGAGAGTTGAAATCTACAGTATGGGTCTTTTTGGAAAAATGGCATCACGTGGATTCATCCTAATTTTCACTCCAGCTCCAAAAGAACGACACGGGAAACTGCTACATGAGCCACTGAAACTGACGATTTCGGGCCCTTGTGTAAAAATATCACCACGTAGATTAAAGCTTATTTTCACTCCAGATCCAGCAAAACCGGCCAGTTTGAGACTTGAAATCTACAGTTTGGGTCTTTTTGGAAAAATGGCATCACGTGGATTCATCCTAATTTTCACTCCAGTTCCAAACGAGTCGTACGGTAAAGTGCTACATGAGCAACTGAAAATGACGATTTCGGGCCCTTGTGATGAAACACCCTCACGTGGATTGAAGCTTATTTTCACTCCAGTTGCAGCAAAACCGGCCAGTTTGAGACTTGAAATCTACAGTTTGGGTCATTTTGGAAAAATGGCATCACCTGGATTCATCCTAATTTTCACTCCTGCTCCAAAAGAACGGCACGGGAAATTGCTACATGAGCCACTGAAAATGACGATTTTGGGCCATTGTCTAGAAATACCACCATGTAGAGTAATGCTTATTCTTACTCCAGATCCAGCAAAACTTGCCAGAGTGAGACTTGAAATCTACAGTTTGGGTCTTTTTTGGAAATCCGCCATCACGTGGACTCATTCTTATTTTCACTCCAGGTCCAAAACAATCTTACTGTTAAGTACTACATGATCCACTGAAACTTACTATTTTGGGCCCTTGTGTAAAAATACCATCACGTAGATTAAAGATTATTTTCACTCCAGATCCAGCAAAACCGGCCAGTTTGAGACTTGAAATCTACAGTTTGGGTCTTTTTGGAAGAATGGCATCACGTGGATTCATCCTAATTTTCACTCCAGCTGCAAAAGAACGGCACGGGAAATTGCTACATGAGCCACTGAAAATGACGATTTTGGGCCATTGTCTAGAAATACCACCATGTAGAGTAATGCTTATTGTTACTCCAGATCCAGCAAAACTTGCCAGTGTGAGACTTGAAATCTACAGTTTGGGTCTTTTTCGGAAATCCGCCATCACGTGGACTCATTCCCATTTTCACTCCAGGTCGAAAACAATCTTACTGTTAAGTGCTACATGAGCCACTGAAACTGACTATTTCGGGCCGTTGTGTAAAAATACCACCACGTTGATTAAAGCTTATTTTCACTCCAGATCCAGCAAAACCGGCCAGTTTGAGACTTGAAATCTACAGTTTGGGTCTTTTTGGAAAAATGGCATCACGTGGATTCATCCTAATTTTCACTCCAGGTCGAAACGAGTCGTACGGTGAAGTGCTACATGAGCAGCTGAAAATGACGATTTCGGGCCCTTGTGATGAAACACCCTCACATGGATTAAAGCTTATTTTCACTCCAGTTGCAGCAAAACCAAACAGTTTGAGACTTGAAATCTACAGTTTGGGTCTTTTTGGAAAAATAGCATCACGTGGATTCATCCTAATTTTCACTCCAGGTCCAAACGAGTCGTACGCTAAAGTGCTACATGAGCAACTGAAAAAGACGATTTCGGGCCCTTGTGATGAAACACCCTCACGTGGATTAAAGCTTATTTTCACTCCAGTTGCAGCAAAACCAGCCAGTTTGAGACTTGAAATCTACAGTTTGGGTCTTTTTGGAAAAATGGCATCACGTGGATTCATACTAATTTTCACTCTAGCTCCAAAAGAACGGCACGGGAAGTTGCTACATGAGCCACTGAAAATGACGATTTTGGGCCCTTGTCTAAAAATACCACCATGTAGAGTAAGGCTTATTCTTACTCCAGATCCAGCAAAACTTGCCAGGGTGACACTTGAAATCTACAGTTTGGGTCTTTTTGGAAGTCCGCCATCACGTGGACTCATTCTTATTTTTACTCCAGGTCTAAAACAATCTTACTGTTAAGTGCTACATGAGCCACTGAAACTGACTATTTCGGGCCGTTGGGTAAAAATACCACCACGTTGATTAAAACTTATTTTCACTCCAGATCCAGCAACACCGGCCAGTTTGAGACTTGAAATCTACAGTTTGGGTCTTTTTGGAAAAATGGCATCACGTAGATTCATCCTAATTTTCACTCCAGGTCCAAACGAGTCGTACGCTAAAGTGCTACATGAGCAACCGAAAATGACGATTTCGGGCCCTTGTGATGAAACACCCTCACGTGGATTAAAGCTTATTTTCACTCCAGTTGCAGCAAAACCAGCCAGTTTGAGACTTGAAATCTACAGTTTGGGTCTTTTTGGAAATATGGCATCACGTGGATTCATCCTAATTTTCACTCCTGCTCCAAAAGAACGGCACGGGAAATTGCTACATGAGCCACTGAAAATGACGATTTTGGGCCATTGTCTAGAAATACCACCATGTAGAGTAATGCTTATTGTTACTCCAGATCCAGCAAAACTTGCCAGAGTGAGACTTGAAATCTACAGTTTGGGTCTTTTTTGGAAATCCGCCATCACGTGGACTCATTCTCATTTTCACTCCAGGTCCAAAACAATCTTACTGTTAAGTACTACATGATCCACTGAAACTTACTATTTCGGGCCCTTGTGTAAAAATACCATCACGTAGATTAAAGCTTATTTTCACTCCAGATCCAGCAAAACCGGCCAGTTTGAGACTTGAAATCTACAGTTTGGGTCTTTTTGGAAGAATGGCATCACGTGGATTCATCCTAATTTTCACTCCAGCTGCAAAAGAACGGCACGGGAAATTGCTACATGAGCGACTGAAAATGACGATTTTGGGCAATTGTCTAGAAATACCACCATGTAGAGTAATGCTTATTGTTACTCCAGATCCAGCAAAACTTGCCAGAGTGAGACTTGAAATCTACAGTTTGGGTCTTTTTTGGAAATTCGCCATCACGTGGACTCATTCTTATTTTCACTCCAGGTCCAAAACAATCTTACTGTTAAGTACTACATGATCCACTGAAACTTACTATTTCGGGCCCTTGTGTAAAAATACCATCACGTAGATTAAAGCTTATTTTCACTCCAGATCCAGCAAAACCGGCCAGTTTGAGACTTGAAATCTACAGTTTGGGTCTTTTTGGAAGAATGGCATCACGTGGATTCATCCTAATTTTCACTCCAGCTGCAAAAGAACGGCACGGGAAATTGCTACATGAGCCACTGAAAATGACGATTTTGGGCAATTGTCTAGAAATACCACCATGTAGAGTAATGCTTATTGTTACTCCAGATCCAGCAAAACTTGCCAGTGTGAGACTTGAAATCTACAGTTTGGGTCTTTTTCGGAAATCCGCCATCACGTGGACTCATTCCCATTTTCACTCCAGGTCGAAAACAATCTTACTGTTAAGTGCTACATGAGCCACTGAAACTGACTATTTCGGGCCGTTGTGTAAAAATACCACCACGTTGATTAAAGCTTATTTTCACTCCAGATCCAGCAAAACCGGCCAGTTTGAGACTTGAAATCTACAGTTTGGGTCTTTTTGGAAAAATGGCATCACGTGGATTCATCCTCATTTTCACTCCAAGTCCAAACGAGTCGTACGGTAAAGTGCTACATGAGCAACTGAAAATGACGATTTCGGGCCCTTGTGATGAAACACAACCACGTGCATTAAAGCTTATTTTCACTCCAGTTGCAGCAAAACCAGCCAGTTTGAGACTTGAAATCTACAGTTTGGGTCTTTTTGGAAAAATGGCATCACGTTGATTCAACCTAATTTTCACTCCAGCTCCAAAAGAACGGCACGGGAAATTGCTACAAGAGCCACTGAAAATGACGATTTTGGGCCCTTGTCTAAAAATACCACCATGTAGAGTAATGCTTATTTTTACTCCAGATCCAGCAAAACTTTCCAGGGTGAGACTTGAAATCTACAGTTTGGGTCTTTTTGGAAATCCGCAATCACGTGGAACTCATTCTTATTTTCACTCCAGGTCCAAAAGAATCGTACTGTTAAGTGCTACATGAGCTACTGAAACTGACGATTTCGGGCCCTTGTGTAAAAATATCACCACGTAGATTAAAGCTTATTTTCACTCCAGATCCAGCAAAACTGGCCAGTTTGAGACTTGAAATCTACAGTTTGGGTCTTTTTGGAAAAATGGCATCACCTGGATTCATCCTTATTTTCACTCCAGGTCCAAACGAGTCGTACGATATAGTGCTACATGAGCAACTGAAAATGACGATTTCGGGCCCGTGTGATGAAACACCACAACGTGGATTAAAGTTTATTTTCACTCCAGTTGCAGCAAAACCAGCCAGTTTGAGAGTTGAAATCTACAGTATGGGTCTTTTTGGAAAAATGGCATCACGTGGATTCATCCTAATTTTCACTCCAGCTCCAAAAGAACGGCACGGGAAACTGCTACATGAGCCACTGAAACTGACGATTTCGGGCCCTTGTGTAAAAATATCACCACGTAGATTAAAGCTTATTTTCACTCCAGATCCAGCAAAACCGGCCAGTTTGAGACTTGAAATCTACAGTTTGGGTCTTTTTGGAAAAATGGCATCACGTGGATTCATCCTAATTTTCACTCCAGTTCCAAACGAGTCGTACGGTAAAGTGCTACATGAGCAACTGAAAATGACGATTTCGGGCCCTTGTGATGAAACACCCTCACGTGGATTGAAGCTTATTTTCACTCCAGTTGCAGCAAAACCAGCCAGTTTGAGACTTGAAATCTACAGTTTGGGTCTTTTTGGAAAAATGGCATCAGGTGGATTCATCCTAATTTTCACTCCTGCTCCAAAAGAACGGCACGGGAAATTGCTATATGAGCCACTGAAAATGACGATTTTGGGCCATTGTCTAAAAATACCACCATGTAGAGTAAGGCTTATTGTTACTCCAGATCCAGCAAAACTTGCCAGGGTGAGACTTGAAATCTACAGTTTGGGTCTTTTTTGGAAATCCGCCATCTTGTGGACTCATTCTCATTTTCACTCCAGGTCGAAAACAATCTTACTGTTAAGTGCTACATGATCCACTGAAACTGACTATTTCGGGCCCTTGTGTAAAAATACCACCACGTAGATTAAAGCTGATTATCACTCCAGATCCAGCAAAACCGGCCAGTTTGAGACTTGAAATCTACAGTTTGGGTCTTTTTGGAAAAATGGCATCACGTGGATTCATCCTAATTTTCACTCCAGGTCCAAACGAGTCGTACGCTAAAGTGCTACATGAGCAACTGAAAATGACGATTTCGGGCCCTTGTGATGAAACACCCTCACGTGGATTAAAGCTTATTTTCACTCCAGTTGCAGCAAAACCAGCCAGTTTGAGAGTTGAAATCTACAGTTTGGGTCTTTTTGGAAAAATGGCATCACGTGGATTCATCCTAATTTTCACTCCAGCTCCAAAAGGACGGCACGGGAAATTGCTACATGAGCCACTTAAAATGACGATTTTGGGCCCTTGTCTAAAAATACCACCGTGTAGAGTAATGCTTATTCTTACTCCAGATCCAGCAAAACTTGCCAGGGTGAGACTTGAAATCTACAGTTTGGGTCTTTTTGGAAATCCGCCAGCACGTGGACTCATTCTTATTTTCACTCCAGGTCCAAAACAGTCTTACTGTTAAGTGCTACATGAGCCACTGAAACTGACTATTTCGGGCCGTTTTGTAAAAATACCACCACGTTGATTAAAGCTTATTAGAGTGATTTAGCAACAGGACGCTAGAGCGTAGGACGCGACATTTTGACCGTGAGTGAGGACGGGAGTACTGGGGCTGAATACGTGTCGCGGCAGTGACTTAGCAAGCGCGCGAAAATCAAAGACAACTTGCCAACATGGCGGATGGAGGTCTTCGCAGCGTGAGAGAAGCATTACTTCTCGCCTACAGTAGCAATGTCATTGATGCTTTAGAGTTTGCTGTGTTGTATGAGGAAAATCGTTCAAGAGAGATATTTCCCTACTGGAAATTCGAAAAATTTAACTTTGACGACTGGGACGATACTGAATGCAGAACGGAATTACGATTCGCCAAAGCAGACATTTTCTTACTACTGGAAGTTTTAGGAATTGCAGTCAAGTTCGTGTGTTCCCAGATAACTGTTTGCTCAAAGCTTGAAGGACTTTGCATTCTTTTAAAAAGGCTTGCCTTTCCATGTCGGTACACCGACATGGTTTCGCGTTTTGGAAGGAATCCAACTGAGTTATGTTTGATATTCAATACCGTTTTAGACTACGTTTACAGTTCACATCGCCATCGTCTCGAGTCTTGGAATCAGCCATTTCTTTTGCCTCAAGTCCTAGAGCGCTATGCCCAAGTCATCTACGACCGGGGTGCACCGTTGCGGAACTGCTTCGGTTTCGTTGATGGGACGCTATGCGGAATAGCAAGACCTAAACAAAACCAACGGGCTGTTTACAATGGACATAAGCGTAAACATGGATTGAAATTTCAAAGCGTTGTGACTCCAAACGGACTGATCGCTAATTTAGCCGGCCCATATGAAGGACGAAGGCATGATAGCACCATGTTGCACGAGTCTGGGATGTTAACGGAACTGCAAAGAGTTGCTTGGGCTAATGGCGAGCCCTTATGTTTATACGGTGACCCGGCATATCCGCTCGGAATTCATTTGCAAGCTCCATTTAGGGATGCACACCTAACCCCTCAAATGCAAAGATTCAACGACGCTATGAGTGAAGTAAGGGTATCAGTGGAGTGGATGTTTGGAACGATCACCAACTATTATAAATTTGTTGACTTTAAAAAGCAACTGAAAATTGGCATGAGTCCAGTAGTGTGTGGAATTCTTCAGAATGCTCACACTTGTCTGTATGGAAATTTAGTTTCAAAATACTTCAGTCTTGATCCGCCAAGCCTTCAGGACTATTTCTGGTAAAATGACAGAGATTGTTATCATGCATGAAACACAGGCAACCTTTTATCCAGTTTTTGATAAACATATGTCTGATTACAGCCCTAAATGTAATCAATCAATAAAAGAGAAAAATAACTGGTCATATTTTTTTCTTTAATCAAAAAGTTCCATAGGCAACAATGCTAACATTCTTGTATTTTAATAAAATGTAAAAGTTTTCTGTTTTAAATCCAAGGGTAATCAACAATTATTTTCTCATTGGCACACTGATACTGTCAAGATCTGTCAAGCAGATCAATTCTGAAAGCTAAGCATCATCAATAAGGCAAATTTGTATGTTGATTGAAAAACCTTGTAAGAAAATACAACTTTTGAAATGTCACAATTAACTTCAAGTCCATAAAGCTGTTCATTACTTGTCACCTCTATGAACATTAGTAAACATAAGCTGCAGCTGCTGTTGTTGTTGCTGCATGAGCGCCATCATTTGTTGTTGCATGATGTTCTGCTGTTGCTGCTGCTGTTGTTGGCTGTCTATCTGCATTTGTAGCTGTTGTCGCAATAATCCCATCTGCTCATTCCTTTCCTTTCTTTCAATCTCTTTCTCTTGCTTCTGTTCTTCGAGTTCTTTTTCTTTCAACTTTGCATCTATTTCGGTTTTCTCCCTTAACCAAGACATGGTGTCACCTCCAGATCTTCTCTTTTTCTTTTCTTTAACTTCATCATCTGCATCAGCCTGCCTCTTTTTACTTTCACCCATGGTCTCCATTGCTTTTTTCCTTATTTCCAGTGCTTTCTGTCGATCAGCATTTGCGTTTGCTCTTGCACTAGCCGCTTTCTTGTCCGACTCTTCACTCAAGGCAATCATGTCCTCCATCAGTAGTTCGAACTCTGTGAGTTCATCACCACCGGTACCAGAGCCTTTAAGTTCTCGAGAAGTCTTCGACTTGTATCGCCTCGAGAGAAGTGTGAATCGGTCTCTTACGCCCCTAGCAGTCACATCAAACAGATCCTTGTGGCAGTTAAGGTTGCTAGCAATCACTTGCCATACAGCTCCACGCTCTCGGCTGCCAGCTTTATAATGGAAGATTCCTTGTCCTCCCATTTCTTTGAGAAGCATAACATCTTTCTCTTCTGTCCAATTCATCCCGGGTCTAAAATTCAGTAGCATGAGAATTAATTCCGAATCTTCAGGGAACACTTTTTGCACGCTGTAAGCCGTTAATTACGACATTATTTTCTATTTAACAATTCAAAGTGAGTATTACATTTTATCGGCAGCCTTAAATGTTTGTAGCACAGGGTGAAATAAAGCGTTTCCGTTTCCGTTTTTACAACGGTTACTTAACGGAAACGTGAGTTTCCGCAAAAGGAAATTTAAGAAACCGTTGCGGGAAACACGTGTATACGTCACGTTTCCGCAGTTGCGGCGTCGCTTAAAGTGCCTATGAAGTAAAAAAATAATTTTGCTCAATTTGCTTGTTTATGTCTTAGTTAGCACGAATATGCGTGTTTAAGAGATCAAAAGCGCTTTTTTCTAGTATTTTTTGAGCCTCGAAGTTTGGATTTCGCAATTTGAAGTGGGTCCTTCTCGCGCGCGGCCAAACGCTCCGGTTTCACCGGAAATGACGTACTTAGTGGTTCTAAAGACACCAGGATTATGGCGTAAAGAGAGCAAAGAGGGCTGACGAAAGCTATATTTCGGCTTTTGAGTCAAACTAAGGCAATTGCGCAAACGAAACTACAACAAATACACTTATTTCTTTTGGTGAAGCTTCGCAGAGTAAATGGAAGCGAAATTTCCATGTGTATCGTAAAGCTATTCGTTCACTTCTGATGAAAACGCAAGAAGAAACGAATTCTGTTCCGTCGGCAGTTCAAGGATCGATGTTCTCAGCACAATCTCTTCCTTGCCACAAATGAAACGATAAAGTCATGAAGCGAAGAGGAAATTTACCTCTGTAAAGGATATGGAGGTCTCTATATCATTCTGCCCTGACTAGCGGAAAGAAAGATTTAGCAGTCGCGCCAGGAGTTTCCCGGCGCGCCATAATAAACAAGACGAAGGACTTTATTGAAAGTCTATATGTTACACAGCTGGGTACAGTATACGTGTTATTCTTTTATTATGAGACTTCGTTCCTCAAAATGTAATTTGTATGGTTAGTAGATCGTTTTATCATTCGTAAGGTAGCAAACACTTGAAACGATCGATCGCCAGACGCAAACTAATGCATCTGTGAAAGAAGCAAAAGTATGGAATGTAAATTCGACTTGAGTGAGTTAGAAATGCTTGTTTGTTTTCAAGTAGCGCGCTTCGAATGTTGTCATTCACGTCTGCATTTCCGGTAGTATTCTATGGCGAATGCACTTTTAAACAATACACTGAGATCTTGCAAAATCTTGGACAAATTTTACGGCTGCCTTCACCGGAATTATTTGCCGATAAACACGCACTGTAATCAGGATTTATCGTATCCGGATAAAGACGGTTGAAAATATACCGTAGAGCTAACGCCACCATAAAGAGCAACAACTGCAGTTCTGTTTATTCTTGAAGAGGAAATTTTTGGTTTCGTTCAAGTCAAAAAGTGCTAATCTTGAGTTTGAAGAAGTGTTATCTTGCCGTGTTGTCAAGTTTAATTATGTCACTCTCACGCTTCGGAGAAATATGTCAGTCCACTGTACTTTCCCACACAAGAACACAATCAAAATGAAAGCGAGCAACTGATCGCTACTTGTATTAAAATCACCAAATCGTGATATAATACCGAATAACCGATAGGCGTACCGTAACCTGAATTTACAGATTCGACAAGCAAGCAACCCCGGCGCGGCAAGCAGCGCTCGTGTCAATTCCGAAGCCCATTGCGACACTGCGAAACCAGTCACAAAATCAAAGCCCGTCGATGTATGTGCTTTTGGAAACAATAACAATTCTAGTTATTCATCTTTTATAGGGAATTTCTCATTTGAATCTGCTTTGCCAAACCTCGATCGTCCTCGTCGACCAGCGCTTGTGTGAAAGAGCGCTTATTCGGCTTGCGGCGGTTGGACAGGTCCAACCACAGGCGTCCCAAACTCACGATTCGAGAAATCGATCGAATAAACGATTTATGAAATCATATGAATGATTTATGCGAGCGTATGAATGATTTATGTAAGCGTACGAGTGAGTTATTTTTAGCGGATCGAGTGGGACGTGACTGCTTGAAGTCGCGCGGTGTTGTGTTACAATTTAGACCGTTAGAGATTTGAGCACTCTATAAGACTTTGTATGGAGTTTAAAATAACGCGGAATAAAAGCGCTCGACGAAATAAAATTTTAAATTTTTTCAATGAAATAAAGAAAATGTACTCACCTTTCTTGAATCCTGTTGTCCTTTTGGGCTATTTCATCGTTTTTTTGGGGGGAAGGGTACGACTAGAACCTGAAAACCCCCCAAAAACGATGAAATAGCCCAAAAGGACTACAGGATTCAAGAAAGGTGAGTACATTTTCTTTATTTCATTGAAAAAAATTTAAAATTTTATTTCGTCGAGCGCTTTTATTCCGCGTTATTTTAAACTCCATACAAAGTCTTATAGAGTGCTCAAATCTCCAACTGTCTAAATTGTAACACAACACCGCGCGACTTCAAGCAGTCACGTCCCACTCGATGCGCTAAAAATAACTCAGTCGTACGCTTACATAAATCATTCATACGCTCGCATAAATCATTCATATGATTTCATAAATCGTTTATTCGATCGATTTCTCGAATCGTGAGTTTGGGACGCCTGTGGTCCAACTAACTACTTCAGTCCATTTAGTGTCACGATATTTCGTTGTGCGATTCTTTTCTGCTAGAAACCCGCTCTGCCAAGTCCGCAGATGGCAACATATCGTTCTTTTCGGACAAGATTTGGATTTATCAACGAAAAAGCAGCAACAATCTCAGCTGAAGTAGTGAACTTCACTGTGTATCAACAAAATCTAAGTCTAAACTGATCCGTGGAACCACTAACTACGTCATTCGAGCCAAATTCGTGTCCAGTCTCTGGACCCACTGTTTTGTCTTACCGAGGGCACTTTAGACGGCAAAAAGTCCAATTTCTCTCTATTTGACATTATTCTTTTTTTAGCTATTCGGAAAGTAGACAAATAAGCTACCAAAACAAGCAAAAAAGTTTTTAACTTCATAGGCACTTTAAACGCATCACTTAAACGCGTGTATCCGTTAAGTTTACGTTTTGCGTAATCTCGTGCAACAGACGCGTTTCCGCAGTTCGTAAGTATGGCGGACACGCAATAATCATGTTTCCGCAGCTCGTAAATTCGGCGGGCACGCAATATTCCGCTAGGTTTCCGATATTATATGGAAAGTGAAAAATAATAAGAACCGTCAAGTTTCCGCAGCTCGTAAATCAGGAGTATATTCATAATGACCCAGATGGTTTAGATCAAAATGCTATTGTCCTAATCTGGGAAGGCCGACAACTACGAAAACTTTATTATTTGTGAAATATTGCGTAAATTAAACGTGGCCGCCAAATAAAGCGAGCTGATTTCCACGTGTTCTTTTCTTTCGGATTGGAGAATTACAAGTATTTATACAAGTAACACTCATTTTAAGTGGTAATTCATTTTATTTCGTAAGTAAGAGAATGTCTAAGTGAATCTACGAACTACAGTATAATCCTTTCTTGAAATACATGTATGTAGTCTAAAAGAAATAAAATTCAAAACAAACGTGTTGCTTGCTGACTATTACATTTGAAAGCATACAAACTAAGTATTGTTCTTTAAATGCAGCAATGCCTTGTGATTGAACTAAAATTTCCGTTGCTGTCCGTTAAATGTGATTCGTTTGAGGAAACTTAGTTGTCAATCCTCGTCTTTCCTCTCTCTTGCTTTCTTTGACGTTCGTGAACTATTCTTGTCCTGTGGTGATGGATTTGACTTCTTGACGATTATTTATGGTCTAAAGACAAGATTAAATAGTATTATAAACAGAGATATTTTGCTTAACTCATACTACTTTTTCATTTGATGGGAGGATCTGTTTTGTGATACAGACATGGCTTTAAGGAGGCTAACAAAGGTTTCCAGCACTTGTTAGCTCTTGAACTTTGATAGGTCAGTACAACGAAACTTAAACAGTTGCTGCTACAGTAATGATATCAAACCAATGTCCAATCATCGCTGAACAAGTTACAGTAATTTTCATGACATCACTGGTTAAAAACACCCTTTATTTTCCCTTTAAGCGCTTATAACTCAAAAACGAGTCCAGTGACCCCATTTTTATCACTGAATAATGATCAGCATATTTGGATACAACTTTTTGCAAAGTTAAAAAAAATTCTCTGGAGCCGTTTCAGAGCCACCTTAAAAATTTAAGGTGACTCTGAAACAGCTCCAGAGAATTTTTTTGTTGAAAAAAAAAAAAAATGTGTTTTTAACAGGTTATACCATTGCTATGGTTACAGTGATGTCAAGAAAAAATCACAATTTATTTATCAATGATTGGGCATTACAGTGGAACCCCGATATAACGATATGCCAAGAAGGCAGTAAAACTATAATGTTATATCGAGGAATCGTTATATCGGGGTTCCTTCCCATATATTTTATTATTGCCGGGACATAACATATTCATCGTTATATCGGGAATATCGTTATATCGGGGTTCCACTGTAGTTTGATACCATTTTTGTAGCAGTAACTGATAAATGTTTGTAGCACTGACCCATCAAATTATGAGAGCTGGAAAGTGCTGAAAGCTGTTGTGAGCCTCCCTAAATTTTTGCGCTGTCTAGGTAATCATTTGACTCTGATAAATAGGTGCTTCGTTTATACATTCCAAGATATTGCTCATCTTGACACGCAAGAAACTGATCATATTTTGGAGGGGTGTAGGATGGATATGATTGAGTAGGGATTTGATAGATTCACTGAAGACCTTGTAACAATCATAAATACCAACCTTTCTGACTTACAACCACCCATACCATCCCCTGTAAATTATAAGTGCTGCAAAAGACCACATACCTTTTAACTACACATAAGGAAGGAAGTTGAACATAACTATGGTTGTTATTGAAGGTATATCGTTTTTTTGAAACCAAAACACTGCTACAATGTAGGGGTGACTTGATGCAGCATATTATTGGAAGTGTTGTTTTACATGTACCATCTCAGCTAAAATGATATACTTTAGGTACGAATACACAGAAACAGTAGTACCCCAGTAACTCGAACTGGGATAACTCGAACAACCCCGCTAACTCGAACTAACTTCCATTTCCCTTGGATTTGACCCCACTTTTCAGTCATTTTTACTCGGTTAACTCGAACTTGGATAACTCGAACCCCCCCCCCCCCCCCCCCCCCCCCCTCCCCACCCCTTACTCGAACTAAATTTTGTTTCCCTTAACAAAATTTGGGTCAAATTTACCCTGATAACTCGAAATCTGGTTCTTGCAACTCACCACAGTTGCCCATTGATTAGAGTAGCCAATTTTCCACTTTTATCATAACAATGTATGGTTGTGCTAGAGTTTCTGGCAAGATAAGTTCAATTTGCACTGTACTGTATACTGAAGTGCTAAAAAATCAGTAAACTGTCAATTGTTAACTTGAAAAATTAAATATTCAATCGACCCTGCTGCGACTGCAGTAGGGGATGGGCTGGTAGGGCTACAAAATGTAGCTCCATATGATATGAAAAATGTATGAATTTTACCACTTGAAAGTACAAATTTGTAATTAAAAGTGTTTGTTTGACTTGAAGTTGACGAGATTTATAAGCCATACATGTACCACTTTAAAATGGTCTCGGCAGTCCATGAGCAAACATCCTTAAAAATGTTGAATGTTTAGAGACGCTTTGTAGACAATCTTTATCCTGATTATTATAAAGTCTTATGACTTTTACATGTACCTACCTTAACATTTTCCTTCCAGAAACTCCTCCAGTTTCTTATACTTGAGTAATTTCCTTGACTTCTTCATGCTCACTATACTCCAAAATGGCTCACAGCAATAAAGCATAATAAAGACAAAATAAATGTGTCAGACAATTACATGTACGAAATAATATGAAATGATTGTGCCATTTTTCCATTCGGAGATATCTATATTTATATACAAGATGTTACTTTTATATATGTACTATGGGTGGCCCTATTTGTACAATTGGGCATTGTTGGATAATGACAAATTCAGTTTCCAGCTCAGTTGCAGATAGCACTGTACACATTGTACAGTACATGAAAGGCTGTCATAATTTGTGACTTTCCTATAAATTACATGTACAGTGTATGTGCATGTACATTGAAACAAGTAAACTTTTCACCCACTCAAAAGTAAAGGCACATCCCACTGAAACCATGGGCGGCACACTTGAGTCAATGAATCGTGTTCGCAAAAGTCAAAAATCTATAAAAAGCTGTTAATAATTCGCAACTCAAAAACAAATAGTTGTGGAAAACTATCATTGTTCCTTTCCTGTGCTATGACAATTCTGCCTCTCATAAAATGTTGTAATAAAAATCTAACATCATTAAAACGAGTGAACTTTTCACCCACTCAGAAATGGGTAAAAGGCCTTCCCACTGAAACCATGGGCGGCACACTTGAGTCAATGAATCATGCTCGCGAAAGTCAAAAATCTATTAAAAGCTGTTAATAATTCGCAACTCAAAAACATATAGTTGTGAAAAACTATCATTGTTCCTTTCCTGTGCTATGACAATTCTGCCTCTCATAAAAAAAAAATTATTGTAATAAAAATCTAATATCATTGAAACAAGTGAATCACTCACCCACTCAGAAATGGGTAAAAGGCCTTCCCACTGAAACCATGGGCGGCACACTTGAGTCAATGAATCATGCTCGCGAAAGTTAAAAATCTATTAAAAGCTGTTAATAATTCGCAACTCAAAAACATATAGTTGTGGAAAACTATCATTGTTCCTTTCCTGTGCTATGACAATTCTGCCTCTCATAAAATGTTGTAATAAAAATCTAATATCATTGAAACAAGTGAACTTTTCACCCACTCAGAAATGGGTAAAAGGCCTTCCCACTGAAACCATGGGCGGCACACTTGAATCAATGAATCATGCTCGCGAAAGTTAAAAATCTATTAAAAGCTGTTAATAATTCGCAACTCAAAAACATATAGTTGTGGAAAACTATCATTGTTCCTTTCCTGTGCTATGACAATTCTGCCTCTCATAAAATGTTGTAATAAAAATCTAATATCATTGAAACAAGTGAACTTTTCACCCACTGAGAAATGGGTAAAAGGCCTTCCCACTGAAACCATGGGCGGCACACTTGAATCAATGAATCATGCTCGCGAAAGTTAAAAATCTATTAAAAGCTGTTAATAATTCGCAACTCAAAAACATATAGTTGTGGAAAACTATCATTTTTTTTTCCTGAGCTATGACAATTCTGCCTCTCATAAAATATTGTAACAAAAATCCAAAATCATTGAAACAAGTGAATCACTCACTCACTCAGAAATGGGTAAAAGGCCTTCCCACTGAAACCATGGGCGGCACACTTGAGTCAATGAATCATGCTCGCGAAAGTCAAAAATCTATTAAAAGCTGTTAATAATTTGCAACTCAAAAACATATAGTTGTGGAAAACTATCATTTTTCCTTTCCTGTGCTATGACAATTCTGCCTCTCATAAAATGTTGTAATAAAAATCTAATATCATTAAAACAAGTGAACTTTTCACCCACTCAGAAATGGGTAAAAGGCCTTCCTACTGAAACCATGGGCGGCACACTTGAATCAATGAATCATGCTCGCGAAAGTTAAAAATCTATTAAAAGCTGTTAATAATTCGCAACTCAAAAACATATAGTTGTGGAAAACTATCATTGTTCCTTTCCTGTGCTATGACAATTCTGCCTCTCATAAAATATTGTAATAAAAATCCAAAATCATTGAAACAAGTGAATCACTCACCAACTCAGAAATGGGTAAAAGGCACATCCCACTAAAACCATGGGCGGCACACTTAGTCAATGAATCGTGCTCGCGAAAGTCAAAAATCTATTAAAAGCTGTTAATAATTTGCAACTCAAAAACATATAGTTGTAGAAAACTATCATTGTTCCTTTCCTGTGCTACGACAATTCTGCCTCTCATAAAATGTTGTAATAAAAATCTAATATCATTGAAACAAGTGAACTTTTCACCCACTCAGAAATGGGTAAAAGGCCTTCCCACTGAAACCATGGGCGGCACACTTGAGTCAATGAATTGTGTTCGCGAAAGTCAAACATGTGTCAAAAGCTGTTAATACTTGTATTAATCTTACCACAAGAATTAAAACAAACACATAATGATTTTGTGGCAACTAACTTTGTAGCTTAATGTAGAGGATTGCAAATATGAAGGATCCTGAAGGATACATTTCAAGAGACATAATTCATATGCATACATGACGTACCCAATGCCTGCAATGCATTTCGGGGCGTTTTCAAAAACGGTCAGCCATTTGCAAGTTTTACGAAGTGATGGTGTGCTTTATGGCAAAGCAATACCATGGATTGGAGAACTATGACTTCGTTTCTTATTGTGAATGCTTTAGAAGCAAAGATCTTCCAATATAATTTTCTGGAAAGACACAATTCCTCAGAAAATGGCCGTTACTCATGTTAACAGAGAGAAATATAGTCGCCACGTTCAAGTTGGCGACTATAAAACCAGGAGTTTTTGTCTCCAAGGATGCAGTGAGTCACATTTTTGAGCCCCAAATTTTTCCCTCTAGTCTAATTTGTCTGATGCACATTTATTTCTGAAGGTTGTCATAAAAAAAAAACAATGTTTCTTGCCCGTGTGTTGCTTGCCCGTCGGGCAACCCGTGATCAGAATACGCTAGCCCGACGGATAATTCCACTAGCCCCGGGCTATCGGACAGCACTTTTGTCGCGCCCTGCTGTGCTGTGACAATTCTGCATCTTTCATTATAATTAATGCTGTAAAATGTTGTGTCCGCACATCCCACATAAACAGTAGGCAGCCAACTTGTGTCAGTGAATGTTGTTGGGAAAAATCAAACTTAGCTCACTTAGTTCTGATCTCAATAGCATATAATAGTGGAAAACTACCAAATGTTGTCCATTTGGTATATTTATGACACATGTACAAAGTAAGCTTACAGTGTAACACTTGACTGACTTCAAAACATTATGATAAAAACCTAATATCATTGAAACAATCATTAACCAGAAATGTAGCTCACGTGGCCATGACCTTTGGCCATAACATAAATTTAAAGTCTAATTTTAAAACACAAACACAGAATTATGAAACTTAAGCTTAAATAGCTCATACACCAACAAGGCAACGCAAATGTAAAGCTTCTATGAAACCCAGGGATGAAACACGAGTCACCCGTGCAAATAGGTTTTTAAAAGCTTACCTTAATAAGAAATTTGGCCTTTACAGCAGTGTTGATCCGAAATCCGGTAGAAGACAACTCCATACAGCTACCTTGGAAACAAAGTGGTCTTTACGTGAAGAAAACTGCCTTTTAGGCGACTGAAAATGTCGATTCTTCGTAAGGCGAACTTCGAAACCGACCGCCAAAACTCATCTAAATCAAAGAGAACGCCGGGAATGATCTTCGTTGCCAGTGATCTGTTAGTAACCAGTCCCTGATTCGATTGTCACTCGGCCAGTTCAGTGAATCGACCTTTGTACCGCGGCCGTCGTACAACAACAACAAAAAGAAATAAATAAACCGAAAAAATAAACCGAAATCAAAATATTTAAATCGGCAAATTATCGTCAAAGCGTTCAGCTATTGACTTTTTTTTCCTCTGGAATGTTTTGAACTTTATTTGACGAAGTAGCAATCGTCCGTGTGAGGTCGTGTGACTGACACTCGTTTTGACACTGGGGTAAAAGCAACTCTGGGCCTCTGAACTGCCTCTGATCCCTCTAAGCCGGCTGAGCGAGCTGGCCCTTATGAAAAGAGTATTGACAGGCTTCAGTAACGTTTCAGTCGAGTAAACCACTCTTAAACTAGAAATCTTATTTTAAGAACAAATTTCTCAAAACAAATCGCGAATTAAGAACCTTAATTCTTAAATAAAAAACGATCACTTGATTTAAGGTGACCGTTTTTTATTTAAGAATTAAGGTCCTTAATTCGCGATTTGTTTTGAGAAATTTGTTCTTAAAATAAGATTTCTAGTTAAGAGTGAACGTCACGGAAACAGAATCAAAAGGTGTCCGCAAACGGAAACGTTGCGGAAATGTACAATCAGGCAGGAATATTGTGCTGTCGCGTATCCGTTGTATCCGTTCTGCGGAAATGCAACAGAAATGCACACGTTCAAGATTCCGTAGTGTTTCCGCGAAACGGAAACATCTTATTTCACCCTGTGTAGGCTTTAGACCGAAATTCGTGTCGCTACACTTCAAGGGAAATATAAAGTAGAACAATATAGTCTAATATGGTTCGAACTGTAAGAAAATTCAACGGCATCAAGTTCTGTCTAATCCAACCTTTCAACCACGGGTAGAAGTTCTACTACTGTTTCTCTTAGATAGAAAATTTTACGGAAGGTTTTCCACCATTAAATTATACGAAACTCGTAAACCTGATTCCATGCGGATTTTTTATCTGTGTATATAGCGAAAATACTCGCAGCTTACATATACATAAATTATTTCCAAACTTGTGAATGGACAGACTTCATAAATTCCACTTACTTTTTGTTCATTTCTGCCATTTGCTCTTCACCTGAAGGGAAAAGAAGAATAGAAAGAATTAAACTTGCGCTTTTCGAAGAGCCTTCGAAGGCTGGCAAAGTACAGAAGTGAAATGTGGTCAGTCATCAAGCGATTTTTCGACGAATTTTTATGTTCTTAATGTAAATGCACTCAGTGTGATGGATCAGCTAAGACTGTAGTGGAAAACACAACGAAATTTTAACTTATTAAGTGAAATAAAAAGCATTTTACCTCTTGTTTTCGCCACGTCTTCAGCAGGACGGCAAAATACACAGTCTCGCGTCCTCGACAGCACGTCGGTTTGAAGACGCGTGACAGATCTACTAGTTTCCAGTCCTTTTCAGCGAGCGCGACGTCTTGAATTGAGGTCACGTCCTGTTGCTAAAACAGTCTATTTTCACTCCAGATCCAGCAAAACCGGCCAGTTTGAGACTTGAAATCTACAGTTTGGGTCTTTTTGGAAAAATGGCATCACGTGGATTCATCCTAATTTTCACTCCAGGTCCAAACGAGTCGTACGATAAAGTGCTACATGAGCAACTGAAAATGACGATTTCGGGCCCGTGTGATGAAACACCACAACGTGGATTAAAGTTTATTTTCACTCCAGTTGCAGCAAAACCAGCCAGTTTGAGAGTTGAAATCTACAGTTTGGGTCTTTTTGGAAAAATGGCATCACGTGGATTCATCCTAATTTTCACTCCAGCTCCAAAAGAACGGCACGGGAAACTGCTATATGAGCCACTGAAAATGACGATTTTGGGCCCTTGTCTAAAAATACCGCCATGTAGAGTAATGCTTATTCTTACTCCAGATCCAGCAAAACTTGCCAGGGTGAGACTTGAAATCTACAGTTTGCGTCTTTTTGGAAATCCGCCATCACGTGGACTCATTCTTATTTTCACTCCAGGTCCAAAACAATCTTACTGTTAAGTGCTACATGAGCCACTGAAACTGACTATTTCGGGCCGTTGTGTAAAAATACCACCACGTTGATTAAAGCTTATTTTCACTCCCGAAACAGCAACACCGGCCAGTTTGAGACTTGTAATCTACAGTTTGGGTCTTTTTGGAAAAATGGCATCACGGGGATTCATCCTAATTTTCACTCCAGGTCCAAACGAGTCGTACGGTAAAGTGCTACATGAGCAGCTGAAAATGACGATTTCGGGCCCTTGTGATGAAACACCCTCACATGGATTAAAGCTTATTTTCACTCCAGTTGCAGCAAAACCAGCCAGTTTGAGACTTGAAATCTACAGTTTGGGTCTTTTTGGAAAAATGGCATCACGTGGATTCATCCTAATTTTCACTCCAGCTCCAAAAGAACGGCACGGGAAACTGCTACATGAGCCACTGAAAATGACGATTTTGGGCCCTTGTCTAAAAATACCGCCATGTAGAGTAATGCTTATTCTTACTCCAGATCCAGCAAAACTTGCCAGGGTGAGACTTGAAATCTACAGTTTGGATCTTTTTGGAAATCCGCCATCACGTGGATTCATCCTAATTTTCACTCCAGCTCCAAAAGAACGGCACGGGAAACTGCTACATGAGCCACTGAAAATGACGATTTTGGGCCCTTGTCTAAAAATACCGCCATGTAGAGTAATGCTTATTCTTACTCCAGATCCAGCAAAACTTGCCAGGGTGAGACTTGAAATCTACAGTTTGGATCTTTTTGGAAATCCGCCATCACGTGGACTCATTCTTTTTTTTCACTCCAGGTCCAAAACAATCTTACTGTTAAGTGCTACATGAGCCACTGAAACTGACTATTTCGGGCCGTTGTGTAAAAATACCACCACGTTGATTAAAGCTTATTTTCACTCCAAATACAGCAACACCGGCCAGTTTGAGACTTGAAATCTACAGTTTGGGTTTTTTTGGAAATCCGCCATCACGTGGACTCATTCTTATTTTCACTCCAGGTCCAAAGCAATCGTACTGTTAAGTGCTACATGAGCCACTGAAACTGACGATTTCGGGCCGTTGTGTAAAAATACCACCACGTAGATTAAAGCTTATTTTCACTCCAGATCAAGCAAAACCGGCCAGTTTGAGACTTGAAATCTACACTTTGGGTCTTTTTGGAAAAATGGCATCACGTGGATTCATCCTAATTTTCACTTCAGGTCCAAACGAGTCGTACGGTAAAGTGCTACATGAGCAACTGAAAATGACGATTTCGGGCCCTTGTGATGAAACACCCTCACATGGATTAAAGTTTATTTTCACTCCAGTTGCAGCAAAACCAGCCAGTTTGAGACTTGAAATCTACAGTTTGTGTCTTTTTGGAAAAATGGCATCACGTTGATTCATCCAAATTTTCACTCCAGCTCCAAAAGAACGGCACGGGAAATTGCTACATGAGCCACTGAAACTGACGATTTTGAGCCCTTGTCTAAAAATACCACCGTGTAGAGTAATGCTTATTCTTACTCCAGATCCAGCAAAACTTGCCAGGGTGAGACTTGAAATCTACAGTTTGGGTCTTTTTGGAAATCCGCCATCACGTGGACTCATTCTCATTTTCACTCAAGGTCCAAAAGAATCGTACTGTTAAGTGCTACATGAGCCACTGAAACTGACGATTTCAAGCCGTTGTGTAAAAATACCACCACGTAGATTAAAGCTTATTTTTTACTCCAGATCCAGCAAAACCGGCCAGTTAGAGACTTGAAATCTACAGTTTGGGTCTTTTTGGAAAAATGGCATCACGTGGATTTATCTTAATTTTTACTCCAGGTCCAAACGAGTCGTACGGTAAAGTGCTACATGAGCAACTGAAAAGGACGATTTCGGGCCCTTTTGATGAAACACAACCACGTGGATTAAAGCTTATTTTCACTCCAGTTGCAGCAAAACCAGCCAGTTTGAGACTTGAAATCTACAGTTTGGGTCTTTTTGGAAAAATGGCATCAGGTGGATTCATCCTTATTTTCACTCCAGCTCCAAAAGAACGGCACGGGAAACTGCTACATGAGCCACTGAAAATGACGATTTTGGGCCCTTGTCTAAAAATACCGCCATGTAGAGTAATGCTTATTCTTACTCCAGATCCAGCAAAACTTGCCAGGGTGAGACTTGAAATCTACAGTTTGCGTCTTTTTGGAAATCCGCCATCACGTGGACTTATTCTTATTTTCACTCCAGGTCCAAAACAATCTTACTGTTAAGTGCTACATGAACCACTGAAACTGACGATTTCGGGCCGTTGTGTAAAAATACCACCACGTTGATTAAAGCTTATTTTCACTCCAGATACAGCAACACCGGCCAGTTTGAGACTTGAAATCTACAGTTTGGGTTTTTTTGGAAATCCGCCATCACGTGGACTCATTCTTATTTTCACTCCAGGTCCAAAGCAATCGTACTGTTAAGTGCTACATGAGCAACTGAAACTGACGATTTCGGGCCGTTGTGTAAAAATACCACCACGTAGATTAAAGCTTATTTTCACTACAGATCAAGCAAAACCGGCCAGTTTGAGACTTGAAATCTACACTTTGGGTCTTTTTGGAAAAATGGCATCACGTGGATTCATCCTAATTTTCACTTCAGGTCCAAACGAGTCGTACGGTAAAGTGCTACATGAGCAACTGAAAATGACGATTTCGGGCCCTTGTGATGAAACACCCTCACATGGATTAAAGCTTATTTTCACTCCAGTTGCAGCAAAACCAGCCAGTTTGAGAATTGAAATCTACAGTTTGGGTCTTTTTAGAAAAATGGAATCACGTGGATACATTTTAATTTTAACTCCAGCTCCAAAAGAACGGCACGGGAAATTGCTACATGAGCCACTGAAAATGACGATTTTGGGCCCTTGTCTAAAAATACCACCACGTAGAGTAATGCTTATTCTTACTCCAGATCCAGCAAAAGTTGCCAGGGTGAGACTTGAAATCTACAGTTTGGGTCTTTTTGAAAATCCGCCATCACGTGGACTCATTCTTATTTTCACTCCAGGTCCAAAAGAATCGTACTGTTAAGTGCTTTATGAGCCACTGAAACTGACGATTTCGGGCCGTTGTGTAAAAATACCACCACGTAGATTAAAGCTTATTTTCACTCCAGATCCAGCAACACCGGCCAGTTTGAGACTTGAAATCTACAGTTTGGGTCTTTTTGGAAAAATGGCATCAAGTGGATTCATCCTAATTTTCACTCCAGGTCCAAACGAGTCGTACGGTAAAGTGCTACATGAGCAACTGAAAATGACTATTTCGGGCCCTTGTGATGAAACACCACCACGTGGATTAAAGCTTATTTTCACTCCAGTTGCAGCAAATCAGCCAGTTTGAGGCTTGAAATCTACAGTGTGGGTCTTTTTGGAAAAATGGCATCACGTGGATTCATCCTAATTTTCACTCCACCTCCAAAAGAACGGCATGGAAAATTGCTACATGAGCCACTGAAAATGACGATTTTGGGCCCTTGTCTAAAAATACCACCTTGTAGAGTAATGCTTATTCTTACTCCAGATCCAGCAAAACTTGCCAGGGTGAGACTTGAAAGCTACAGTTTGGGTCTTTTTGGAATTCCGCCATCACGTGGACTCATTCTTATTTTCACTCCAGGTCCAAACAAAAGAAGAATCGTACTGTAAAGTGCTGCATGAGCCACTGAAACTGACGATTTCGGGCCCTTGTGTAAAAATACCACCACGTAGATTAAAGCTTATTAGGGACCTTACGCAATGACGACGTCGCCAATGTCGACGTCGTGCGTGACTTAATTTAGGCGTAACGCGCATGCGTGCATATTTTACCTAATTATTCTAAGACGTCGCCAACACACGCCGTCGCGAAACTGGCGGGTTTGAAGTCGTCGCAGAGGAAAACATGGCAGCGGAAGGCAAGCAAGGAAAAGACGCTCAAACTGCTAAGAAAAGGTGAGCTTTCTGATGGCATAATGCTTTTTGAGTAATTAAGGATTTCTCAAGTGGAACTTCGCAAAAATTCCCGTCATTTGACCATAAACATGTATGTATTCACAGTGAATGTTGAGTTGGAAGACCGCCTTGTAAAGGAAGCTGACTATATTATTTTGTCTTTTGTATCGGTTCTCTTGGGCACCAGTAAAACAAGAGTACATGCTATCAACATCTTTTTGTGTTCTTTTTGTAGTGGTGCGATGAAGTGGTCCGAGATGCACGACGTGTATCTTTGTCGCGAAATTTTATTCATCAAACCTTACCAGTTTAAATCGGGGAGTACTCACAGTGGAAATGCTTGGACTAGTATTGCCAATGATTTATGTGCTGTTGAAGAAATATCTTTCACAGTGAATCAGAAATCGGTGAGAGATAGATACAGATTGCTGTTAGATAAGCACAAGAAAAAGATGAGAGCACAAGAGAGTGAGAGCGGCTCGACTACAGATGAGACCGAACTAGATAAACTCCTTGAAAACATACTCGAGGAAACAGAGGAGGCTTTAAGCAGCCATGATAAAGAAACAAAAGAAAAGCAGGGCAAGGAATTACTTGATCGAAAAAAGGCAGAGGAAGTTCGCCAGAAAGCATTGGAATCCCTGGGACAAACGCAAAAACGGCATGGGGAAGAAAAAGATGATTGCTTGACCTCAAAGAAAAAGCCACGAAAAAGTGGAACTGAAACCATGATGTACCTGCAAACCAAAGCAGAAAAAGAATTCGAATTGAGGAAGGAAGAGATGCAGCTTAAACGGCAAGACATGGAATATCAAAAAGAAATGCAGCTTGAAGCCATTCGGAAGCAAAATTCAACCTCTCAGAATATGGAGAAAATGTTTGAGCATTTTCAAGCACAGCAGCTTAGCTTACAGCAGCAGCTGATGCAACAACAACAGCAATATCAGCAGATGCAGATGAAACAAGCACAACAGCAACAACAAATGCAGCAGCAACAGTCACAACTTTTATTTACTCTGCTGGAGAAGATGTCTAAGAACTAAGTTCCTGGCTTAGGTATTTTGAAATGTTTCATGTAACCTGTTCATTTTGAAGCCTACCTTTTAGGGCAAGGCTTGAGTTATGGAACTTTGATGTACTTTATAACTTAAACTAATGTAGTTGTTGTTAACCAGAGTCAATGCTTATCACTCTTTTGTAAGCAGTGTTGTTGTTATAAGCATTTATCAGAATTTGATTCTTTGATGTGTGTTGCTACTTTAAGTAATTGTTTACAAGAACTTTGTAAGGAAGGATTCATCAATAAAATTATATTTTTAGCAGTGACAATAAGCCATGTCAATTCAAGTTTGTGTTTGAGGGGGGTTGAAGATTTCAGAAATTTTTAATTTATTTTACAATTTTCAAGGCTATGGTTTTTGTGATCTGTAGAAATCACTCACCCCCCAACAGGCAATTTTGTAATCCCATGACTGCAATTTAGTCAAGATAGTGCAACCCTTGACAAAACATGTGCACAGCTACCATACATGAGAGGACTTCTGCAACTTTTATTTCTGTAATACATGAAGTTTGCAAAGGTTATACAATAGTTTGTTTTTGTCTCAGAACAAAATGTCAAAATTTGTACCATTATTTTAACTTTTTCTGTATAATGACATACTTTCACCAAAAACCACACAGCCACTGTGACTTGTAGTTTGTCTGTTTTGGAACTGCAATCTAGTAAAATACTGCAAAATATTTTTTTATCTGCTAAATAAAATGATATCAAGAGTGAAGGATGTTTAAAATGTAACATTAACTTATGATTTCTTGAATAATTTAAAATATAACCAAAATCCAGAGCTAGTTCGAAATATACAAGCTGAAACTCTATACAGGGTTTGACTCGTTGCCTTTCATTTAGCACTGACTGGCTTAAGTACTAAGCTCACAAAACTAATGTCAGGCCATCTGACTTACAGTTGTTACTTACGGTTGTTTACAAGATTTTTTGTGTGTTATATATAGGTAACAGTCAATTATAGGTAATTGCTACAGGTTTAACTGGACAAGTAAATATAAGTACAAACTTAAATGATTTGTAATTGTCTCAATTTGCCCTAAAGTATTGAAACCTGTATTGCAGCTTGAAAGGATCAATTAGGCTAGCCTGGCTATGTGACTTACATTTCATTATGAAAAATAATCTTGTAATGAGGGAGGGTCTAAGTTGAAATAACTGCCAGTGGTCAAAGAATATAAACATGTGCGAGCATTAGTTAAAAGGGCACAAACAATGTACATTTTACCCACTGCACTTAATCCAATTTTTAAGTTTTTCTTAAAATCAAGAAAACTAAAGTAATTGATAATGTCCCCGAAGACCCATTCCACGCTGGTTCTAACTTGACTCATTGATGTATTAAAATTCTGCTGAAGTGGAGTTAGGTGCAATCCCCTAAAGGGTGCTTGTAGTTGTGGCCGCAAGGGATATCCCAGATCTCCATAAATACACAATGGGTCTCCATGAGGTGAATGAGAATAAAGCTGTAACTGTGTTAGGAGATTTGAATCACGAAGCATACCACTATCATGGCGACGCCCTTCAACAGGACCAAACAAGTTTGCTATCAGGCCATTTGGAGCAACCACTGACTGAAACTTTATTGCATGCACTCTTTTGTGCCCATTATATAAAATCCTTTGTAAAGTCCCAGGTCTACAAACTGGCCTGACTGTTCCATCAACAAAACCCCAGCAGTTGGTGTAGGGAGCCCCAGCATTATGAATCGCATCAGCATAGTTCTGAAGACTCGCAGGAGAAAGCCAGTCCTGCTGCATGCTTGTCAGGCGGTAGCTGTGATGGTTGTACACCAAATTCATCACTTCTGATGTAATCATACTAAGCTGTGGAACAGGTCTAGCAAATCTTGGGCACATATCACTGTATCTAATAGGGTAGGCAAATCGTTTTAACAAAATACAAAGTGCCTCGACCCCACTAACAACCAATCTGTTATAGCAGATTATCTCATCAGGTAATTGCATGACTTCTTTCAGCAGATAAATATCGTTTTTCCAAAAACGAAATTCAGCTTTGCATTCTTCGTCGGATAAACAATCCAAGTCAAACGGCTCATACTTCCAGTACGGGAAATCCGGGTTTTTCGAAGAATTCATTCCATAAAGGAGAATGAATTCTTCATCGTCTATGATGTTTTGATCAAAACTTAACAAAAGACAGTCTCTGGTATCTCGTAGCTTTGCCATCTTCGATGCGAATCAGTTACAAGAGCTGCGAATATGGTGACTACAAACTCCCGCCAACTTGAAACTCCCGCCTCTGCGGCGTACGCATGACTGCTTGCGTAAGTATCGCGAAATGCGACGCCGGCGATCAGAACGTCGACGGCTCCATTAGACTCCCGACGACGTCGACCTTGGCGACGTCATCATTGCGTAAGGTCTCTATTTTTACTCCAGATCCAGCAAAACCGGCTAGTTTGAGACTTGAAATCTACAGTTTGGGTCTTTTTGGAAAAATTACATCACGTGGATTCATCCTAATTTTCACTCCAGCTCCAAAAGAACGGCACGGGAAATTGCTACATGAGCCACTGAAAATGACGATTTTGGGCCGTTGTCTAAAAATACCACCATGTAGACTAATGCTTATTCTTACTCCAGATCCAGCAAAAATTGCCAGGGTGAGACTTGAAATCTACAGTTTGGGTCTTTTTGGAAATCCGCTATCACGTGGACTCATTCTTATTTTCACTCCAGGTCCGAAAGAATCGTACTGTTAAGTGCCACATGAGCCACTGAAACTGACTATTTCGGGCCCTTGTGTAAAAATACCACCACGTAGATTAAAACTTATTTTCACTCCAGATCCAGCAAAACCGGCCAGTTTGAGACTTGACATCTACAGTTTGGGTCTTTTTGGAAAAATGGCATCACGTGGATTCATCCTAATTTTAACTCCAGGTCCAAACGAGTCGTACGGTAAAGTGTTACATGAGCAACTGAAAATGACGATTTCGGGCCCTTGTGATGAAACACAACCACGTGGATTAAAGCTTATTTTCACTCCAGTTGCAGCAAAACCAGCCAGTTTGAGACTTGAAATCTACAGTTTGGGTCTTTATTGGAAAAATGGCATCACGTGGATTCATCCTAATTTTATCTCCAGGTCCAAACGAGTCGTACGGTAAAGTGCTACATGAGCTACGTATACTGAAAATGACGATTTTGGGCTCTTGTGTAAAAATACATTACGTAGATTAATGCTTGTCTTCACTCCAGATCCAGCACAACCGGCCAGGTTGAGACTTGAAATCTAAACTTTGGGTCTTTTTGGTAATCCGCCATCACGTGGACTCATTCTTATTTTCACTTTAGCTCCAAAAGAATCGTACGGGAAAATGCTACATGATCCACTGAAAATGACGATTTCGGGCCATTGTGTAAAAATACCACCACGTAGACTAAAGCTTATATTTACTCTAGATCTAGCAAAACCGGCCAGTTTGAGACTTGAAATCTACAGTTTGGGTCTTTTTGAAAAAATGGCATCACGTGGATTCATCCTAATTTTCACTCCAAGTCCAAAAGAACCGTGCGGTAAATTTCTATATGAGCCACAGAAAATGACGATTTTGGGCCCTTGTCTAAAAATACCACTTTGTAGACTAATGCTTATTTTTACTCCCGATCCAGCAAAACTGGCCAGGGTGAGACTTGACATCCAAAGTTTGGGTCTTTTTGGAAATCCGCCATCACGTGGACTCATTCTTATATTCACTCCAGCTCCAAAAGAACCGTTCGGGAAAGTGCTACATGATCCACTGAAAATGATATTTTCGGGCCCTTGTGTTGAAACACCACCACGTGGATTAAAGCTTATTTTCATTTCACATGCAGCAAAACCGGCCAGTTTGAGTCTTGAAATCTACAGTTTGGGTCTCTTTGGAAAAATGGCATCACGTGGATTCATCCTAATTTTCACTCCAGCTCCTAAAGAATCGTACGGGAAAGTGCTACATGAGCAACTGAAACTGACGATTTTGGGCCCTAGTGTAAACATACATCCACGTAGATTAATGCTTATCTTTACTCCAGATCCAGCAAAACCGGCCAGGGTGAGACTTGAAATCTACAGTTTGAGTCTTTTTGGAAATCCGCCATCACGTGGACTCATCCTAATTTTCACACTAGGTCCAAAATAATCTTACGGGAAAGTGCTACATGAGCCACTTGAAATGACGATTTCAGGCCCTTGTGTAAAAATACCACCACGTATTGATTCAAGCTTATTTTAACTCCAGATCCAGCTTAGCCGGCCAGTTTGAGTCTTGCAATCTACAGTTTGGGTCTTTTTGGAAAAATGGCATCACGTGGATTCATCCTAATTTTCACTCCAGCTCCAAAAGAACCGTACGGGAAATTGCTACATGATCCACTGAAAATGACGATTCCGGGCCCTTAAGCTTGTCTAAAAATACCACCATGTAGAGTTATGCTTATTTTTACTCCAGATCCAGCAAAACTGGCGAGGGTGAGACTTGAAATCTACAGTTTCTGTCTTTTTGGAAATCCGTCATGACGTGGACTATTTCTTATTTTCACTCCAGGTCCACAAGAATCGTACTGTTCAGTTCTAAGCCGTTATTGTTAAGCTTGGATATGTTATTTTTAATTTCTGCCAATGAAGTGACGTTTCAACCACGCAATCATACTTATTCCTGACGAAACGAAACCCTATTAAGACGCCGCCTACAGTACCTTATTGGTAGAATTCTACTAGTATTAAATGCTGCAATCTGATTGGCTGAACTATTGTACCCAGTATTGCTGGTTTTCACTGTCACGCATTCAAAAAATAAATTCGAAATCATTTAACTAAAGAAGCTATGAATTTCAAATATTATAGATGATAAATAGATAAACAATTTCTACAAGTTTCGGGTCTTTGCGGTGTACCGTTCGCGAGTTATTTCCCGAACCTTTTGACGCAGATGTATAAAGCTTAGTATGGAGACGCCACAACTGTGTCCTTCCCGGAGAGGACACAGTAATGGCCGCCGTGATGTCAGAGAAACTATCTGGAACTCAATTCTGTTTACAACAGCGGCTATCCTTGGCTCAAGAGCTAGTACACTTTCACATAAACACAACTTATTATTTCTGAAATGTTCAATCTGCACAAAATGGAAAGGAAAGACCTTTTTTCAAACAAAACAGCTTTGTCACGGCACTCAACTTGATGTCACATACGACGGAGAACTCAAATATTCAAAATGCTCTGTTTTAAAAACGAATGACACTATTGATCTGGAAATTTGCAAATTATATTTTTTTGGTTTATCTTTCGCCTAATGACAACGAAAATTTAGCTGACCTAGTGAATTTTGATTTCAGAATTTTATGACGTAACAAGAAAACCAATAATTAGCCATTAGTAGTCTTAGTGTGCAGTGGCTGTCAGTGGCTGAAGATCGTTTACAAAATGGCGACTTTTTCCCGTTTTTCGAAAGTTTCAGAGAAAGTTTAGAAATATTAGTAAATAATAAAGATGGTAAATTTTTAAGCTCGGTAATAAATAATGAAGATGAAGTATTCAACATGACACAAGCATGGGACAAAGAAAAATTATGATTCCTCAACGGGAATCGAACCCATGGCCTCCCAGATACCGGTTGGGCGCTCTTACCAACTGAGCTACGAGAGACTCGTTGTGAGCTGGGCCATTTTACTAGGTTGATAAGTGACACGCGTCCTGCATACTGCTAGGATCAGCAATGTCGAATTCATCAAGTCTGTAGTAAATAATAAAGATGGTAAATTTTTAAGCTCGGTAATAAATAATGAAGATGAAGTATTCAACATGACACGAGCATGGGACAAAGAAAAATTCTGATTCCCCGACGGGAATTGAACCCATGGCCTCCCAGATACCGGTTGGGCGCTCTAACCAACTGAGCTACGAGAGACTCGTTGTGAGCTGGGCCATTTTACTAGGTTGATAAGTGACACGCATCCTGCATACTGCTAGGATCAGCAATGTCGAATTCATCAAGTTTGTAGTAAATAACAAAGATGGTAAATTTTTAAGCTCGGTAATAAATAATGAAGATGAAGTATTCAACATGACATGTACACGAGCATGGGACAAAGAAAAATTCTGAGTCCCCGACGGGAAACGAACCCATGGCCTCCCAGATAGCGGTTGGGCGCTCTAACCAACTGAACTACGAGAGACTCATTGTGAGCTGGGCCATTTTACTAGGTTGATAAGTGACACGCGTCCTGCATACTGCTAGGATCTTCATTATTTTAGAAATATTGTTGGAATATCCAATTACCACGAAGAGTGAAAGTAGGAAATATTCCCGTTAAAACCTCAATAAATAAGGAAATAAGGAAAAACAGTGTTTTCTGATTCTCTATCCATGCAGTGTAGATCAGTGCACATTTTAAAGACATTTAATTAGAGTGTAGGGAAGCCGAAAAAAAAAAAAAGGAATAATATATTTCTAAATCACTGTATAAATCAAAACGTAACGTAACGTAAAATCAAATTCGCAAATCAGCTGCGAACTTTGTAGGTTTCAAACAGAACAACGCTAAAGGCTATTGCTACAGAGTTTATGCGATTTACTTTTTTGAAAAATAGTCAGTTAATTCACCCTGGCGATAATCCTTTGAACTACAGTACACTGTTTGTTTTTTTTACTCAGTTGCCGTTTTGACAAACATGGTTCGAGTTATCGAGGGTAAAATTATATAGAAAATGACCTGAAGGGAAACGAAAGTTGGTTCGTACCCAGATCTTCTCAACTCTCGGAGAGAACATCTGGTAAAGTCTGATTTTGCTCGCGTCAAATGTGTCAGAAATCTGACACACGACGCGACTACGCATGCTCGGCAATTTAGTGGACGAAAAGCTCACTTGGCCACTGTAAATAGCTCATGAACTTCTTTCCTATACAAGGAAAGACAAGTAACACAATCTTGAGATAGAGTTGAAGATGAAAAAAAAAAAGCCGCCACTCATGTTTTGCTGCTAAATTAAAACATTCAACCCAACCACAGGGAGCCCTCAATTCCGTTTAGAATATGAATAAAATATTAACCTACCTTAATCGCGCGCGTGTTTTGTGGCGGCCATTTTGAATTTTTAATGCGCGCGCGGTCTGCTAGTGCGAGGTCTGGAACCGATATTACGGAAATCGCTCGGAGCCTGCTCGGAGCTCTAAAAACACTTTTTTATCCTCGGTGTGAGTGATCGGATCCTCCGAGAATTAACGAATTTGGCCGCCCGTCCCAGACTTCCGTAATATCGGTTCAAAAACATTTTTTGTTTTTGTTTCCTCTCGGTGTTTGCTTGAGCACAACGACAGAAATTTGCCTTGACTAATTTGTGGGCATTCTCGACCCCACTTTTGCTCGTGATTTGTGGGGAGGGGGGGGGGGGGGAGGTGGGAGGGGGCAGATTTCGTCCTTTTAGCAAGTGCCCAGGTTTGCTGTTTATGAACCTGCGCGGGTCTGGAACTAGTAAACGTTCAAGATGGCGGACCGGCGGCCGAGTTTTGTTTAAAAGAGTCTAAGATAATTTGTCGAGGTAACCTGTGTTTTAGAAATGTCTAGCGGTGTGAAATTGTCGTCCTCATCAGATTCTTGTCCGGTGCAGGAGAAGGTAATGTATCAACGTATTGATTCGAATAGTAAGATGCATTGAAAAGAGGGTGACGAATATCACTCTTGACCTTAGCTAATTGCTTGAACAATGATATGGTCTGTGGTTCGAAATGACTTATTTTACTATTTTAAACATAATTCATGTAAGATATAAAAAGTCATGGAGGAATGACTGACATAAAAACAAACAAACAAAGAACAACTTCACAGGGTTGTACACTTGGTTTTTCAAACCTGACGTAATAGTTCGACAGAACTTGTTGTCAATGAAATCGATCTTACAGACCTTTCAACTCTCACAATTTAGTTGTGGGACTCACGATTTCAGGAGTCATCTCACGGTCTCATGATTTAATATAGAAATCTCATGGTTTTCCACAATGATTTACAACCTCAATCAGATATGGCCTAAAATCAACTTGATTTAGGTATTGTTAGCATTGAGATTCCATAAGGCCATCCCAATAAAATGTTTCGTTTCCCATCGCCCGACCGACCCATTTTTTCGAAAAGTAAAAAAAAAAAAATTCCAGATTTACTAGTCAAAGATGCACGTTATTCAATTTACAAGCACACGATCTTGTTTTATTAACGATTGGTATGATGTGATGTATATTTGTCTTTAATAAACATCGATACTACGTTGTTTAAAGGCTGTCAAGGAATAACGAACGAAAAGACCACGTTTTCGAGTTGACTTTGCAATCAGGCTTTCTTACTTAGCTGCCCGGCATTTCTGGAACCCAGAACCCTTCAAGTGTTCATTCTTTTTTCTTTTTTTTTTTGCCCAACCGACCAAACCACCATCACAAGAGACGGGGCGATGGGAAACGAAACATTTTATTGGGATGGCCTAAGTTGGTTTTAAAACATTTCAGTAAATCATGATTTGCCACCCAAATCTCAGAACTTCGGGTAAATTATTTTTTGATACACGTACCTCAAGATTTGATGATTTTGTATGTTAGTAGGTCTGCATTAAACCTTGATTGTCAAGTTATTGATTAATATGATTGTCATAACTTCTTAGTTTACAATATCTATGCCATGGAACAGTTGTCAGAGCGATTTTAGATCGAGTCAATCAAATCAATCACATGTTGCTGGCTTGATTTCACCTCTTTTTTAGAACTAGAACATTAAATTACAGTAACTTGCATTATCACTCATAAAGGTAAAAGCAGTCACAAAACTGTCACACATACATATACTTAAAATGCAGACGAGCCACAATTGGCAGGGCTCGAAATAATTTTGGAAGAGACACCGGCCACAATAACTAGCCAGATTCATTTTACATGTACCGGTAGCTCGGTCACGTATCGTTTCTGGCCAGTGAAAAAAACCGGCTTCATATATCTCCAAAAAATTCGTAGCATAGAGCTTAGAGCACTTTAGAGCACTTAAATTACAGGGGCCATTTGGCACATAAATTACAGTGGGGAAATGAAAATAAGTGTGAGTGTATACACTGTGTGTAAGACTAACCTGCAACACATGAAATTATATCATTATATTCACCCAGGATTTCAGATCAAATTTAGGCAATACAAAGCGACTCGCTACATACTGAATAATTACTGAACAGCTTGGACCTTTTAATTTATTTCATTTTCAATACGATCGAATGTGACCGGGCAACATAACCGGCAAGACAAAAGGTTGACCGGTCAACTCCCAAATCAGACCAGACATTGTCCGTTGACCGGCCATTATTTCGAGCAACGATTGGTTTCAATTTGGATTTACTTCTGATTGGATGAGAAAGTGACACAAATTTGTTGAACTTATCTGATGCTTTAAGTATAGTAATGGGAAATCAAAACAAATGCAAATTACTTTCCATACTCAAGTGAAAGAAGCTCAAGTACTGTAGTGTTGATACACTGCATATAAAAACCATAAGACATACCCTGTACGAACTGACATGCACATTTAACTCTTGGCAAAGTAGTTTGTAACAGGGGATGCTTATAAGAGAGACGACTCACGATGAGTCAGCGGAAAGTCATCTTTTGTTCTCCTTGAGACGTTCATGTTTCTTTACAAATAATGAAGACATAAGATTTCATTTTTTAATAATTTTGTCAATTATTCTGACAATGCCCACACATGGAATTCCACATACATTGTAAGTCAATGAAAGTGATGTACAGTTACGCACCTTTTTCATTACATACAAGTACACAAATACACAAACTTGTATTGTCAATTGATGAACACTTGCTGGTATTTTAATTTTTTTGCTATTTTTATCTTTTTTGTAGCACATCTGATAATAAAATACTGTAAAATTCCTTACATTGCACATGTATTTAACGGGAATTTAACGGTATTGTACTTTCTTTGACTTATAAAATGTACATTTTTTTCTGCATTAGATATTACTGGAGCCTTATAGTTATATTTTACAAGTTCCAGGAAAGCAAGTCAGAGAGAAGCTTATCCAGGTCAGATATGACACATCACATAAATACAATGTAATCACAATCAGGAACAGCCAGTAGTGAATATTCTGTTGTTCCAGAAAATATCCATACCTCTCCACAGAAGTTTTTTTTTTTTTTGGTTTTAACCCCCAACCCCTCTGGCAATTCTGGTCTAGCCTTGTACTATCCCTGAGGCTTTTAGTATAATTTCAATTTTAGTGTAATATATCAAGACCTACAAAAAAGAACTAAGTTGGTAAAACATGCTAAACAACGAACACAAGTGCTGGCTTGCTACATGTAGACCTGAGTTTTATTAATATGTGTACATGAGTTGCGAATCAATTTACTTGTATGCATACATGTAAGTTAGACAACACAACAGAACCAAAGACTGACAGTACAAAAATAGATGTTTATCTGCGTAATGTTTGATCATCCTTGTCTTGTAGACAATATTGTGCTTATAATTCTTAAATTCAATAAAAGAGTAGCTCCAGTCTTAAAAAAAAAAAAATTGGTCACTCGATCTGACACAGTTTCTTTTGTGTTTGCAGGCATTTAATTTCTGGTTGAAGATACCAGAAGATAAACTCAATGTTATTGCTGATGTGGTAAAGATGTTACACAATTCTAGTTTATTGTAAGTGTGTTAAAAATATTAATGAATCAAATAAAACATCAATTAAATGTAGGGAATTATTTTCTTCCTGCTGAATTAGAGGAGTGGTAGATTTGACATCACAGGACTGCAAATAATCTTTTTCACTTAAAAGGACATATGTCCCACTAAGACGCCATCTTGGTGGGACAAAACAAAATTGTGGTTGGACATATTTTTATTCATTGTTGCTGTAAAATGATTTTTGATCAAAAAATTGAGCAGATTTTGGTTGGCCAATGTCCGATGACCGACTGTTATTTGCAGCCCTGCTGTGAAATGAGAAGACTCAGTACTTTCCTTTAAGCCTGAGTCCTTCTTATTTTTTTATTATTTTTTTTTATTGCTGCAAAACACACATATTACAATAAACAAATATTACAAATACAACATCTAAATTTACATCTAAATTTTATACTTACTCTAAAATTCGTGTTACAATTGTTAGAAAGGGTATTCACGAAGTACAAAAGAAGGAAAAACTACGATATAAATTTTACAAATACTTAACATTCTTTCTCCACTAAGTACAAAAAAAAAGATAAATTATAATATTTGAAAAGCAGCCCATTTTTCTCTTAAAAATTCCATTTTGTTTCCATTACGTGCTATGTATAGTTCAGTTTCATATTTTATTTGAACTTTAAAATTAAAAGCTTTAATATTTGGAATAGTTTGGTTCCTTCTTAGCTTTTGAGACAGTGGCAGGTACACCGACAGAATTTGACTTAATTTCCCCCAAGACAAATGTGAACCATATTTTAATCTAATATCCCAATTTTGTTACTGGTGCTCTACAGACTACGTATATGTTTTTTCTTTTCAGAATTGATGACATTGAAGATAGTTCGAAGTTAAGAAGAGGAATTCCAGGTAGTGAACTCTGGTCAGAAATAAAACCTGTACACACGTACAAAGCCTATTACTAATTAATGCCATAAGTGTCATAGAAAAATTACCCAGACAGTGGTAATCTCCATTATGTCAAGAAACACAGAAAGGCCAAAAATGGGCATGGATGGGCAAAATTCGAGAAGATTATTTAAACAGATTGCATTTCCAAGGTTAAACTTGATCATCCTTGTTTGTTACATAAAATTATGTGGCTGTGATTTTGCCAATAAATGGCTTTTGCTCTGCCAAATTAAAGTTTACCGGCTCTTAATTAACAAAACATTACATTAAATTACTGTGACCTAGCCCCTTTAAGTTTCTCATTCCATTCCAAGGCCTTAGTGTATTCTTGAAACACTGATTATGAAATGTGTGTGGGCAACCTACATGTAATCTGGGCACGGCAGGTGACACCTGGTACTTTGTGGTAGATTGTACAGGATTTTAACATTGAACATTTTGGACTACAGTACTGATTAAAAGTTAGTTACCACCTCTCGCCTCGTTTCTCACAAGATGAGTGTCTCATCTCTACAAGTTTGCAGTTTTTTTAAGCATTGCGCAAGAACACCAGATGAGACACTCGTCTCGCTAAAGAGTGGTACATGCAACTTATTTTTGAGCAGTACTGTATGTTCAACATTAATTAAAATCCTTCCTATTTGATAATCTGATTAAAATTTAGCTGAAAAGCCAACAGGTTTTTCACAGTACACTCTTGAAAGTTATTTAATAAAGGATTCAACCACAGACAGTTTAAGATACATTTATGCAGAAGTCTACGGGTGTGTGAATAATGTGTTTATTATTTATTTTTACATGTAGTTGCTCATCAAATATATGGAGTTGCTCATACCATCAATAGTGCTAACTACATGTATTTCAAAGCTCTGGAAAAAGTGTTGTCCTTGAGTCGTCCTCAATGTATTACCATTTTCACAGGTACAGTAGTCTATATGAAATGCAAAAAATTATAGAACGCAATTTAATTAACAAATAACAGTAGTTTAACTTACATTAAATCTTATTTTGATTTTTTTAGAGGAACTGTTAGAGCTCCACAGAGGCCAGGGAATGGACATCTATTGGAGAGACAGTTACACTTGTCCAACAGAAGATGAATACAGAGAAATGGTTAAAAGAAGTATGAAGTGAAGAACCTTATTTTGTATTTATTAACAAGTGAACATATATTTAAATACCAACTACTGAATGTGACCTAGGTGACAAAGTGTATCGTAATGTCATAGCATCAACTAATGTGATAAATTGCTGCTTTCCCTGTAGAACGCTTTGCCATTGGAAACACCCCTCCCCCTCCCTCTACCAGCCTTCTGTTTTGTTACGTGGGTCTAGCAGTAAGGTAGTAATTAAAGTAGAGTGGGATCCTGATTTATTGAACCCTTGATTGAAATCTCAAACTGAAATATTTTTCTGCTTTAGAGACTGGGGGCCTGTTCAGGTTGGCTGTGAAGCTAATGCAATCATTTAGCGAAAATAGAAGGTGAGTGTGGAACCTTTGTCCTATCCATCAGTTTTTAAGTTCCCATGGTTTTATTTATAACATTTAATCTATTTTTTTT